>NC_133371.1:7857596-8080313 GCF_049309525.1 Garra rufa
ATTAATGTTTATTTGATGTTGTGTTTTTAAAAGAGCTAAAGAGAACTTGTGCTGTTCACAAATGTTCACTGAACAGAACACAGACGAGTAAAGTGAACGTTTAGCTTAAGAGGTGTACCTGAACGCTCAAATACACACAAATATACAGTACAGACCAAAAGACCTGAATGAGAAGGTGTGTTCAAACTTTTGGTCTCTACTGTATATTTTTCTGTTTATTAAAGTTTTTACTCTACATTTGTGCAGTTTTCAGTGGGTTAGTGATATTTTTTAAATATATATAAATTGATACATAAATATTTATTAAATGCTTTTTTATGTAAAATTCACTTTATAAAAGACCCACATTTCTAACTTTAATTCATGGGGTTAACATGGATAATTTCACATGGTTTAGTGTAAGATTTTTGTCCATCTTTTGGAAAAATCCAGTTTTAAAAGTAAAAAGAACAACTACAAATAACTTTTACCAGTAGGTGGCTGCAGAGCTCCACTATCTGCTATTTGACCACCTGAAAGATATTTTTTCACAAGTTTTTTCCAGTTGAATTCATATCTACAGTACAGACCAAAAGACCTGAATGAGAAGGTGTGTCCAAACTCTTGGACTGTACTGTGTGTCAAAATGCAGCGTTTGGTGATTATTCGTGTTAAACTTCAACTTATGTCTGACATGAACGTAAACAGTTGAGCATGAAAACCCGTGAGTAACAGTTTATTGGATCCGTGCGGCTCTTAAAGCGGCCACAAGTAATATTCCTTCTGCCGTCTCTGTGCTCGATATTAATCTCTTGATGGAGGGACTTTAGTTTGTATAAGAAACAAAGCATGTTTAATTCTTACAGTGAAGACTATGCTGTTTTATTTTACATTCAATTAATTACATTCAGTTTAAAAAAAAAAAAAGTTTCATTTGTATCTTTTTTTTCTAGTGTATTGCTATCTTTAAATTAATCAAGTATATACAATTTCGGACCCACTTATAATCGTGTTAAATAATCGTGATTATGATTTTTGCCAAAACCAAGCAGCTTTAACTTGAACAATTGAAAATAAGAAAGATAACTAAAGTTTATAAATGATGACAGGATTCTGCTGAAGTGTGCAGAGACCTCAGTATGACTAACCTATTGGTTTGTTTTTTCTGCAGGTGAATCTAGTGATGAATCTGGAAGGCTGTGATTTGTTGGCAGAGAAGGTTGATCGTGCAGAGTTTGTGCGTTTGCTGAAGAAGATGTTGTTGATCGACGCGGAGGAAAGAATAGCCCCGAGTGATGCCCTGAGCCATCCTTTCGTCAGCATGCAGCACCTGCTCGACTTCCCTCACAGCAGCCAGTGAGACGCTTTCCATTGCTCAGCCCAACTTACGATTCACTGCTGCTGACTTTAGTGCAGAAGCGCTTTGACGGAGGTTTGTCATTCTGAATTCTCTCTTTATAGCGTCAAATCGTGTTTTCACATCATGGACGTGTGCTGCTCTCGAGCGGGCGGTTACGAGTCTCTCAGCCGGACCAAGGCTCCGTTCGTCAGGACCGTCCCGAGCACCGCTGCGGCGCCCAACATCACCCTGCCCTTCTGTAAGGTGGCTGGCCTTCACACTCAGGTACTGAACACTTCAACATCCCTGTCACCAGCAGCTCAGTGCTGATACAGAGTTTAACAGCCCTTACCATGTATTTATTTATTTTTGTATTTCTACATCAGCTCATATTTGTGCTCAGTAGCAAGCATTTTGATAGGAAAGGAGGATGGATATGAAAAAACAAAAACTGTGTAACACGGACTATCAGGGATTTTAGATAGTTTGGTTTAACTTGACAGAAATATGACTTGATGTAATGATAGTACTACTAATAATAACAAAAATATTAAAACAGTATTTAAAGCGAGACATTGCAGGTGAATAGGGTAAAAAACAATAGTAGTCATAACTTTACTTACTCAGTTGGTTGATTACATTGATCATTGCAAACATTTTTTTTATTACAAGTTTTATAAAATGTAATGTTTAAATATGCAAATGAGCATTATTTAATGAAACATGCGCTAATTTGCGTACATTTCTAGTACAAAAATCTAAACACTGGATGAAGTCAGGTTCAAAACTCTTTTAAATTTTTTTTTTTTTTTGACATATTAGAGTCAAATGTTTTTACAGAGGGGATTTTTTTTCATTTTGTTACTCCATAATTCAGAAAAAAAAAAATAGAACAGACAGAAAACCATGTATTTTTTTTACCATTTTGGAGGAGTAAAATGCTGTATAAAATCATGCCAATTATATATAACAAACCCCTCTGTAAAAACCTTCAGGATATAGACAGGAACACAAATGTAAAGTGTGGTGTGTGTAAGAGCTGCTGAAGTGGAGATTTATGGCTCAGTGTAGGAGAAAAAAACTCTTGGCCTTTAAAAATCTGTATTGTAATTGAAATCTATTGACACAAATAGATAAAGTGCTATAAAAGAAAGACTTAACAGTGTCTTTTGGGTGTTTTCTTTCTACTAGTCTGAAAAAACACTTTATGAAACACCAAAAAGACCAAAATCTCAAACTGGACAGGTGCATGAAAAAACTGTTTTTGCCTGCAGTGTCTGCCCTTTAAGGAATATTTACCAGAAAAAAAATATTTACCAGAATTTATTTACAAGAAAATTGTAAATGCACACGATAGTATTTCTGAGAAAAAAAGGAACTAAATAAAATAATTATTTATAAAATCAAATTAATCTTTGAATTAATTAGACATGCTTTTGATTTTTAAAATTGAATGATGCTATTAAAATAGGATGCAGCAAATTAATAGAAAACATTCACAGAATTTGATCAAAATAAATCTGAATTTGAGAAAGTAATGAAATGTATTTTATAGTCTTAAAGTGCAATTAAGAAATTGCTGTTAAATAATGTACATTTCATGATTTCCATTAAAGAGACATGCTTTTTGATTTTTTTAAATGTAACCAGTCTGAAGTCTAGAAAAAAAAAAAAAAATAAAACACTGCAAAAAATGTTTTTCTTATTTAGTTTTTTTTTGTCTTGTTTCCAGCCAAAATATCTAAACATTCTTAAATCAAGATGGATTTTCTAGACAAGTAAAATTATTCTGTTTTTGCTCGAAACAAGCAAAATAATCTGCCAATGGGGTAAGAAACATAATCTTATTTTCTTTTTCTTTTTTTTTTTTTTTTTAGAAAAGTATTTTTGATTGAAGAAGTTATAGATATTTTGGCTGGAAAAAGACAATCTATGTAAGAAAAGCATTTTTTTTGCCGTGAACAGAATTTGGGAATAAAACTAATTTCATAGGGTCCCACATTTCATTTGTTTCTTTGTTTTATTGTATTTGTCCTTTTAGTTAATTGCATCTATGTCCTTATTAATAACAAAGATAAAGTGACAAAAATGAACTATATCATGATATAAATTATTGTGAAATCAATTACAATATCATGAAATAAGCTTTATCATTTTAGCTCTTATCAAAGTTGCAGAGATCTCTCCATTCCTGTCGGCTCAATAGTTGCTCATTATGGTCCTGTTTATTGGTGCTGAAATGTGATTTTTATTTTTTTTAAAGTCGGATGAAATGCTTTTTTAAAAGTAGATTAGTAAAATAGCTATAACCTCCGTTTGGATCATCTATTATTCATTTACTTCACCTGGCGTTCTGTTTTTGTCGTAGTATCGGTTCAGTAGTAGTATGGAGATGTTTTAGTCAGAATCAAAATGTTGGTATCATCAAACACTAGTACTGTTTACACTTCCTGTTTTCTTGTTACCCAGCATCCGTGTAAAGAAAAGATCTTTTCTGATGCTATCTGCAGTAGTTTTGAAGTGAAGGTCAAAGCTGTGCATGACGCATGTGTTCAACAGCTCAATGTTGACGTTCCTAAAGCTCAAACCCAGAGCATGCTGTCAGTTTCCAGGAATGCGTTAGCAGTAAAAAAGAAATGTGTTCGATGTAGGGCTGTCAGCATGTCCGTTTTTTATGCATTTTCAAGCCCAATTCAAGCATTTACATGCTTAATTTGTCCTGCTGATTGGATTATTTCAGGTCTATACCACCCATTGCAATCCAGTCAGATTGCATTAGTATGGATTGAGGTGTTTACATGAAGGCTTTTCAGCTGGATTAAGATTAAGCCACCAGTCACATTAGAAACTGATTATTTGGATTCGTAAACTTGCATCTTTTCCATTTGATGAAGACACAGTACTGCCTCCTGCTGTGTTGGAGGATCAGCTGTGGATCATTTTCACTAATATCATAAGTACCTGTCAAATACATAATGGGTTACACTTTTATTGATGATATTTTATTGATACGGTTTATACAAAATAGTCTGCTTTCTAGTTGCAACTAGCTGGTTGCAGTCAAGGATAAAATGGTTTACGATATTTAAATTGTCAAATAGGTGTTTGATCTTGCAGAGCGGAACATTCAGATAAAAAGAAATACATTTCGATGTTATTTTTATGTAGGGGTGAGCCATATGGCAAAAATATCATATCACAATTTTTTTTTTTCAGAAATATCACGATGTTATCATGATTCTTTTGTCATGTTGGTTTTACTATTTTGCAAGTTGTCTGAGCAGTACAGCCAAACGAATTTCCCTATTTTAAAACCAAAGTCTTACATGGTAACAAAATATAGAATATACATGACTGCAGATGTTTGGGCTAAATTGGGTGGCACTTTTTAATCTTTGTCATAAAAAAAAAAAAATAAGAACAAAGATAGACTGCAAGTTACAAATGCACATGAGATGCACATAAAACAAACTTTAATTTCAAGGCACAGTAGGTGTATTTATCAGTAGTGTTCAAGAAATTGAATTGACAATTATAAAAATAAAACACTATATACATAAATTATACTTTGAGTCTTATTAAAGCAACTGTAATAAAGTTCTTCAGTCAAGAGCAGTTTGCTTTGTGTTTTGTTTTATTAGCCTATAATCACCAAAAAATGACAATTCTGTCATTTACTTGCTCTCGAGTTTATTTAAACATAAAACGTATTGAACATAAGTTATTTTGAAGAATGTAACCAAACAGTTTCTGGGTCTCCGGTTACTTCCATAATATTTGATTTATTTCTTCCCACTTTCAACGTCAGTGGGGATCAGCTGCTGTTATCCACATTATTCAAATATATTATTTTGCGTTTAGCACAAGAAAAAAAATAAATTAAAAGAGGATTGGGACAACAAGTGAGTGACAAATTTTTTGGTGAACTGTCTCTTTAATGACAGTCTCTTTAAAGGATAACTATTGCCAAAATGCAACCTGGGCTGTTTTTTTTTTTTTTTTTTATTTTTTTTTACTGTAAACGAGACAAACTTGTATCTAAAAGCATAATTACAACAAACGAGCCGTTTTTGAGATTGACCATGATTTAGTTTTGTGGTCAGTGGCCGGTGAATGGGAGAACTAGGGGCATAACTTTGAGAGCATCAAAATTGATATTTTTCCAACACTAAGAAGACTCGACACTCCATGAAACTTTGCTGGAAGTATGGCCTGGGTCTCTACACATGAACTCCAGCATTGAGAACATCGTTTGTGTACACAGAGTTTACTAAAAAGAAAGGTTTTGAACAACTCACTTTCACTGTTTGAGTTTCCGCTCGCGGTCGTCTTGCCAGTCAAGAAGTGTCCATCTCCGAATGCGAATGAATGGACTCCACAGGACGAAATATTAGGCTTATATGAGGCTCTTTTTACAACTAGAAGTTTAATATTGTTTTTCACTTGCGACAAAACAACGAATTAGCCATGCATTTATATGGAAATATGCTTTAGGAGCTATCCATCCTTGCATTCGGAGATGGACACTTCTTGACTGGCGAGACGAGCGGAAACTCAAACAGTGAAAGTGAGTTGTTCAAAACCTTTCTTTTTAGTAAACTCTGTGTACACAAACAATCTTCTCAATGCTGGAGTTCATGTGTAGAGACCCAGGCGATACTTCCAGCAAAGTGTCATGGTGTGTCGAGTCTTCTTAGTGTTATAGTGTTATAAAAATAATATATATATATAAAAATATCGATTTTGATGCGCTCAAAGTTATGCCCCTAGTTCTCCCATTCACCGGCCATTGACCACAAAACGAAATCATGGTCAATCTCAAAAACGGCTCGTTTGTCGTAATTATGCTTTTAGAAATAAGTTTGTCTCGTTTACAAAAAAACAGTCCTGGTTGCATTTTGGCAATAGTTGTCCTTTAAGAGCTGCATGCATCTAATATACAGGCACACATCTGTTTTTCTCTCAACTGTTTACTTTCAGTTTAGACATAACCACATACTTTCAGTGTCATCCGAATCAGATGCGAAAGATAGCTTATCCAGTGATCAGGTGCAGTTTGACAGTCTTTTAGCACTTTAGCACATACCGGATGAAATGGCATTGTTTAACCAGCGAGGTTTTAAAGCTCATGCAAATAATGTAGTTTAGTGATGGCGAATAAGTGCTGTGTGTGTGTGTGTGTGTGTGTGTGTGTGTGGTGTTGTACAGTATATTGAGACGCACTGTAGCTCCATACTACTGTATTTATTCAATAGTCGTCATATATCGCACAGCCCTATCTGTATGTGCCGCTAGCAATGTTTGCACACACTTTATTTCCATGTGCTGGATCACTTGCCCACCAGATACTGTCTTACATCATCTACTCATCATCGTTTTTTTGCACTCCTGTCACTTTGTTCTTTTATTGTGGCTTCTGCTTCTTGGCTTTTGTTTCGTTGCCGTGTGGAGAGTCATGTCGACTCATTCCGCCTGACACGCTTCACTCAGCGCAGGTGATGACAGACTGTCAGAACACCACCGCCTCTCACTACATCTAAAATAAACCTCAATATAGTCTTTCCTCCTGAAAACTGTCTGTCAGGAACAACGCTTGATGCGCTGTAGGATGATGTTGTGTTTATCTGTCCATGTGAATGACTCTCATCACTTCATCATCCTGGTCTTTCTTGTGTCTCACAAATTGGAACCCTTATTGCCGTTGTCATGGCAACATTGCTGACATCATGGCAACGTGGAGAGAGCATTCGGTTTCCAAGGAGAGAACTTTCAACCCACACCAGACTGACCTCAGACGGCACACACATGGGCTCAATGCATTCGGATGCCCTTTTTAACGTCAGAGTTTCTTGAACGTCTTTTTGCAAAATGGTAAATTGTATTAAAAGCAGTAAATGTGGTTAGCACGAGCACTGGCTGTGTGTCTACTGAAGGAGTCACTCTGGTCACATTCACCATTACGGTCTTATATTGAACAAAAATAATATCTCAATATTTTCTGTGATTTTATCGATAACAATAATTAGACAATATTTAGCTGTGTGTGTTATTGTGCTTAAGGACTACCGTGCTGACTCCTAGAGTGTTAGATATTCTTTATATTCTGTGTGGTCAGTTCACAGCAGTCATAGAAATGATTCTTTTCTAATAAGTTTAAATTGACTTTTACCCTTTACTGGCATTTTTACCTTTATAAAGCCATTTTTTCTAGTAGTGTGAAAACAAAGTCAATTAAATGAGTTTTTGCTTGAAACAAGCTAAATAATCTGCCAATGGGGTAAGAAAAATAATTGCCCATAATTATGTTTAATTACTGTATGTAGCCTCATGGTCCTCACATGTAGCAGAAGGACAATAAAGCTTGACTTAACTTCAAATGTACATATGTGGTCTTGTGGCACACACATTGTATAATGTTAAATGGCTTGATCAGGGCAGTGTTAGTCTGTCTGTTAGTGCCGCGTCGCCCTCTATTGGACATCCGAATGCAATTCATTTTAATCTTTGTCCTAACAAACATCCTTTGCTGCACCTTTATTGCATAGAACAAAAGATACAAGCATACAGTGAGGTGTCAGTTTATTTTAGTGTTTGCACACACAGTGCACAGTCATTTCCCAACAATATAGAGTGACTCCATGGCCTAAGGTCAGTATTTGGGGGCAGTTGTGGCCAAATGGTTAGAGTCAGACTTGTAACCCAAAAGTCATAAATAAATGCAGAGCTCAGTTTGCGAGTATGGGTCACTATACTTGGCCACACGTCACATCCTCCTCCTTTAGGGTCAGCTTCAGGATCAGTCCTTAGTTATTACCCAGTTAATGAGCAGTAATTACATTAGTATGTGCAACTGTATATCACTTCATGTTTTTATTATTCTCTTCTCTTTCTGTAGGCTTTAGCCTCATCTGCCCCTTCAGTGATGCATCCTGGGATACCTCTCCAGACAGGAAGTGCTCAGTTTGGTGACTCTTTCCAGCAGGCGCTTATTCTCTGTCCCACAACCTTGCAAGGTATTTTAACTTTCAGTTATCTGATTCAAGCATTTGTTAGATCAACCACACTACAAACACTATAATAATGCATGCCAGTGTTATTTTAGTGTCATTTATATGTGCTTTTGTTGTTTTAATGTTTTGAATTAGATTTTATTATGGTTTCTGTTTTAATTTTAGTTGTAGTTAGTGAGTGTTTGAAGGAGTAGTTCACTTTCAGAGCAAAAATGTACAGATAATGTACTCACCCCCTTGTTATCCAAGATGTTAATGTCTTTCTTTCTTCAATCAATAAGAAACTGTTTTTTGAGGAAAACACTTCAGGATTTCTCTCCATATAGTGGACTTCTATGGTGCCCTGAGTTTGAACTTCCAAAATGCAGTTTAAATGCAGCTTCAAAGGACTCCAAACGATCCCAGTCTTATCTAGCGAAACGATCGGTTCTTTTCTTAAAGGGGTCATCGGATGCAAAACTCACTTTTCCATGTTGTTTGCACAGTAATGTGTTGTCAGTTTGTGAACACAAGCACCCTACAATGATGAAATCCACCCAGTGGTATTTTTTAATCTTTAAAAGTAATATCCCCTTTTTAAAATCAGCTCATTCTCAGCTTCTTGTGGGTGTGACGACACACAGACAGAGGCCCCTCCCACGATAGTTGATTGACATGAGCGCCTTAGCTTAGCCCCGCCCTCACCGAGCTGAAACAGTCCGACTCCGATCGCCATTGTGTGACTCAGGAGCAGAGGAAGACTCTAATTGAGTGATTGAGGTGTTCTGTTGTTGGATGTAATAATGAACATAGCAGTCGTCATTTAGGAAAACGTTACTTTTGTTTTTAAAAGGAAAGCACCAATCCCAATCTACATATGCGTCTATGTTCGTGCGAATCGTTCCTGATGCAGCTTCACTCACAGCAGAAGTTAGTAGAAGGGTTTTTATGCGTCTTTGCAAATGGCCTTTCTTAATTGTGTGCTTGTTGGCAAGTTTCGCGGCTAAACATGGTAAACATTACGGCTCATAATCCCAGAGCAGAGAGGGGCGGGGCGAGCAGAGCTCATTTGCATTTAAAGGGACCATGCAATAAAATGAGTTGATATTTGCAGAGCTGATTTTGACAAGATAAAAGTTTTTTTTTTTACACTACTATTGAGAATTTTTAACCAAAGTATATTAGAGACTTTTCATTAAGACCCTAAAGAATCATATGAACTTGTGGTTAATGGGCATCTGATGACCCTTTAAATATATTAATATATATACACTTTTTAACCTCAAATGCATGTGATGCATACTCTGCATTCCAATTCAATACAGTTAGCGTATGTCAAAAAACTCCCATCTGGTTTTCTTCTTCAAAATCACTGTTTTATCTTTTTTTTGTAAAGGCCATTTGATCATATTTGTATGTTCACTTTGTAAAATTAGTGGGTCGGTACTTCTGCAGCGATGTAGGATGATTTTGAAGTTGAGAAAAGAGTTCTTCAACATACCCTAACTGTCTTGAACTGGAGCACACCGAGTACACATCACTGACAAGACAAGACAAGCATTTGAGGTTTAAAAAGTATATACATTTCGATTTTTTTTTTTTTTTTTATAGAAAATAACCGATCGTTTCGCTAGATAAGACCCTTCTTCCTCGGCTGGGGTCGTTTAGAGTCGTTTGAAGCTGCATTTAAACTGCATTTTGGAAGTTCAAACTCAGGGCACCATAGAAGTCCACTATATGGAGAGAAATCCTCAAATGTTTTCCTCAAAAAACAGTTTCTTCACGACTGAAGAAAGAAAGACATGAACATCTTGGATGACAAGGGGGTGAGTACATTATCTGTACATTTTTGTTCTGAAAGTGAACTTCTCCTTCAAGTTTAGTTTATTTTTTATTGTTTTGTCTTTTGTTTTACGTGTAGTTTATTTATTTTACTACTTCAGCTTCAAACAAAAAATTGTTTTTATTTATTTATTTTGAATTTCAGTTGTAGTTGATTTTATTTCTAGTAATGAAATTAGTTTTAGTTAATGATAATAAACCTGCCTCGTGTCGCAGGTCTCCCACCCAACCCCAAGAAGCCGACGGGATACTCTGTGCGGATGGAAAGTACAGTTCCACTGGTGACACAAGCTTCTGCCATCCAGCCTCTTCAGATCAGACCAGGGGTCATTACACAGGTAAACTAATGCATTTCTAAGGTGAAAACAGGAGTAGTTTTTTCTTCATTTCTCCATTAGTTTTCAACTTGTTTTATCCTTTATTTACAGCAAGCGTGGTCAAACCGTGCTCAGCAGATCCTGGTGCCCGCCTGGCCTCAAGTGGCCCCTGTGGCCCCTTCAGCAACAACACTGGCCTCAGAAACAGTGGCAGGTCCACAGAGACTAGCAGATTGGGGGTGAGTGAAAGCAGTCACTCTGTCGGTGTATTTGTGCTGCTATATTTATCTCTCAATTGTTCTGATGTTGTAACACGTTTCAGACTCTGGCGGGAGTCGTCTTTATTTATACACTTTTGAAAGGATTTGTTTCTCTCCCATCTTTTGTAGGAAGGTTCATTCCCTCGGCAGTCATTACAGCTCCATAATGCCCCACCACCAGCCGCTGTTAACCAACCCCATGGCCATGTCCGCTCACCAGCCCATCAGCATAGGCATCGCTCATGTGGTGTGGCCACAGCCAGCTGCCAACAAGAGGAATAAACCATCTTCAAACAGGTCAGTCTACACACTGGGTCCAGACACTCTGATGAAACGACAACTAAAATCACAAATTGAAGTAACCAGCTATCAGTTCATCAAAAACAGGTCATGAAATACCAATAAATTGATTTTTTTTAAAGTGTAAGTATGCAGTTAATTCTATAAATAGTGCATTTAAATTAGGGATGCTCCGAAATGAAAATTCTTGGCCGAAGCCGAACAAAATGAAATTGAATGAAATGGTATTAAATAAAAATTGAATAGCCTAAATGCGCTTTTTATAGTTTTGTCTTACCTAAAAAATAAATAAATAAATAAATAAATACAAAAAAAAAAATAATATATATATATTAACAGTACTTTAAAAATATTTACTTAACACAGCACATTTAACATTCTAGTAGACATTATAGCCTACCAACAAAACACAATTTAACTTAATATTAATAAGTTAGTAAAATAATATTCTTTGTCCATTTTTAAGAGCCCCTTCTTGAATCGGGCATGTGTTTTTAATGTACAAATCAATGCAGCCTTGCTGAGCAAAGGAGAATAATAAGTGTATTAATAGAGCTGTTGAAATGATTGTTATCATTGTTTTTTGTCTTACATCTTTATTTCATTTTACAGAACATTAGTAAAATTATTTTATTTTTTTTCTCGGCCAACATTCGGTGCATCCCTAATTTAAATTGGTTTATTTATTGGATTGCACTGCAATTTTTTTATGTTTTTTTGGTGTTTTCAGACCCCGGACAAAACATTACCCTTATTATATATTAACCAATATATTGGCCCTTTTTTGTTTTAATTGTATTAATTCCAAAATAAATTGCGATTTATAAGTAAACCATTTTGACCAATTAATTGATGTATTGAAAATAAATGCATATATTATTTAAAATGGTAAAAAAAACAGTTACATTATTTATGTATAAATAAATAAATATACCATTGAATATTCAGTCATGAAGCACCTACATAACATTTGACATGTTACCTTTTTTTTGACACACACCTTTGAGAATACACTTGACCTGTATTCATTACCCAACATTCCAAATACCTTCTTATTGCTTTATTTGTAAATACAGGTTATTTTAAAATAAAAATGTCAGATTTATCTCTGAATATTTCTATTAATGCAAGCAACTTTGTGAGTAGCATTTGAAAGTTGAACACATTTGTCTTTTGGTAAATGTTGGTGGAGATTTCCGAAACACACTTTAGAGTTTATTACTCTGTTAATGAAGCTATTTGTTAACGTTTAATTAATAAATTGTATTTGTTGAAATCACACACTTTGTCCTCCATGCTGATGGATGATACTTTTATTTTGACTACAAGCAACATCTGATATTACATTCTTGCCATGCCTGCCTATGCTGGTCTAATTCATCATTATCATCCCCTCTAGAAGTAACAACTTCATGCACATCAGCAATTCCCAGAACTCATCATGCCAGTCTCCAAAGATGGTCCACAGTGCCAAAATCACAGAGGAGGAGGCGGCGGAGTGCGTGGTGGAGGCGGAGTCAGAGGCGGTGCTGGAGGAGGAGCCTGTGTGCTGTAAAGCAGAGCCAGAGTCTCAGAAGCAGAGACAGACCATTGTGATCACGGACTCCCCGAGCCCCGCGGGCAGCATCATCAGCATCAGCAGCGGAACAGATGAAGAGGGGCTGGAGACTCACAAACATTCACTAGAGTGAGTCCACGTGTCTGAAATGTGTGCTTTAAAGGGGGTTTTCCATCGTAAGGAACATTTTAGCATTTTGATTTTTACCCACAAAATTACAAAAATTATCTCCTTCAGTATACCCTGGAAGAAAAAAAAAAGTTTGGTGACAGGTTAAAGACAAGATAATAGATTTTTGAAATGTTTTTGGGTGATCGATCCCTTGAAATGTTTCAGCATGGCTTAGAACTACGTCACATTTAGAAAACCTGAGCTCAGTTTGATAAATTATTAATCATTGGAGAGATGGTTGCATTTCAGCTGAACTGTATATGTGATAAATAACTTGTAAAGTCAGTAGGGGGTGTGTGATATGTGTAGTCTACAATAATGCCCCTGGAAATCCATTTACGGTGACATGTATAAAGTTAAAAGTTACATTAAAAGTTAATAAGTAAACTAGGGATGCTCATTTAAACCGGTTAACCGTTAGCCGGAAATATGAATTTGGACCGATTAATTCTATCAGTTAAAGTACTTTTTCAGTAATTTATCAAAACATTTTAAAACGTTTGTTGCATAGATTAAATCCCATGAATAAAATAATATGGGAGAAAAAAAAAAAAACAGTCCTATGAAGTCATGTACAAGTCTTATTTTGTTTCATTCAGACATAAGCTCATTGCACAACGAAATTCTCGTATGCGTTTTTTCACTATTCTCTCAACTGACACAAATCCAAATGTTTCTATATCCGCGATGTATTTGAATGACAAAATATTATTTATCTAAACCTGGTTTTGTTCTTCGCTCGCATTCCAGTATCCACATAAAACAAAATGCGTTTGGCATAACATTAAGGTAGTAAGGTGATAACGATTAACGGCACACATTTGACTTCGTATTTAAAATTAGCAGCGTTTTTTCCATATGTTTATGTTTTATTATGATAATAAACAGGCTGCGTTGTCAGATTAGCACAATCAAATGATTTTTTCCTGCTCCTCCTAGTCATACAGATAATCTAAACTGTACATTCACAATAAAAACAAAACTTTGTGCTTTTGTAAAATAAAAAAAAATAGGATGCCGATTTCTGCAGTCTTGGTTCCTTTCGTGCACCACGAAAATGAACTGAAACATATTAGACTACTTGTTGCACAGTTTTTTCTTTCATTTGGTTAATTTATTATTTAAGGATAAATATATTTCTCATATAGGCCTATTTATTCGTTATATAGCCTTTATTTATTATGGTTTTCTTCACTCACTGAAGCGCTGCAGGTGCGTGATCGTGTGAATCCTCATGTTCTGCTGTTTGCTGTCAAATTGATCCCTTCAAAAGTCAATTTAATTCAATCCAGATTTAAAGGAGTAGTTCACTTTCACAACAAAAATGTACAGATAATGTACTCACCCCCTTGTCATCCAAGATGTTCATGTCTTTCTTTCTTCAGTCGTAAAGAAATGATGTTTCTTGAGGAAAACATTTCAGGATTTCTCTCCATATAGTGGACTTCTATGGTGCCCTGAGTTTGAACTTCCAAAATACAGTTTAAATGCAGCTTCAAACGACTCTAAACGATCCCAGCCGAGGAAGAAGAGTCTTATCTAGTGAAAACGAACATATTTTCCTTCTGACTAAAGAAAGAAAGACATGAAGATCTTGGATGACAAGGGAGTGAGTACATCATCTGTAAATGTTTGTTCTGGAAGTGAACTACTCCTTTAAAATAATCTTGTCAGTTAGTGGTTAATGAGCGTTGGTTGTTGGTCAAGAGAAATGACCCAAATGAACATCCCTAAAACTAACCACCACAGAATATGAAGAGCTTCAGGACTCCAGTTGTCCATGGCTTGCCTAAACCGCTCAGTGTATCAGCACAATAAAACACATAAACAGTTAATCATCATGATTAACAAAATCACATCCCTAAAGGCCATGTTAAAGAGTGTGCATTCTGTGTTTTAGGTGTAAAGGTAGTCCGGAGTGTGAGGCTTGTCAGAGCACACTGAATATGGAGCGTGTGTGTTCCCTAAGCAGCCCCGATTCAACCCTGAGCACCAGTTCATCTGCTTCAGAGCAGTCCAGCGCCTCCCCCTGCAAGAGACCCAACAGGTTTGTGCTTCACACATGCACATATATTTACTAGTAGTCTATGGTCTGTTCACACTGTAAACAATATCAGTGCAATGTTCAAACAGACACAAACATTCACTTTTTTTTTTAATACATGGGTGCCTTTTTATTCAGTGTAAAGTTTCAGTGTTTTATGCTTTGAGCTGCTGCTGTTGCTTAAAACTACAACTAGGTGGCACTCAGGAGAACCGCAGTAAATAGCGAAAAAACAATCCAGAAGTGGCTCTGCTTTACATTCAAACTGAATTTGGTGTTGTTTGATGAACACAGATCAAATCTGAACAGCTGTTTGAAAACAATTTGTGCAAATTTGTGCACTGGTATAACAAGGGCGTTTCATTTGCTTCTTGACATCTTGCCTGTTGGTGTGGACAGGCCTGTAGTGTAGAGTATGTGTTTGCTCTTTCTCCAGTATGTCAGATGATGAGCGTGAGAGCGGATGTGATACGGTAGACGGCTCGCCCGCGTCTGTGTCCTCCAGTCGAGCTGACAGCCCTTTCCTGGAGGCCACCTATATTAATGACAACAACGAGAACTGCAAAACCAATGGACCTACAGAAGCGGAGTCTGCCAAGCTGCCCGTCCGCACCATGGTGGTGCCGCCCATGAGAGTTCACCATAACCAGCCCATGGGCCGCACAGGTAACGGATCTCATAGACCCTATCGAAATATATTACTGACAAACACAGGTAAAGGGTAACTCCAGCCCAACATGAACATCATTAATCACTTACCCCTGTGTCTTACGTCTTCGGAACACAACTGACCATATGAACGTAAACTTCAGCTGAAGCTCATTGTATATGTGCTATACATAGGTGGACACTCTTGAGACTCCTCTACTGCCTCCTCCTTATAGGAAACTGAGAATAATAATAATTGCAACACTGTAAATAATGATAGCGGCATGAACATTCAGTTTCTCATTACTTAAAGGGGTCATCGGGTGCAAAACTAACTTTTCCATGTTGTTGGAACATTGTGTGCTGGTAGTTTGTGTACGCAACCACCCAGTGGTATTTATTTAATCTTTAAAAGTAATATCCCCTTTTTAAAATCAGTTCATTCTTAGCTTGTTGTCGTTGTGACGAAACACATTTGATTGACATGAGCGTCTTACGCCCTCACCGAGCTGAAACAGTCCAAATATGATCGTCACTGTGTCGACTCAGGAGCAGAGGAAGACTCTAATTGAGCGATTGAGGTGTTCTGTTGTTGAATGTAATCATGAACACAGCAGTCGTCATTTACTCCCGACATCTGAGCCGCTGAAGACGCAGAGGATAATGTTACTTTAGTTTTTAAATGGAAAGCGATCTACAGTTGTGGCCAAAAGTTTTGAGAATTACATAAATATTGGAAATTGGAAAAGTTGCTGCTTAAGTTTCTATAATAGCAATTTGCATATACTCCAGAATGTTATGAAGAGTGATCAGATCCTTCTTTGCCATGAAAATTAACTTAATCCCCGAAAAAACTTTCCACTGCATTGTTAAGAAGGCTTCAGGGCGTCCAAGAAAGTCCAGCAAGCGCCAGGATGGTCTCCTAAAGAGAGGCAGGCAGGTGTGAGCGCATCTGAACACACAGTGAGGACAAGACTTTTGGAAGATGGCCTGGTGTCAAGAAGGGCAGCAAAGAAGCCACTTCTCTCCAAAAAAACCATCAGGGACAGATTGATCTTCTGCAAACAGTATGGCGAATGGACTGCTGAGGACTGGAGCAAAGTCATATTCTCCGATGAAGCCTCTTTCCGATTGTTTGGGGCATCTGGAAAAAGGCTTGTCCGGAGAAGAAAAGGTGAGCGCTACCATCAGTCCTGTGTCATGCCAACAGTAAAGCATCCTGAGACCATTCATGTGTGGGGTTGCTTCTCATCCAAGGGAGTGGGCTCACTCACAATTTTGCCCAAAAACACAGCCATGAATAAAGAATGGTACCAAGACACCCTCCAACAGCAACTTCTTCCAACAATCCAACAACAGTTTGGTGAAGAACAATGCATTTTCCAGCACGATGGAGAACCGTGCCATAAGGCAAAAGTGTTAACTAAGTGGCTCGGGGACCAAAACGTTGACATTTTGGGTCCATGGCCTGGAAACTCCCCAGATCTTAATCCCATTGAGAACTTGTGGTCAATCCTCAAGAGGCGGGTGGACAAACAAAAACCCACTAATTCTGACAAACTCCAAGAAGTGATTATGAAAGAATGGGTTGCTATCAGTCAGGATTTGGCCCAGAAGTTGATTGAGAGCATGCGAATTGCAGAGGTCCTGAAAAAGAAGGGCCAACACTGCAAATACTGACTCTTTGCATAAATGTCATGTAATTGACGATAAAAGCCTTTGAAACGTATGAATTGCTTGTAATTATATTTCAGTACATCACAGAAACAACTGAAACAAAGATCTAAAACCAGCTTAGAAGCAAACTTTGTGAAAACTAATATTTGTGTCATTCTCAAAACTTTTGGCCACGACTGTATATAAGCATCTATGTTCATGTGAATCGTTCCTGATGCAGCTTCACTCACAGCAGGAGTGAGTATAAGGGTTTTTTTATGCATCTTTGCAAATGGCCTTTCTTAATGTGCTTGTTGGCAAGTTTCACCCATAAACACGGCTGAAGTAAACATAATCCCAGAGAGGGGCGGGGCGAGCAGAGCTCATTTGCATTTAAAGGGCCAATGTCTTAAAATGAGTTGATATTTGCAGAGCTGATTTTGAGGTAAAAGGGTGTTTTGTTACACTACTATTGAGAATTTTTAACCAAAGAATATTAGAGACTTTTCATTAAGACCCTAAAGAATCATATGAACTTGTGGAAAATGGACATCCGATGACCCCTTTAACCACATATAAGCATATAAATAGTAAGTTTGCCTGCTCTTTCTTCCATTGTTCTTCCAGAGGTGTTATGCCCACCCAAAGGCCGCAGCGGTTCCAACAGACAGCCGCCATACTCTACATTACTGGTCAGTCGCCAACAGAAGACCGCACCGACTTTCCCACCTCTGCAGCACTCTCAACAGCAGCTTCCCTTCGCACAGGTCTGTGGTTTGTCATCTGATCACTAGATATTAAGATACTACTACTACTTGCTTTAATGCAAGTTCTGAATATTACAAACATTTTAAAAACCAGCTGAGATGTCTAAATTAAATCAATGTTTACAAATTTCTTGATGGCTTTCCACAGCCTGAGCATGAATTTTGCCACATTTAATCATTTACACTGCAAAACATGCTTTTCTTACTTGGGTTTTTTGTCTTGTTTCCAGCCAAACTATCTGAAAATTCTTAAATCAAGATGGATTTTCTAGACGAGTAAAAATTGTCTTGTTTTCAGAAAAAGCAAGCCAAAATTAAGTGATTTTTTTTTTTTCTTAGAACAAGCAAAATCTGCCAATGGGGTAAGAGAAAAAATCTTATTTCAAACAGAAAACAAGATAATTTTTCTTACCCCATTGGCAGATTATTTTGCTTGTTTCAAGCAAAAACACACTTAATTTTGACTTTGTTTTCTGAAAACAAAACATTAACTTTTACTCGTCTAGAAAATCCTTTTTGATTTAAGAATTTTTATTTTATTTTGAAGATATTTTGTCTGGAAACCAGACAAAAACATCTAAGTAAGAAAAGCATTTTTTGCAGTGTACAAATCTCAAAATGAATATACTTTTTTTATGTTGTCCATAGGGGTGTGCGATATATATCATCTGTGATAATATAATTGTTGTTTTAACAATGTTTGAGTTGACATTGAGTATATTGCAAAAATGACTCAAAACACCTACAGACTGCAGTGCAGGCGTTACATGTCTGGACTACACTCTCAAAAATAAAGGTGCTTTAAAAGATTCTTTACAGCGATGCCATAGAAGAACCATTCAGTCAAAGGTTCTTTAAAGAACCATTTCTTTCTCACCTTTTTCTAATCTGAAGAACCGTCTTTACTCCAGACAGCAGCTTGTACAATATGTGCAGATCTTGCGCACACAATCATTCAAAAGCGTGGTGCGGAAATGAATTGTCAACACTGTTCTATGATTCTCTGTAATATAGCTAAGAAACTGCAAAGTTCTAGCTTGTATTTCTTAGTAATTAAAACCCACAGCTTTGTTATTAGGCTATAGAGAGACGCTGCCAGGTAGAATTTATTCACATACGCGATTGCTTTCTCACTAATGACTTTATATAAATGTAATCTTTACAGTGCTACTTTATCTGATTTAGAACAAAACGAAATCTGTGAGAAATATAACAACCCAAAGACAAAATAACTAATAAAAGCAAAGTATTATAGGAGCAATATCCATGTAAGCAGCGTTGTGCACAAGGCGTTCGAGTCTCAGCTCAAGGTTTAGGCGTATTTGTTCAATAGTGACGTCATAAGCTACTAGACGACGTCAACTCGACTTTTATCACATAAATGTCGACTTAAAACTGAAGTTGTTCAACCTCTAGTGTGAACTGACCACCACACAGAATATGTAGAATATAACAATGTCGGAGTCAGCTGTCCATGGTAATGCTTAAAGGAGAAGTTCACTTTCAGAACAAAAAACTCCGGTTCCGTTTTTTTCCTGGTTCCAGGCAGTTAGCCTATGTCAAAAAACTCCCATCTTATTTTTTACCTCAACTTAAAAAAATAATTTCAAAATCCCCCTCCATCGCTGCAGAAGTACCGACCCAGTGTTTGCAAAGTGAACAAACAAAGAAGATCAAACACCCTTAACAAAAAAGGTAAAATAGCAATGTAGGACGATTTTAGAAGTTAAGGAAGAAAATGAGATGGGAGTTTTTAGACATACCCTAACTGTCTTGAACCGTAAAAAACAGTTCAGGCAGAGCAAAACAAGACGAACGTTTCAGGTTAAAAAGTATATTCTAAATTAAAAACAACAACCAATCGTTTCGCTAGATAAGACTTTTCTTCCTCGGCTGGGATCGTTTAGAGTCCTTTGAAGCTGCATTTAAACTGCATTTTGGAAGTTCAAACTCAGGGCACCATAGAAGTCCACTATATGGAGAGAAATCCTCAAATGTTTTCCTCAAAGATAATTTCTTTATGACTGAAGAAAGACATTCACATCTTGGATGACAAGGAGGGTGAGTACATTATCTGCAAATGTTTGTTCTGGAAGTGAACTAATCCTTTAAGATACCAGCACAACGACACATTCAGATACAATTCCAGAAAATATTGAAATATTACTTTTTTTTTTGTCAATATCGCACACCCCTAGTTGTACATCAGTACAGTGTTTTTCAACCACCGTGCCGTGGAAAATTATTCAATTTCACCTAATTGGTCTAAAAGGTTTTTTGGAAACTAATAAGTTATCAGCTCTGTGTTCATACAAACAGGCCCAGGTTTCACACTGAGTAGGTAGAAATATGAAAGATCAAAAAACTGTTTTCATTGTGTTTATTTGATTCCTATTCAAGACACCTAAATAAGAATGATTGTATATTGTTAATTGCACTTTTATTTAAACGAAGAAGAAATATGAAAGATAAAATACTTTTTTCTTTGTGTTTATTTGATTCGTGTTCAAGACACTTCGATAAGAATGGCTGTATATTGTTAATATAGGCTACAGAGTTAAAACATTTTTACAGTTTCGATTGTTGGTGTGCCTTGTGATTTTTTTATTTTTTTTTTCAATTAAAAATGTACCTTGGCTCAAAAAAGGTTGAAAAACACTGCATCAGTAACAGTAATTTTAGTTTTAATTATTTTAGACAAATTCGATTTTTAATGTGTCTAGCCATTTACTGGTTCTCAGCTATCTAAAAATAATTCTTGGTTGATATTGTTCCAGATGTGAAGGTTCATCACTCTTACAGTCTTACAGATATGAATTCTGCCCTCCAAAGGCAAAGTGCAGTAACTACACGTTTGGTCAAAATTGAGTTAAGGCTTAAAATGGACTTTGTGACAACTGTTTAGTCTTGTGGCAAAGTCCCCTGGTTCAATTTTGTCCCGTTTTAGAGAAACGAGAGCGTCAACATGTTTGACTAGCTGGCGTCAAAACTTCAAAGGCATTTTTGTCAGTTTCAGTGTTGGCGTAGTTACTGCACTTTGCCTTTGGAGGGCAGCATTGATTGGCACTTTCTTTTTGAAATGAACTTGATTGGTTTGCGCCGTAGGTCCAGCATTACGGCTCAACGCACCAGGAGTGGAACGGCAACTACAGCCACCGCCGGCCCCAAGCGTTCATCCCACCCACGGTTCACGGACACACCTTCACGCTGCCTCACGGCAGTCCCACGCACAGCGGCCACCCTCCTCAGACGCACCTGAGCGTCCACCCTCACTCCCAGCCCGCTTTGCTGCCCTACCCTCCTTCAGGCCCCCTGGTGACAAACGCACCGATGGCCCACCTCTTGGCTTCACCCGGGGCCACGCGCAATCACGTGTTTCCGCCGGCTTACGGCCTGTCCCATCCGGCGGGACACCTCGTGCACCAGGTCACCGTGGGGCTCAACCGCCTCCTGCCCTCTCCGACCCTACACCCTCAAGGCCAATTCAAGCCTTTGTTTCCTCCGCACTCCTTCATCGCGTCGCCCGCCTACGCCGGCTTCCCTCTCAGTCCCACCAAACTGAACCAGTACCCCTACGTCTGAGCTCCCAAACCCTCCGGAAGCCACGGACGTAATGCCACCGAAGCCGTGGCGCGAGAAAGAAAGGAAGAGGTTTCTCCAAACCACACAGACTTGATTGAGTGCAATTAAAATGAGCTTTAAAAGAGGAAAAGTTAGCAAGTCGGTAAAGAAAGCGCACGGATAGAGTTTGGATAAATATGAAAAAACGTTTGCACATTTGATACATCACCTTAAGGATTCTCAGATCTGATTGGAGCGCTCCTCTGATGAATATCAACGACGGACGGTGTCCAAAATCACGTGATGGTCGACTTATTTTTATACATTGCCTTTACCTTGTATACGACACACGTCTGTTTGTACAAACGGCCCGGTATGTTGTTCACGACGGAGAAAATGTGTTTTCCTGCGTTCCAAGTGTTTGTACTTTCTGTGTCGTTCGGGACGGAGTCGTCGGTCAGGCGCTGCATGTGTTGCATGATGTTGATCGGAGAGAAGGCCGTAGGGCCAGAGGCTCGCTGCATCGTCGTCCCCAGCCATAGTGCCTTATATATCGGCAGTCGTTTGTGTTCTACTACACCATCTCCTCTCTCTCTCTGTCGTCTGTCTGTCTGTCTGTCTGTCTGTGTATATACACCACGTGTTTGTGTCCTGGACTGCAGCACTTGCAATTCTAATCAGTCCGTGCGTTGCGTTCTTTGTGTGCGTGTACATGTATTACGTAAATACACACTGGTGTATTATTTCATGCATAGATAGGCATCGATGTACTGCATTGCACAAAGCGCAGTGCTTATTTTTGGATCCAATGTATATTTGAGATGTAGTGAGTTCTTTTTTTTCGTTACTTCATCGGAAGACGGCTGCTTTTGCTGCTGCAGACGCTCGCTGTTGGATTTGTTCTTACTCTCATTGTTTTCTTATTCTAAATAGTTGCGTAGAGAATACGGTGGATTTCTGCTCTACAAAACCAACAGTATTCGTACTGTTTAGTCAAACTGCAATACAATCTGTAGAGTTTGGTTTTCTTTTGGTCTGTGTATTTAGTTGTTGGGGTTTGTGTGTGTTTGTGTTTGCTGTGGTGGGCATGGCTTCGACTAGATGAAGACACAAATGCAAATCTCGGTCTTTGATTCAGGGTCATGGATTCATCTTAGCCTGAGCAGACCATGCAGTATTTGATGTATAGACACATATGAGTATATCTATAATAGAGCTAGTTTACTTAGTGCTGAAGCTTGACACGGTGTGTTTAAGGTGTGCAATTCTCATTTATGCATGTGTGAATCGATTCCTTTTTTCTTAATTATATCATATGTTGAAAGCTTGTTGGTGTCAGCTGTATTTTATACATTCCGTCAGGGAGAAATATATATTGTGCGTGCATATATATATATATATATATATATATATGCAGTGTGCATTTGTTTTCAGTTTGTTCTGCTTGGTTTGTGTGTTTTTTGCCTCAAATGAAGTTGCTTGTGCATCACCAAAGACTGTAATCTGAAGGCTCTGTTCCAAACCTAGTGCTCTGCTTACGCAGGTGATATTTCAAGGAAAAAAAATCATCTCCTGTGATTGGCTACAACATTGGAAAAATTGTTCCACTTGCAT
Source organism: Garra rufa (assembly GCF_049309525.1). Lineage (NCBI taxonomy): Eukaryota > Metazoa > Chordata > Actinopteri > Cypriniformes > Cyprinidae > Garra > Garra rufa. The sequence goes on from NC_133371.1 coordinate 7,880,642, forward strand.
CACATGCTCACTGCCAAAAAATGCTTTTCTTACTTGGATTATTTGTCTTGTTTCCAGCCACAACATCTAAAAGATCTTAAATCAAGAAGGATTTTCTAAACAAGGGAAAATTGTCCTGTTTAAAAAAAAAAAAAAAAAAACAAGTCAAAATTAAGTGCATTTTTGCATGAAACACTCTTAAGAACAATACTCTTGTTTTCTTTCTGAAATGAGATTTTCATGCTTACCCCATTGGCCGGTTATTTAGCTTGTTCTAAGCAAAAACGCACTTAATTTTGACTTGATTTTTCTGAAAATCAGAAAATAATTTGTACTCGTCTAGAAAATCCTTCTTGATTTAAGAATATTTAGCCATATTGGCTGGAAACAAGACAAAAAATCTTTGTTGTATTCTGGTCAATCATGTTTGCAGATCATGTGTAAAGGAAATCCTACCTGTTGTAAAACTTTGTTGTTGTTATAAAGTAACAGCTGTTTTCTGTACGCCAGATTAGACAGAATCACATGCATCCTTTACAGAAATGGTTGTTCCAGAATGCATGGCTCAGTAAGTACACCTGTTCAGTGTTGGGGAAAGTTACTTTTAAAAGTAATGCATTACAATATTGAGTTACTCCCTAAAAAAGTAACTAATTACGTTACTTTGTTACTTTTTATGGAAAGTAATGTGTTCCGTTAGTTTTGCGTTACTTTTTAAATCTGGGCAGGGCTTGCTTGTTTGTTTTTAATATAAAAAGTTGTATTTTTGTCAAATGTAAAAGCCTTTTCACACCAATAGCCTCAGGTTTAGAGAAAAGTAAATTGACGTCTGTACAGTAGACCGCAGAAGAACAAATGTCAACTCTTCAGCAATAAAAAAAAAAAAAAAGGAAAACAAATGTTAGATTATCTGGAGTAATTTCTGCTTATTAGTATGGATGAATTGGATCATCGAAGGTCGGCAGCAAAGACATCGGTTAATAAAATGGGATTAAATACATAAAGGGTATTTGTATTATTTAACATTTAATTATTGCAGGTTTGTGTTGAATTTCAGTGTTTTTATTCATTTTGAAGAACACTGGATCTGTTTTTTAGTGAGTGAGATGAATTAATGCATGTTCACATTTATTCTAGAACTAAAGTAACATCTTACTCACAGTTTCCCTCAACATGGGGACAGGAGAGCTTTTCATCAATAAATGAGGGAAAAGAAACTGGCGTCGCTTATTTAAAAAAGTAACTCAGATATTTTCTTGTCAATTAAAAAGTAATGCGTTACTTACTATTACGTAACTTGCGTTACCCCCAACACTGCACCTGTTATATCAGTTAAACATTGATTTTATAACATCAAACTCTTTTGGAATCAGCCGCAGACTGAGCTCTTGCTGTCTGTGACGTAGACGTCTGCTTATAAAGGCAGTCGACTGCGAAGGCAGCTCTTTAGGTTTTGGAACAGAGCAAAGTAGCTACTCTCTCTGCATAGACCTCACGTATACTGTAGTAATTATAGTCATGGGGTAAACTTTCATAAAGTGTATTTAAAAAAATGGCTGAGGTTATGTTTAGCTTTTTGAACAAGTACGAAGTCGTATCATCTATCTTGAATGTATCATAGACAAGCTGCTATTTATGGATTGCCACTTCAGATAGCTGTGAAATTAGACTAGACTAGTTCATATCTGCATTGGTTTATTTCTATGGGTCTCTCTGATTGCCTAAACTAGAAGTGGATTTTGATTTTCAAGTAAACGTTTGGCTTCAATGTTTGGAGTGTCATTGTAACTACTGTATTGCTGATATGGGACATTTTAGACTTTGTTTTCTTCTTTTCAGATCAGTATTGTATCTACATAACCGTTCTGGCTCATCACTGCATATTAATGGATGTATTTGTGTAACTTAATTTTTTTGTATGTTTACCCGTCGATCTGTTTTTGACTTGTAATAGCTTGCAGGATTGATTTAACTTTATCCAAATGATACTCTGCTGTGTTTCGGAAATGCATCAGTATTTTTCTTAAGGTTTATTTTTTTTAATATGATAATCAACCCCATAACCTCATGCCGCTGAGCACTTATTAAACCGCTAACCACATACCCATGCTTCGATATGAGAGTACAGTGATTTAAATGCATTTAGTGTCCAACTGGATTGTGATTTGATTAATGTTTGTCATTTGAAGACATGTTCGATCACTGCTGTGTTCTATTTATGTTCGGTCATGTTGTTGTTTTCTTTTTCTTTCCTCGTGAACAGTGTGAGCAACACTGTGTGTGCCTTGATTGAGATATTGGTAATGACACGTTCACTTTGCAAAAACAAGTATTCAGCTCATCCACTGACCAGACCAAATATAACAAACTACAAACAGTATATCTTTCCATTCCGGGGATCCAAATAGTCGTGTACACGTTCACCCTCTGCTTGTGTTCGGCTCGAATTGACCAGGAAAAGATTTTCTTTTTCCTGTAAATACTAGTTAACATTATCGCATTGGACTCAAACTTACTGACTTTGTTCACACAGGGTAGAAGTACTTTTTTAACACTTGTGGTGTTCCCGGGTCAAAAATGACCGGACTCCAAGCAACTGCTTCTAAATCTCTCATTATGCTATATTATCACAAATATTGGCTTCAGTCTTTTTGTCAACTTGTTTTCTCTCATTTAGGACTGGTTTTGTGTTTCTATTTGCATCTGATTAATCGTAAGCCTCATTTATCTGAGAATAGGTACCTCATTTTTTGAATGAGAAAATGATTTTTATGAATAATATTCACAATATTAAACAAACAAAAAAAAAATATTTGCTCTGTTTTTCACACTAGTGTCCTTTACTGTTTAATCTGGAAGTTCTCCCCTAAATGCTTTTATTTTTTACAAAATTGCAAAAAGTCACACTTGTGGTGTTCCCGGGTCAAAAATGACCCAACTCCAAACTATTTCTTATAAAACTCTCATTATGCTATATTATCACCAAATATTAGATTAATTCTTTTGTCAACTTGTTTTCTTTCATTTAGGACTGGTTTTGTGTTTCTGTTTGCATCTGATTAATCGTAGGCCTCATTTATCTGAGAATAGGCACCTCATTTTTTGAGTGAAAAAATAATTTTTATGAATAATATTCACAATATCAAACAAAAATATAAATATTTGCTGTTTTTCACACTAGTGTGCTTTAATGTTTAATCTGGAAGTTTGCTCTTAAATGCTTTTATTTTGTACAAAACTGCAAAAAGTCACACTTGTGGTGTTCCTGGGTCAAAAATGACCGGATTCCAAACAGGCGCTTCTAAATCTCTCATTACGCTATATTATCACCAAATATTGGATTCATTCTTTTTGTCAACATGTTTTCTTTGATTTAGAAACTAAACGTCCTGATTAAACATTGAAGCACACTAGTCTGCAAATTTTCATCATTTTTTTTACCTCATATTCTGAAAAATATTCATTAAAGATACTTTTTTTTCTCACAAAATGAGATGCCTGCTTTTGGATAAATGAGGTTTATGATTTAATCAGATGCAAATCGAAACACAAAACCAGTCCTAAATCAAAGAAAACAAGATGATAAAAAGATTGAGTCTAATATCTGGTGATAATATAGCGTAATGAGAGATTTATAAGCAGTTGTTTGGAACACCACAAGTGTGACTTTTTGCAATTTTGCACAAAATAAAAGCATTTAAAAGCAAACTTCCTGATTTAAGCAACAAGGTACTTGAGGCAGTGCTGTATCGTGAATAAATCACGGCTGAAGGGCGTTGTTAGGTACGACGCGAAGCGGAGTGCCTGCAACCCCTTCAGCCGTGATTTATTCATGATACAGCACTGCCTCAAGTACCTTATTGCTTTTATAAAACGGTTACCACACAATAAAAATATTAAAATCAAAAATATATATTAATTTATATATATTAAGTTGTATGTTTTCATAAAGTAAAATCATTAACTGCCTTCCGCTGTAAAAAGTAGTCCCTAACTGCTGCAGCTGTGTTTACGTTGCTAAGGGTGGTTGCTAAGGGGGTTCAATGATACACAAAACCGTTGAGTGAAGCGGTCGTAGCAGTGCTGTATCATGAATACGACACAGCTGCTGACCAATCAGAATTGAGGAATGGAACTAACCGTTTTATAAATAAACATTAAAGCACACTAGTTTGAGAAAAACTGCGAATGTTTATTTTTTTTGTTTAATATTGTGAATATTATTTATAAAAGATTTTTTTTCACTCAAAAAATGAGGTGCCTACTCTGAGATAAATGAGGCTTATAGTTAATCAGATGCAAATAGAAACACAAAACCAGTCCTAAATGGAAGAAAACAAGTTGACAAAAGATTGAATCCAATATTTGGTGATAATCCAGCATAATGAGAGATTTAGAAGCAGTTGTTTAGAGTCTTTTGAGCAGGAACATCAATGGTGTGACAGGAATCTGAACACAACCAGAGGGTTAAAGAGAAAAATCAAAGATTTAGATTTAATCACTAATATATGTCTAGTTAATCTTAACTAGCTTTTTTAACACCACAAATTGTAATTCCAGTCTTTGCAAGAAGAATGTAATCTATTGCCCAGTGCATGTTTGGATCCCTGAGGAATGGCATTCACCAGCATTTAGCCTGAACACATCCAGTGTCAATATAGACAAGACTGTACTCAACACTTTCGATATTTATTGTATGTTCATATTTAAACCAATCTAAATGGATATGGATGATTTCTGTTCAACTCTTTTCTATTAACAGCATTCAATAAACATTAATGCCACCGTTTTAACGACATTCAATGCTTTTATGCATTTTCATTATTATTTTGAAAGTATTGTAATGAATTATTTCACCTAAATTATTTACCATTCATCCTGCTTTTAGTTTTCAAATCTGTGTATACAAGTTCCATGGGTTTTAGCATCTTTTACAATCTGTCAAAGAAGTTATTTCACACTGCAAGTTCTAGATTTCAATGATTTGGTTCATTAAGAGTTGATCGAATCTTCACTGTTTTGATATTTGTAGACTTTCGTGGCTTTCTGTTGAGCGTTTGGTTTGGTTTGCTTCTATGATTTGATGCTACACTAGTTTGTCACGTAGCACTTGCCCTGTGCAATATTTAACGGTATGAGGACTGGGGAACTGTAACCCTTTGGATATAATGTCTTTACAGAGTGTCATTGATGTTTCCTCTCTAGTTCTCAGTGAATAAACATGTGACCAAGCCTTCTCTACTTAGTCACATTCAACTCAATTTCCAGGTGACTTTTGGTGAGTGAATATGAATTCATGGTGTTTTATTGTCACGATTCACTTTGAATACAGAAGAAAAATAAAAACAGGAAAAAACTATATATATATTGTTGCAACCCTTTCTAATTTTATTGCTTACAGAACCACATTATGGCAGGTATCTTGGCAGTTACTGCCCTCCAAAGGCAAAGCACAGTAACTACACATTTGGTCAAAATTGAGATGAGGCTTAAAATGGACTTTGTGTCAACTGTTTTGTCTCGTGGCAAAGTCTCCTGGTTCAATTTTGTTTGAATAGCTGTCAAAAAACTGTTAAGGCGTTTTTCTCAGTTTCAGTGTTCGAGTAGTTACTGCACTTTGCCTTTGGAGGGCAGAGTACATAACATGAAATGTTCATCTTTCAAAATAATTTGCTTTTTTTTTTCCATAATCTTCTTTCTTTCTTTTGAATTTAAGAAATTAAGATTTTTCATTTGTTTATGGTAAATATATAAATAATTTGCATGCTTATCAAGGCGTTTATATTGTGAAATATTACCATTTAACTTGATTTTTTTTTATTTTACTTTTTCATTCTAATATACTGATTTGTTGCTTACGTTTATTGGTTTAGTAGATGCTTTGATCCAAAGTGACTTACACATAAGGACAATAGAAGTCATTTTTAATTCTTTATATACTGTTTTATATTTATACTATTTTACACTACTATTCAATTTGTGTGTTTGTGTATAAAAAAGGAAGTTTTTTTTTCCATCAAAGATGCTTTACATTTATAAAGACGAGTAATATGTGACACTGGACCACAAAACCATCATAAGTGTCAGTTTTTCAAAATTGAGATGTGTATATATAATCTGAAAGATGGATAAATAAGATTCCCATTGATGTATGGTTTGTTAGGATGGGACAATATTTGGTCAAGATACAACTATTTGAAAATCTGCAATCTGAGGGTGCAAAAAAAACTAAATATTGAGAAAATCGCCTTTAAAGTTGTTCAAATGAAGTTCTTAGCAATGCATATTACTAATCAAAAATTAAGTTTGATATATTTACGGTAGGAAATGTACAAAAATCTTCATGGAACATGATCTTTACTTAATATCCCTAATGATTTTTGGCATAAAAATTTATCATTTTGACCCATACAGTGTACTTTTGGCTATTGCTACAAATATACCTGTATGTTTTGTGGTCCAGGGTCATGTATTACAAAGGATTTCTGTTTCTAAATACTGTTCGTTGAACTTTATCAAAGAATCCTGAGAAAAGTATCATGGTTTCCACATAAATATTAAGCAACAAAACCGGTTTTCAATGTTGAAAATATTAACTGTTGTTATTATTCACCACCAATAATTATTGATAATAAGTATCAGATCAGTATGTTAGAACATTTTGTTGAAGGATGTGAAGACTGGAATAATGACTGCTGAAAATCCATCTCAACTATCAGAGGAGTAAATGACATTTATATATTATATATTAAATAAAATCATCAGCGGGTGCAGCAGGTAACACTTCATAATAACTTTCATTAATAAATCATTAACAAACATTATATAATGCTTAACTAACCTTTATTTAATATATATTCACATATCTAGAAATACGAGATAATGTGCTTGTTGATGTTAACTAATGAACTTTTGAAACATTACCAAATGATTACCAACATTACCAACAGATCATTATTTAATGTAAATAGAAATGCTTACAAATGTCAACAAACTTTCAATTCATATGATCATTTTTTTTCAAACAATTTTGACATGGTTTACAATGATTAAAACATTATGTTTTATAGATCATTAGTTGTCATTAAACTGTGTTTTAAAAATGATGAGTTAAACTGAAATGATACAACGATTACAAGTTTATTTGTTAAATTACTTTTGAATGCTTACAAAATTTCAGTTCACATATTAGCTAATGCTCATTTTTACATTCACAAATGTTTTGGAAATATAGCTTTAATTTAGCCTGGCTATCGCCAGACCACGTTATGACTTCGTCATGATTCGTGGTCTGGGAACCACATGTTCATTTTCTCGTATTTGAGGCGTGGTTTACGAATGCCCAGAGCCGTTTATTGGGCGATACGAATGTCTATCAAAAGCGCCTGTGCGTAGCTCATAGCCAATCGTTTCAATTATACCGGATGACGTATGTAGAGCGAACGCCAAAAGTTGCTCTTTTTTCAAAATAAACTTGCGTTCTAAACTACTTAGAACATACAGTGTCTACACCGGACGCGACAGTTGCCGCGCCGCAACAGCTAAAGTCTGTCTACACTGGACGCGACAAGGCGACCGTTGCAAATCATTTAAACTTTGTGTGAGCACGTCATAAATAGAACGCGGCAGCAGATTACTGTCGGGCCGCGTCGCGTCGCGCCGCATTCAGTGTAGACAGCATAGGTTCTAATGTCATTTGTCGCGTCTGGTCACGCCGCTCGCGTCCGGTGTAGACACGAAAGATAACTTCGCGTCTGCTGCCATGCTGGATCCATAGTAACAAACTGCTTCGATGAGTCGCATAGAATACGTCATCGTCTTGCTGCTCCCTCCCCGTTCTGTGATTGGTTCCCTATCTTAGGTGAAAATTAGGTCCATGGTTTCCAGACTGACTAGCAGCGTGAATAAAATCGCGCTGCGCAAGGCAGGATGGGGAAACCCAGGCTAGCTTTAATTAGTCATTTTAAGCAGTTCACAAATATTCATGTTAACATTCATTAACTCATCATCACAGTTGGTAAAGATCAGATATTAGGTCTTTGTTGTGAAGATTTTTTTCAATTTGCACATCTTAAATTATTTATTAATCATTTATTAATGTTTTTGCAGTACCAATCTAAAGTTGAGACTATTCATAATTTGTAAATGTTTGTAAACTTTTTTTTTTGTATCTTTATTGCACTGGACATTTATCTACTGTAACAGCGTTTGTGTAAAGGGTGGTTCGTTCAGTTCATCTGAATGTTTGGTAAACACATAACACATTGTAATTTGGGTGCAAAACATGATTTTATGACCTCAACGCTTATAAGTATACTATTTTGTATCATTAAACAGAATATTCCTTGAATCACACATCAACAGGAGAAAAAATTGAATTTTCAAGAAAATACTTAATTTTTCATTTATCAAAATAATGACATATAAACATTAATTTAATGACATGTAAGAATTTTAATTTACATAAAATGTTAATAATTAGGTCATGTTTAATACATTTATTAGTAAACATTACACACACAATTTCACGTTTCTAGATATGTGGATATACAGTCAAGCCTGAAATTATTCATACCCCTGGCAAATTCTGACTTAAAGTTACTTTAATTCAACCAGCAAGTTTTTTGTTTTGTTTTTTGGACTGGAAATGACACAGACTTCTCCCAAAAAATGATAAGATGATGTACAAGAGGCATCATTGTTGAGAAAAAAAAAAAAAAATTCTCAGCTTTTATTTACATTTGAACAAAAAGTGGCATGTCAAACAAAAATGATTCATACCCTTCTCAATAATCAATAGAAAAGCCTTTATTGGCTATTACAGCAATCAAACGCTTCCTATAATTGCTGAGCAGCTTTCTGCATGTCTCCACTGGTATTTTTGCCCATTCATCTTTAGTGATGAGCTCCAACTCTTTCAGGTTGGAGGGTCTCCTCACCATCAGCCTGATCTTTAGCTCCTCCACAGATTCTCAAATGGATTTAAGTCAGGACTCTGGCTGGGCCACTGCAAAACGTTCATGTCTTTGTCTGCTAACCATTTCTTCACCACTTCTGCTGTGTGTTTTGGGTCGTTGTTGTGCTGAAATGTCCACTGGTGCCCAAGGGCAAGTTTCTCTGCAGACTGCCTGATGTTGTTGTTGAGAATTTTGATGTATTGCTCCTTTTTCATGGTGCCGTTTACTGTGATTAGGTTCCCTGCTCCACCGGCTGAAAAACACCCACAAAACATCAGGTTCCCAGCACCATGTTTGACAGCGGGGATGGTGTTCTTAGGGTTGAAGACTTCTTCTTTTTTACGGAAAATGAAGGCTACATCATTGTGGCCAGCAATTAAATTTTAGTTTGATCTAACCATAAAACAGAAGACCAGAAGTCGTCTTCTTTGTCCAGATGAGCATTTGCAAAGGCCTTATCTGGAGAAGTGGTGTCCTCTTGGTCTGCGTCTGTGGATCCCAGTGGTGTGCAGTGTCTGTTGGACTGTCTGCCTTGAGATGTTCCTCCAGCAGAGCCCAGATTCATCAGGATGGCCTTGGTGGTGATCCTTGATCTTTTCTACCTCTCTCACTATCCTCCTGGCCAGCACAGGTGTCACTTTAGGCTTCCGACCACGTCCTCTGAGACTTTTTCACAGTGTGGAACGTCTTGTATTTTTTAATAATATGTTGCACTGTAGCCACTGGAACTTCAAATCATTTAGAGATGGTCTTATAGCCCTTTCCTGATTGTGAGCAGCTCAATGTACAGCCGCAGGTCCTCAGCTCCTTTGTCTTAGACATGACTGTCCACAAACCAACAGCAGAGAGCTTCTGTTTTTCACCTGTTGAGTTGATTAAAACAGCTGTTCCCAATGAATCAGGGTCATTAGGATGCTTTAGAACAGCTTGGACTATTTGGAATGGTACAGAACTTTGGATTTTCCCATAGACTGTGACAGTTTGCAAAGGGTATGAATAATTTTGGACATGCCACTTTTTGTTCAAATGTAAATAAAAGCTGAGAAATATTTTTTTTCCACAATGATGCCTCTGGCCTGTGTTATTTCTGGTCAAAAATTGCTGGTTGAATAAAAGTAACTTTAAGTAAGAATTTGCCATGGTCTTGACTGTATATATTAACCTGTTTAATCCCAATTTTTTTTTCACAGACATGAAAATATCTAAATCATGTGTCATTAGTAACCCTTTAAAATAATCAATTATTTTTGGATTTTTTTTTTTTTTTTGGAAAAGTGTGTACAAAATAGTTTTATAGTTGGTGGGATAATGTGTATACCGAATTAACATACTTCTGCAGTCATAAAATTGGTAATATATCTTAGCCCAGCTATTTTAAACAGTTTAATCACATTCTAGGCTTAGCTACTATTATGCATAAAACCCTTATACAAAAGACAAAAAAATATAATCAACGTATTTGAAAATTGTTACTTTATTGTAACATATGTCATCAAATTGTTATATTAGTGCTAGCAGTGTTGCAACATCAATATTGTAACTTGTTTGAAATATTTGAACTTTTGATTTAGTGCAATATTTTGTCATTGTAACATTTGAGGTCAATCTTCTCTAACAACTGCACTGGGTTTCTATTGTAAACCTAAGTTGACTGTTATCCCACCACTCACTGTAATCTGAATATATGTGACTTTATATATTAATACTAGACACCTTAGAGATAATGTGTACCAAAAAATCTTAGTTATATATTTATGTTAACATACTTTAGCCTTAAGTTTTGCTTTTATGCAACCATCATTGTCTCATGGTACAAACAGGAAATAAACTGCTCTGGTCATGTGACAATTTGCACTAATCATGTGAAACTGCACATTCTTAACTGAGACCCTTTATTTGTTCTATATTTGCAGGAAGTGCATTAAAACACCAGTCAGTAAAGTGTTTAGAGCTTTTAAAATAAAATGGGATCTGTTAAGCATTACATCATGTTTAATGCTTTATTAATGCAAGTTATTATAAATTGTTACCAGAACGGGAACAAAGCAGCATTTGCAGAGTATTTTCTGTGTGTTTGTTTTTGTTAGAAAACTGTGTCAGTAATCAGTAATATTCAGTATTGACCACTAGAGCATGCACATGGCACAAATCTACAGCTTCCCTGCACTCGAGCACTTTTTCACAAGACAGCTTCACTGAACAACAGACAAAGAATTGCATGCATCCTCTCCAACATGATGAGCGGTAAGGAGCAGTGCGAGGCAGAGATGCAGCCCCCTGCGCCGCAGTGATGGAGGACTGTGGGCATTTACACGAATGCGGCTCTCCTCTGGCACTTGGAGCGGCGTGACCACCGCACGTCCCACTGACTCACGGATCTGAGCAGATGTCTGGTCCAGCACCGACACCGGCCCACCTCCTCTGCAAACACAAATGGCTGGTCGAGTAGAGGGAATCTGGACAGGTTTGCACGGATTGATCCGCAGCGTCCTGCGTTCCGGAGAGAGGAGGAGAGGATGCTCGTGCACGCAAGAGTCTGGAGGAATGAGGAGCACTAAACTCTCATCTTTAGCAATATTCATACTTCTATTGCACAGCGCGCAGGCTTCCGACGGTAAGGCGACATTTCTATATCTATATAACCTAGCTGGCGTCTTAAAATAGACTTTTCTCTCTCACCTGAGTATGTCCTGTTTGTGAGCTTCAGCTGGAGTCAAGCTTGAGCCTTGAGCTTGCACCTTTGCTAATGCCACATGCATTGCAAGTCTAATACATCAAATCAAACTTTTACACCATTACAGCTTTTATTTTTTGGTATTTGGGTTATCCACCTCAGTATTTTCAGAGAACCCATAGGCCTGTATTCATATTTTGATACATTTGAGTTTGCACTGTTGCATTGCATGTGTCAATTATGCAAAAAAAAAAAAAAAAAAAAAAAAAAAGAATATACACTACTTTGCCTTGACTTGTGGACAGTGTGTGTGTGTGATGTGATGAAGTGCACGTGAGTCCAGCAGTAACGCAGTGAAGTGTGTAGGCGCGCGCTCATGGATACTGCAGCACTCTATTGTCTAAATAACACACCTAACACGCTTAAAGCACGTCTGCTTCCTCACGGAATAACTGCATGCCGTCACATGCATCATTTAACTGCATGAAATGGCAAACATCGCTGTCCCAAAGCGGCTAATCTAGGGACTAATGATTGGTTGAGCTCGCATTGCACTGTAGGCGTCATAAATCATCCGCTGCAAAGGAGCATTGAAACTGTCCACAGCAGCGCGCTCTGGGTTTAGATGCTGACTGAGGTTTGCTGCTCCTGAAAATGCTGGATGAGCATCTGCACAGATTCTGTTGAATGAAAGTGGACTGAATGTCTCCAGTGAATCATTGTGGAGAGCTCTGGCAATTTAATAATCTTCATTAATGCATGAATGTCAAAATTCAAATGTCAGAATTCAAAAATGAGTTCAAAGGAAAGTCTCAGTGTAACAGAAGAATAAATGTGTGTGTGTCCAGTTGAGAAGTGCAGGTTTGCTGTAAGTGGGTCACTGTGCTGACAGATACAGCAGTGTTTGACCTGCTTGAACATTTCTCCCAAACATTTATAGCATGTTGGTTGCTACAGGCTTTATTTTTGGGTCATAATTTGGTGTTGACACATAAATCGTGCTTCTCTTGACCTACATTGATTGAATCTATCAAACCTCTGCAGTGAATGGGTGCCGTCAGAATGAGCGTCCAAACAGCAGATAAACACATCACAATAGTCCACACCACTCCAGTCCATCACTTAACATCTTGAGAAGCAAAAAGCTGTGTGTTTTTAATAAACACATTTCTTATTTAGACATTTTTAATGTCAAACTGTTGCTTTTGAGTCCATAATATTGATTTCTCTACTGAAATAGACATCTCATGTGTGTGGTTTACCAGTGTTAGTTCAGTGGATAATACTTAAAACATTTCATCAGCCACTAGCCAGTCTGGATGATACAGATGCACAAAAGATGTTAGTCATTAATTAGTGAATATGTTTTATTTGATTTGAAATCAACATTTATTTATTTAATGTGCAGTTAGAAATAAGGTCTTGTTGAATAAATGACATTATTTAAGATGGCATTTCGTCACACCTAAGAAGCCTTATAGTTTACTGTGTTCAAGTGGTGCTCAGTCCTGCATTTACACATTCAACTTCCTGCAGAGTTTACTCTCCACCTGTGATAACACACCTGACTGTGATTGCTGTAGTTCAAGCCAAGAACCTTGATTAGCAGTTCTGGGTGAATTCAAAACTGATAACTGATGAAAAAAGATGGGTACATCGCAACATGCACCTGTCAAGTTTGAGATTTTGGGCTTTTTGGTTTTTCATAAAGTGATTTTTCAGACTAGTGGAAAGAAAATATCCAAAAAGACACTGTTAAGAGTATCTTTTATAGCACTTTATCTATTTGTGTCAATAGATTTCAATTACAATACAGATTTTTAATGTCTGTTTTCTTAAAATGAGTTTTTTCTCCTACACTGAGCCATAAATCTCCACTTCAGTAGCTCTTACACACACCACACTTTACATTTGTATTCCTGTTTTTACAGAGGGGTTTGTTCAGATATCATTTGCTTGATTTTATACATTTTATTCCCCTCAAAATTGTAAAAAATAAAATGTTTTTTAGTTAGTATATAGTTTATCTTTGTTTTGTTTTTTTAGAATTTCAGAATTATGACTTGACAAAATTAGATACACAAAATCCCGTCTAATATGTCAAAAAATGTAACAAGTTTGTGTACTAGAAATGTATGCAAATTAGTGCATATTTCATTAAATAATTGCTCATTTGCATATTTAAACCTAACATTTGAGAAACTTGTAATACAAAATATGTTTGCAGTTATCAATGAAATCAATCAACTGAGTAAGTGAGGTGATAACTATTAGTTGTTGTTTACCCTATTCACCTGCAGTGTCTGGCCTTAAGACTTAAGCTCATTGTGAAGTGATTAGTAATGTGGTAAATAGTTGTTATTTACAAAGCAAATTGGGAAAATAACATAAAAATGAATGGTTCCATCTTAGAGAAAGTTAATGAGGTATTGAACATATAAATGTCAAAGCTGGGACACATTATTAGTGTACATTAACAGATTAACATATAATAACCACATTGTTCTTGGGGTTCACTAACTAGCTAATTAATTAACTAACAAACAAACAGTTTGTATACACTGCACTTCACAGCCTGGGATGCAATAACTTTATTCATTTTTATAATACAATATGTGACCCTTGACCACAAAACCAGTCATAAGGGTCCATTTTTGGAAATTGAGATTTATGCATCATCTGAAATCATTTATGCATTATAAATAAGCTTAGGACAATATTTGGATATATACAGCTATTTGAAAATCTAGAATCTGAGGGTGCAAAAAAACTAAATACTGAGAAAATTGCCTTTAAAGTTGTCCAAATGAAGTTCTTAGCAATGCATATTACTAATCAAAAATTAAGTTTTTATATATTTACAGTGGGATATTTACAGAATATCTTCATGGAACATGATCTTTACTTATATATATATATATATATATATATATAATCCTAATGATTTTTGGCATAAAATGGATAATTCTGACCCATACAATGTATTGTTGGCTATTGCTACAAATATACCTGTGCTACTTAAGACTATATATTATATAGTGTAAAATCCAGTACAGGATTGCGCTACAGTGTGGTATTTTGCAATGGTTGGGTTTCCATACTTCCCTGTACATCATTATGTATGCTTCTGTAGTGCTTTAGTGCATTATGTGGAAAACTAGTTTTCTATTTGGTGTATTATGCTGTTGATTCTCTTAGGAAATATTGGGCATTACAGATGTTCATTTTTTTATTGGGTTTACTACTGTTTATTGAAAGAGTAAGAGTTTCAGAGCTGTAAATAACAGTACATTGCTAGACAACAATGAATGGATAGTTGTTCAAAAATGACAAATCTGTAATCATTTACTTGTCTTCATGTCATTCAAACCCATAAGACTTCCATTCATCTTCTGAACAAAAACAAACAAACAAAAACAATTATGTAATCAACATGCTCAGGCTTCAAAAAGTATATAAAATATATCATTACAGTGATCCTTAACCATGATATATATGATTTTAGCCAAAATGGAAAACGGAATTAGATGTTGTACTTCTATTCCAGTCGTGTTGTAAAGGGTTGAAGAAGTCCCAGATCATGCAGGACCAGGGTTGCACACAGCTAAAGGTTATAATTATATTGTAACATTATATATAGCATGGCCTGCTCTATATTCTGCATGGCAGACATGTCTGTTATTTGCTTATAATGATGTTCAGGTCTGAATCTGTGCTTCTGATTTATTGACTGATGTGATGTGTGACTCTTGGTAGTCTGTGCATATGTGGGGGATACTAGAATATCAAATAATGAATACTGGTGACAGATCAACTCAAAAGATCAACAAAACCTGTGAAGAATAATCAGACCCCAAAACAGAACAACTTTACCAAAAATATCAAAAGAAAAGAAATGTTCTCATATTTCATGCAAAAAAAACTTTTTAGTAGGTCTCGAGATTGATTTTTAGCCTGATGCTTTTGGTGTAAAAAGGCTTTTACATTTGCCAAAAATGTAACTTTTTATATTAAAAACAAACAAGCAAGGTCTGCCCAGATATAAAAAGTAATGCAAAAGAAACGTAACGCATTACTTTCCATAAAAGTAACTTTTTTAGGGAGTGACTCAATACTGTAATGCATTACTTTTAAAAGTAACTTTCCCCAACACTGATAATCAAGGACTGACAAACTATATATCATTGGAAAGGTCTAAGACTCCTAAATAGATATTTCACCTTTTTTTTCTGGTAACAAATTATGTAGGAACAGTAATAAATGAATTTATGACAAGAGTTTACTACGAGTCTATGACAAATCTACATCATCACAGGAGTTCTGACCTTTGTCACTAAAAGTCTTTATTTTTGTTGTCTTTTTCCCTATCACATGTTTTAGTAATCATCATAAGTTAAAATCTCAAGTGTCATATTACTAAATGTATTGTCTTTTAGAATTAAAACGTTTTATAATCTTGACAAAATACATATCACTGGAAAGGGGTCTCAAGGTGTCATATTTGGTGATAGACATACAATTGAGAGAGAAATTGATAGTTTTGTGACAGAATGCAAAAAAAAAATTTGTATTTTTAACGATTTTTTAAATATTTATTTTATATAAAATACATTTTTCTTTACAGTAAATTTGAACTTCCATAACTTTTTAATACATTCATTTTCTGAAGTGATTTCTAATGATCTTATGATTTAATTGATCAAATGATTTAACTGATCTGCTAATTGTCTTATTTGACTCCTATGAATTGATTCTTTTAATGAATCACAATGATTCAGACAGTGGAGTTCAATTCCAAATGACTCTTTTGGACCATCTGAAATCCTCTGAACTGCAGGATTTGATAATAACATCAAAATATGTTACTATTATTGCTGTGTTTAAAATTGAATCAATACCTATATACTTTGAAGTTTTTATAAACTTTAATGCAACTTTACAGTGCACACGCAGCAGTGGTGTTTGATAATGTTATTGACAGGTCGGCATATTTGAAATTGACTTTGTGTACTGAGTTTACTCACAAGTGCATTTGATAAATTACAGAAAACAGTTACTTTACTTCAAATGCATGAGAATGCACAACAAACCACTGAGACGGACCTCATCATTTGAGCTCAGTGAGAGCACTGCTATCAAAGATCCGCATTTCTAGACTGATGTTCATCTCATAAGTCCCTGTATTCTTCTGAATTGTCAAATCTCTCCACAGACAGTTAAACAGCAGGCTGTCTCTGGAGCCGCTGCAAGGGTAGATCAGCTCACAAACGTTTATCTTTCCCAGGACGTTTGTGTAACCCTGAAGTGCTGATGTACAATCCCCCTCATACAGTTCCAACTTTGCCCTTTTACCTAATGGATATAAATGGACAGAATCAGCAACACTGAACAGCAGCAGAAGTGATCTGCATCTGTGTTATTGTAATGGGGGACTGCTGCACATCAGTTGTGGCTGAATGGGGCAGAGATCGAAATCGCTATTAAAAGACTAGTCAATCACAATTACTGATAAACTGATATATCAGGCAGACAGATTTGTCTGATGTTTGGCCATCTTGACATTATCAGCACTGGAAAAAAAAAAAAATAATCTGTAACAAAAAAACGGTAGCTGTGGTTGCCGGAATTTTACCGTAAAACAATCTGGTTTCAAGTTTTATGGTTTTTAATTTAAATTTAAATTTACACTTAAATACTGTAATTTCATTAAGGATATAATGTTAACGTACCATACTATTGAAGTAATAAAATCAGTTTTTTTTTTACCTTTGTAATACACTGATAACCAGCAAAAGCAGGTAGTGATGAGAAAGTCACATGATGAACCAAAGCCCATCACAAGCAGCGTTTAAATACTAACACACACTGTGTGCATAATTATTAGCCACGTTGATATTGCAGTCATATTTTTTTTCCAAGAACATTTGACCAATTCCAAACCACATCAATCCTAATAACTACTATTCATTTTGTATTTAATCATTTGTAAGTGATATATAATTGTCCATGAAGGCTGGAAGTGAAACACTCCTTATATTCACGTGTGCAGAATTATTAGGCACATTTTCTTTTACAGATAACATGAGCCAAAAAGAGATTTAACTCAGACTGAAAAGTCAAAAACTATTAAATGCCCATGAGAAGGATGCAATACTAATACAATACTGGAATTTGCAAAGTTAAGGCATGACCATTGGACAGAGAAAAGGAGAAAAGATGCATGTTAATTGCAAAAAAAGTAAGAATTAATGTTAAGAATTAGATATGAAACCATCAGGATCCATTTAGTCTCCAGAACTGCAACCGACCTGGAGTCTCCAGAAGTGCAATGTGTCAGCTTCTCAGAGACTTTGCTTGGGCAAAAAATCATAAAAAATTACCCTTAATTATTAAAAAATAACATTCTGAAATGTTGTGAAATATATAAAGACAGTTTTTTTTTATAGGCTTTATAGACAGATGAGTTGAGACCAGCACCACATCCTCTTGTAGCACTCTTTTAAACATATATTTCCCAGAATCTGGCAGTAGGTTTTGGGAGTTCAGTTTTAGTCCATCTCCTATCCTGAAATGTCTGTCTTGCAGAGATGGACCAAAATGAACTCTTAAAACTTGCTGCCAGATTCTGGGAAATATATGTTTAAAAGAGTGCTACAAGAGGATGTGGTGCTGGTCTCAACTCATCTGTCTATAAAGCCTATAAAAAAAGGTCTTTATATATTTCACAACATTTCAGAATGTTATTCTTAATAATTAAGGGTCAGTTATTTCAATATGTTCAATATAATTCATCAGAATTATATCAGCAAAAATTATTATTTTAATGAACTATTTGTTTTAATTGGCCACGGCTTGCAATCTATTAGGACTGTCGTACAATTTACATTTCATTTACATGTAAATTAAATGAAAAGTGTACATTTCAGCATTAAATTCAGCAGTGCACATTAAAATCAATCACACATGGCGTTTAGATGAATTTTTTCGGTGCGCACACTCACTGGCTGAATTCTGATTTAATTTCTGTATAAACATGACACCCATATCTGATACCTGCTCAAAGATACAGGTTTATGAAAGGTATATTTATTAGATATTCTATATTTAGCCTTAACCTGGAGTTGGTTCACCCTACACCTATGAACCAGATTCAGGCTTCTTCCTCTTTCAACAAAAGTTGTTTTTGCAAACGTTCCATTGCACTAAACAATCTGCAGTCAACTGCTCCGAACAAACATATAATTCTATGATACAATCTGGGACAGCATTCAAAATAAACCATCCACTTGTTCCTGCCTCTGAGAACCTTCTGAAGCCTGAACAGACTCTAGTATGCTATTTAACCCCTTGACTGTCATCCCCATTTCTGAAAATTCATGACAATATCCACTATCCAGACTTAAAATATTATAATTCATGAATGCTTTTGAATACAGACCTAAGGTTGGTCTTTTTTAAAAGAAGCTGCATAGCAGATCATTTAAATCATTTGTTCAATTAAATCATTAGATCATTAGAAATCACTTAATAAAATGAAATATTAAAACGTAATAGAAGTTCAAATTCACTGTAAAGAAAAATTATTTTATATAAAATAAATATTTTAAAAATAGTTAAAAATACAAAATTGTTATAAAATTAAAACCATATGTCTACATAAGTTATGATCCAAACTTGAAGTTGATATAAAAAATTGGTGTTCTGTTTTGATTCTAAAAGACAATACATTTAGTAATATGACACTCTGCTAAAAGATGAATCTTGAGATTTTAACTTATGATGATTACTGAAACATGTGATGGGAAAAAGACAACGGAATAAAGACTTTTAGTGACAAAGGTCAGAACTCCTGTGATGATGTAGATTTGTCAATGACTCGTAGTGCACTCTTGCCATATATTCAATACTGGCGTTACTTATTTGAAAAAGTAATATTTTAATCAATTAAAAAGTAGTTACTTGGAAAAAGTATTATTATTACATAACTTGCGTTACTTATAATGCATTACACCTGTTGATTACATTAGGATTTAATTGTAAAATAGTGAAGTAAACTTAGGTGTCCCGTAAATGGGACGGTGACAGTTTAGAGGTTAAAATGGACAAATAAAACATTTTCTTTTAGTTTTTTTAACTGTTGGGAGTAGCTAAAGCTCATGGAGTATGTCAGAAACTGAACGTCATGGAAACGATCTTTTTTAAAGATGTTGATATATTTGTCTGTGCTTTTATTTATTTATTTGCTGTGTCACTCACATTAGAGAAAGCTCAATGTGAACAGTCTGGTTGTATGAAAGCATGGAGAGGTATTTGCTGTTTAAAACCTCAGTCCTCGTGTACCTACACAGATTGAAGGCAGATTTCCATTGGATTACCAGCAGTGTCTGCTCACAGCGTTCGTGTGGAGGATGTTGCTCTGAAATGGGATTATCTGGGACAATTTGAAGAGATTCCAGAGTGTTTGGCACGCTCCGGTTTATTCTCAGAGAACTGCAGGATAGGTTTCTGGATGTACCTTTTTTCTCTCTGCTGCTCAAAAAAAGTCATTTATCAGTTTGGAAATTACCTTTGGTCCTTTGTAGTCCTTAGGAGAAGTCTGAGTTTAATTGCTTTACATGTGCTGGCTGAACAGCTTCATGGGATTGGATGAAACGTAGCCCATCTCTGTCCGTCTCCTTGAAATGCTCATATGCATGAAATGAGGAGCGAGCTGAATGTGCCGAATACAGCGGAGGCGTTAGGGTTTGGCTGTGAGAGATGCAGATGGCCGCTCGTCTCGCTTTCTTTCTCTGTCTGTCATGCTTTGCCACCGCTCATCATTTTATTCAATAGAGTTGGTACAGTCTATTCATTTTCAAAAATATAGTAGCTCAGCCTTTGACAGGTTGAAAGCTCTATCGCTATGCAGACTGATGCATTTATTAGAGAGAGGATGACCAGATGATCTGTGATTCAGTGGCATTATATTTGTTACTGAAAAATGCAAACAATATGTGACCCTGGACCACAAACCCAGTCTAAAGTAGCACAGGTATATTTGTAGCAATAGCCAAAAATGCATTGCATGGGTCAAAATGGTCAATTTTTGGATATTAACTATCATTAGGATATTAAGATCATGTTCCATGAAGATATTTAGTAAATTTCCTACCATAAATATATCAAAACTTCATTTTTGATTAGTAATATGCATTGCTAACACTGCAAAAAATGCTTTTCTTACTTAGATTTGTCGTCTTGTTTCCAGACAAAATATCTAATAATAGGCAAAGCAAAAAAATCTGATTTCAAACAGAAAACAAGGTTATTTTCCTTACCCCATTGGCAGATTATTTTCCTTGTTTTTGATTGTTTTTTTCTGAAAACAAGACAATAATTTTTACTCCAGAAAATCCTTCTTGATTTAATAATTTTTATATATTTTGGCTGGAAACGAGACGAAAAAAATCTAAGTAAGAACATTTTCTTTTTTTTTTTGCAGTGAAGAACTTCATTTGGACAACTGTAAAGGTGATTTTCTCAATATTTATATTTTTTTGCACCCTCAGATTCCAGATTTTAAAATCCTTGTCCTATCCTAACAAACCATACATCAATGGAAAGCTTTTTTAATTCAGCTTTCAGATGATATATACATCTCAGTTTCCAAAAAAAAAAAAGACCCATTTGGCTGGTTTTGTGGTCCAGGGCCACATATATGCTTTCAGATTCAGGGTTTTACAGTACTTGTTCTAAAACTATAAACATCTAGCCTATTAAAATACTGTGAAAAAAATTAAAAATAAACACACACAACCTAAAATTCATTTTCACATAATACCCATAGTTTGCATATTAGTGCAAATTCATTAATACTATTATATCACGCACTTAAGTCTAAATGTGTATGTTCACAGTTATTATTATATGTTATTTTGTTTATATTACAACAATGCACATTAATTAAAATATGAAAAGCCATTCATTTTCTCTGTACACTGCAAAAAATGCTTTTCCAGACAAAATATCTAAAAATTCTTAAATCAAGAAGGATTTTCTAGACAAGTAAAAATCATTTTCTTGTTTTCAGAAAAAAAAAAAAGTCAAAATTAAGTAAGTTTTTGCTTAGTGCAAAAAAACAACAACAAAAAAACAGAAACCAAGATTACTTTGTTTACCCCATTGGCAGATTATTTTGCTTGTTTTAAGCAAAAATGCACTTAATTTTGACTTTTTTTTTCTAAATACAAAGACAATAATTTTTACTTGTCTATAAAATCCTTCTTGATTTAAGAATTTTTAGATTTTTTGGCTGGAAACAAGTAAGAAAAGCATTTTTTTGCAGTGTACACTGAACAAAATGTAATGTAGTCTAATTATCTGTAATGTAACTGTAACTGGTTACAGAATCTAGATTATATGTTCAAATCCATTACAACACCACAAGGTAACATAATGATGATATACAAACTATCACTAGAAAACCAGAGAACATCAGCTCAGCTGTGTGTCCTCAGATATAACGGCTGTGTGTCTGGATTCAGTGCGGCTGTAGAGCTCTGCGGTGGTCACAGATATAGGTCTGTCTAACTCTCTCACAGGATATCTGCACTGCTTCAGGCCTGTTCTCTCCTCAAACTCAGCAAGGTACCAAAGTAGGCTGAAGTTCTAATGGATTTTTTTTTAGTATAATTTAGGTCAGTGTACTGTGGCACAGATTCCACTGTGCTGATGTGCAGTCGCTTCATGGCAGAGGCTTTCTGCTGGGTTTAAGGTTGATAGTTTACACTGATAATCTGTACTTTGCTTTCTATTACTATTCTAGTACTATTACTATTGTGCATATGAGGGATAGTGACAATGCACCTCTAACCTTAAAGGGGTAACTGAAGGAAATGAAAATTCCATCATCATAGACTCACCCTTAAAGGAGAAGTTCACTTCCAGAACAAAAATGTACAGATAATGTACTCACCCTCTTGTCATCCAAGATGTTCAGGTCTTTCTTTCTTCAGTCGTAAAGAAATTGTTTTTTGAGGAAAACGTTTCAGGATTTCTCTCCATATAGTGGACTTCTATGGTGCCCCGAGTTTGAACTCCCAAAATGCAGCTTAAATGCAGCTTCAAAGGACTCTAAACGATCCCAGCCGAGGAAGAAGAGTCTTATCTAGCGAAACGATTGGTTATTTTCTAAAAAAAATTACAATATGTATACTTTTTGACCTCAAATGCTCGTCTTGTCAAGCTCTGTGTGAACTCTGTGTATTCCGGGTCAATACAGTTAGGGTATGTCAAAAAACTCCCATCTCATTTTCTCCTCCAACTTCAAAATCGTCCTACATTGCCTTTTGTTGTAAAAGGCGTTTGACCTTCTTTGCATGTTCACTTTGTAAACACTGGGTCAGTACTTCTGCAGTCTTCGACATACCCTAACTGTCATAAACAGGAATACACACAGTTCACTAAATAGTCCAAGACAGGCATTTGAGGTTAAAAGTATATAAATTGAGAATTGTTTCGCTGGACAAGACTCTTCTTCCTCAGCTGGGATCGTTTAGAGTCCTTTGAAGCTGCATTTAAACTGCATTTTGGAAGTTCAAACTCAGGTCACCATAGAAGTCCACTATATGGAGAGAAATCCTCAAATGTTTTCCTCAAGAAACATAATTTCTTATCGACTGAAGAAAGAAAGACATGAACATTTTGGATGACAAGGGAGTGAGTACATTATCTGTACATTTTTGTCCTGAAAGTGAACTACTCCTTTAAAATACTAGGTTTTACGGCATTACAGAGTTTTCATCATTCATTGATTAAAGAAAACTCCTAAGGCTTAATGCCTGACTACTGTAGAATCAGCAAGTCATTCCACTGGTTTATCAGGCCCCAGTATGGATATATGTCAGATTGGTTTAATGATCACTAGTCTCCAAGAGTCAGTGAGGGCCTTTTCCGATGGGCCAATTTTTAAAAAGTTAAACTTCAGCATGCTCTCCTGTCCCATGGGCCTTGATCCGTGAAAGTGTGATTTAGAAAATAGTGACCTGAGGTACAGGACCCATATATACAATTTAGTTTCTCACAGTTTCTTTTTTAATAACAGCTGAGTATAGCTCTTACCTCTCAGTCGGCTGAGCTAGCTATCAGTCTCCTGCCTGCTGGTGGAGAAATGTAGGAGTGTGTGTGAGATCTGTTATGGAGAGACTGAACTTCAGGGTCTCAATCCTGGCATGGTTTCCTGGTAAATGAAGATGATGATGATATATGGGAGAAATCCCTTCATTAGCTCATTTTCAATCCAGTAAGCTTGTCCTCCCTAAAGAAATGCGAAAAGGATTATGTGTGAGAAACAAAGGTTTGAAGATTTCTTGGGTTTTATTTTATTACTTAATAGAGTTCTCAGATATATTTCGGTCAGTGACGAGGTCAGAAATCTCCAAGTGGGTGGACCTTGGTGAAATAAGGTGGAGCTCTATTCTTTTCTCCTTCTTAAGCTACTTTGAAACCGTAACTTCAGAGACATATGGCCTCATTTATAAAGCGTTTGTATGCTGATGCAGCAGCTTGTATTCTTACACTCAGCAGCATGCATTTATTGGCTTGTATTGTCCATTTCTTATGTCTCCTCTTTGTTGGGGGGTTATATCATATATGTTATATGCGCATGAACATCAGTATTTCTGACATGCTCACAGCAGCATATATTAGCAGTACAAAGCCTTGGTTCTTGCTCTGGAGCCTCAGCAGCAGCGTAGCAGATCTATTCCTAACATCGCCTTGTATATGATTTGATACTGATATTTTTCCCGACATTTAAGCATTCTTAATATAATCGGATATCGGATTTGTAATATTCGATACACCTGTAAACTCCGCTATTTTGTGGGTGTTTTAAGAATTGCAAGCAGGATTGCCATTGCTGCGCATCTGAGCGGAGATGAGACAACAACAACGGCATGCATAGGTAAAACACTTGCTTAGCTGTAATTGGTAAACTTTATTTAACATAACAGCCATTAATGCACATATTAGATGTGTTACATAATGGCTGATATGTTGCTAGTTTATGCAGCTTGGCTGTAAGAAATAGAGACGAACTCACAGAGTTAATCCGTCAAGTCCTGCCCCAATAAAGACGCAAATTTGCCGGAATTAAATAATATACAGCCATGAATGAGCATGAATGTTGGAAATGAAAGCGCTGTTTAAAACCCCCTAAATTATATTAACATTTACTATAACCATTATTTTGCTAATACACATCTAAATAAATACAACTCTATGTAAATTAATTATTTATTACCTCCACGGGCGATCGCAGTTAGAGTATAGTTGTGTGTTGTGTGTAAAACAGCACTTTGTCAGAATCTACACAACATTAGACAAGAACATTAGTAATTCTGATATAACATACCAGTTGAGAAATGCAATAAAATACAATGTTTTGTTTGTTATATTCCAATATTCCAGAAAATATTATTCAGTGAATTAACATTATCCAGACAATTATTCTTCACTCTTTATATTAAACAGTTTATAAACCGACTAAAGCTGTAGATTAAAATTAAGTTGATATGACTCCTGTTCTTTATTCATTTTCTCCATTTGAAAACATTAAACATTCTACATTTATTTTGCTTTTTAAAAATAAATTGTTTTTATTGTTGTAATATGAAGATTTGACATAAAAAACTAATTTTCAACACTTTTTTTAAGATGACTGAAATTAGGAAAAATTAAAGTGAAGTATGAACTTAATTCACTCAGTCATTTATGTACTTTATAATAGTAAATAAATATCAGTCAATATCGGTTATCGGGCACATAAACATGCAAATAAAATAAAAAAATCCCAAAAAAACTTATATCGGTCGATCCCCACATGTATATTACTATGCTACACTTTCTGAGAGTTGTCATAGCAGAACATTAAGAAACATATTTGTGATGCTACACATCTTTAGTGATATTAACTAACCCAGGCGACCAAATCAGGGTTGATCAGACCCCAGCCTGTGCCCTAGCAGCAACCCACGGATCTGCCCTCTTGAGCCAGAGCCACCACGATGCTTTCTCAGTTGTGTCCATTAATGTATGTCCTTAATCTGTCTCCTGTGATTCTAAGTGTCATGGCTTGCAAAACCCTGACACGCAACCTCCATGGGCCCAATGTCTTTGACCTTTTCTTTGGCACTGAATCCTTCTTTTTTGCTCTTTTGCATTCAAATGCCTCCTCTATCTGTTCTTGCCTGGGCATCGTGAGCTCAAGCATCAGAACATTCATTGAGAATGAGTTCGACCACATCATGTCCTCAGGCAGATGTTAAGGGCAGTGCAGATGGGCTCTAGGATCATCTTGAGGAGCTGGTTCTGACACCACTAATAGTGACTGTTGTCAAAAGCTCTGCTGCTGCAACATAGGAAATGTTCAAGTGTGCCAGATGTCTCACAGCAGGGGCAGGCTGATCATTCTTCAAGGCCCAAGCAGCACAAATTGGATAAAGCCCTAAACCACCCTGCGAGGACACTCCTTGTGACCACTGCTCTTGCTTCCACAGGTGTATTTCATTGTTGACTTGTCCTTGATTTTGGGCCTTGGCACTCTGGCTCCACAAAGTTGTCCATTGGCAGGCTGAACAGGGTGACTAAAATGGTGCAGCCTGTGATGAGGCCAACTTCCAGCCTGCACCAGCCAGACGTTATCAGCCCTATTGAGACTCTCAGGTAGAATGTGTTGTAATAGTCCATTAGGAGTCATCTGGCATTCATCTGGTTGCTCTGGTCTCTCTCAGAAGCTGTGTGGTGACTTCTCTAAGCAGCCTGGTACCTTTAGGATGCCTCCCTTTTGGACCGAGGAATCAAGTATAATTTTCCTCAGGAAGTGTTTGGTAAGGTCATTTGCCACCATGCTGAAGAAGATTTTTCCTTTAACACTTGCAGCACTTTTTATGGATGACTGTTTCCTGAACCTGGGTTAGGGCTATAAAGTGGGGTAATTCCGATGTTGCAAGGACAGTGTGGCGCGTCTGACTCGCAGCCTGTAAGTACATTTTCATATTTAAAGAAGTTGCTACTGACTATTCAAATGCGAGTTTTGAGCAGTGTAGAGTAGTGCTTGTTGTTTGTCATTTGCACGATCACAAATGCAGACATGGTGAAAGACAGTATGACTCTTAAAATCAGTAGTTATGTCCTCATTAGATGCAACAAATGACTAGTTTATAATGGGTTTTTATCACTTTAGGCATCGCAACATGGTAATGGGCATAATATTTCCATCACACACTTGAGGTATCCGGCCAATCACAGAACACTGGATAGCTGGCCAATCAGGGAACACTTAGCTTTTCAGAACAATGAGCTTTGTAAAAATCTAAGTGTTTCAGAAAGGCAGGGCAGAGAGGAGCAACAATAATGTACAATATGTGGGAAATAACATGTTTTCTGAACCTCAAACCACATAAACACAATGCATTACACCAAATACACAAAATAATGGTCTTTTTAGCAACATCATATGACCCCTTTAAGGATTCTCCACAGCTGTCGGAAAAGTTGTCACATTCATTAATGTGTGTATGAAGGAGTGCTTATTAAGCACAATGTGAAGCAGAGTTTAGTTGTTTATGCTTGCAGAGAAAATCAGCAAATTGCCCCATTAATATACAGGACAACTGATGTTGAGTTTGTTGTGGTCTAGAAGAAACAACTGATTAAAAAGATCTAGTAAAAGACTATTACAAATATATAGTTTGTCATTTTTCACTTCTGTGGGTTTTATCCTTTGCAGAAACTGTCGTTTAGGAATGTATCTTTTCATTAGCGAGTGCAGTGTGTTATAAACTGCAGAGAACCAGCACACACCGCACAGGGAAATGGAGAAGTGTGTCAGCTAATGGTGTGTGAAGTATAGGACAGAGGGAAACCATGACCTTCACTGTTCCTCAGAATATGTAACAAAACTCTGAGCAATAGAACGTTCTGGGCTGATTGCATAATTGCCAACCCAAGCGCTTCAGTCCTCAGCTCTGGTCTATTAGCACCTACAGGTGTCCTCTAGAGACACACATAGAAAGAAACCTGGAAAGATATTCCACTGTAACGTCTCTCTCAAAAGGAATAGTTCACTAAAAATTACAATTCGCTAAAAATGTGCTCACCCTCAGGTCATCCAAGATTAGGATGCGTTTGTTTCTTCATCAGGTTTGTAGAAATGTAATTTCATCACTGTCTCACCAATGGATCTTCCTCAGTGAATGGGTGCCGTCAGAATGAGAGTCCAAACAGCTGATAAAAACATCACAATAATCCACACCACTCCAGTCCATCAGTTAACATCTTGAGAAGACAAAAGCTAAAACAAATCCATCATTAAAACACTTTAAATTACAAGTCTGGCATTTCATGTCAAGTTTGAATGTTTCCTTTTGAAAAAAAATAAATATTAATAATAATAATTATTGCTATGACAACATTGCAATGTTATATTCCTAGTTATTTTTTCAACAGCATTCAGTATGTTCAACCATTAACTTGTTTGTCTTTGTAATATAATAATGTTGTAGGCGTATTCGCTGTTTGTGAAATGGCATTTTAAGCACATAAATAGCATGATGCCTGATGTGTTCATCCCAGTAATCATGCTGTCTTTACTCTCAAACTCTCTCCCCTTTTGAGTCACACTAGACCGCTTTATAAGTCTAGGCACAGGAGCAGCTTCTTCACACAGGCTCTAGTGAACCAAAAAATAATAATAATAATAATAATTATAATAATATCAGAGCAATGGAAGGAAATGGTAAAGAAGTAATGGTGGATGGGTGCCAGTCATCTTTCATATTCGGAGTCATATTCTGTCCAAAATGAGGAATTATTACAATTTATCTAAGCCAAAGTATAATTGTTAAAATAACAACACAAAGTACAGTGCCTTGCAAAAATATTCATACCCCTTCATTTTTTTTCACATTTTGTTTTGTTGCAGCATTATGTTAAACTGCTTTAAATTACTTTTTTTTTCCCACATCAATCTACATCTCATACACAATAATGACAAAGCACAAAACATGTTTGTAACAACTTTGCAAATTTATTAGAAATAAAAAACTGAAAAGATTCCGTTGCATAAGTATTCATACCCTTTTCTGGGACACACAAATTTATCTCAGGAGCGTTCATATCACTTCTAGATGTTCCTACACTTGGAGTGGAGTTAAACTGTGGCAAATTCATTTGAATGAGTCTGATTTAGAAAGACACACACCTCTCAGAAAAGGTCTAACAGCTGAAAATGCATCTCAGAGCAAAAACCAAGATAACTGCCTGTAGAGCTCAGTGACAGACTTGCGTTAAGGCGATGATCTAGAGAAGAGTTCAGAAACAAATCTGCTGCATTGAAGGTTGACAGAAGCATTCTCCATAATGGAAGACGACTGGAACAACTAGGACTCTAGAAAATGTCCAAGCTGACAGAGATGGAGAGGTGAAAAGGTGAGGCAAAGAATGGCAGATAATTGCCAAATGCAGATGTGCAAAGATGCTCACATCAGACCCAAAAAGACTTGAGGCTGTAAAGCTGCTTCAACTATGGACTGAGTTAAGGGTATGAATACTTATGCAATCTACTTATTTCAGTGTTTTATTTTTAATACATTTGTAAAATTTGCAAATCTGGTTTGTGCTTTGTCATTATTATGGTGTATGGAGTGTAAATTGATGTGGAGAAAAACTAATTTAAAGCAGTTTAACATAATGCTGCAACAAAACTAAATGAAAAAAATGAAGGGGTGTGAATACTTCACACTTCAGCATTTGTATGCGCGGCAAACAGACAGAGCTCAATCTGCTCATTAAGTCTGATGTCATTAGATGCCAAAAGCTAACAATGAACAGATCTAATATACACTGATGGTGCTGCAGAACTACTGAAAAATCATGATTATACCCGATCTATCTCCACAGTCAAACCTCAGTTGGTCAGACAATGATTTATCTTTTCTGAACATGAGCCCAGAGACAGTAATGTACACTGTAAGTTGTTTAAAAGCTTAGCTTTAATATATGTTATAAATAAATAATTCTCATAAATAGTTGTTAAGACAGCATTATTCTTTTGAACTGAGTGGAGGCTTGAACCCAGAAACAATATTTGTGTTTTCATAGCATTACACATTGTTTGGAGGACTACGTTGGGCAGGATGTGCAGTGACATTTATTAAAATAAAATACAGATAATAACATGTGGTGTGCCTTATGTAAAGAAAACTGAACATTTAGCCCACTAAATGAAAAATACAAAGATTTAGGCCTATATGCTATACACTACCTGTCAAAAGTTGCATTTATTTAAAAAAAAAAAAAAAAAAAAAAAAAAAAAATATATATATATATTTTTTTTTTTTTTATATAAATATGTAATATTGCGAAATGTTACTACAATATAAAATAATGGTTTCTATTGTAATATACTTTCAAATTTAATTTATTCCTGTGATGCAAAGCTGAATTTTCATCAGCCATTCCTTCAGTCTTAAGTGTCACATGATCCTTCAGAAATCATTCTAATATACTGATTTATTATTAGAATGATCAATATTGGATCTATATTGGATTATATATTGCAACAGTTGCCCTGCAAAGTATTTATTTAGAAATTGTGATATTTTTTCAGGATTCTTTGATGAATAAAAAGCTCAAAAGAACAGCATTTATATCAATATTTTCTAACAATGTAAGTATTTGCTATCACTTTTTATCAATTTAACCCACCCTTGGTGAATAGAAGTATTAATTTCTTTCAAACAAAAAAAGAAGAAGAAGAAGAAAAATCTTTCATCTTGTAGCATCTGTTCTATGTTGACACACATACCTGTGACTCACAGTTTCTCCAAAATGAGGGATTCATTGCCATTTATGGACAGCTGAATTATTGTTAACAATTGCACTACTAGCTACACTATATTGACAAAAATATTGGGACACCCCCTTCTAATGAACAGGTTTGACTAATTTAGTAATTTCCATGATAATGTTTAGGCATATAACAATATTCAAGGGGATTGTGTGCTTCTAATTTTATAGCAACAGTTTGGACAGGACCCTTTTCTATTCTAACACAACAATGCATCTGTGTATAAGGGAAGGTTCAAATAAAAATGATTGATTCAGTCAGTGTGGAAGAACTTGACAAAGTCCTAATCTCAGCTGAACACCTCTGGAGTGACTTTAAATGCAGACCTTGAGACAAAAACTCATTACCAAACACCAATGACTTCTACATACACTATATTGACAAAAGTATTGGGACACCCCCTTCTTTAGATCAGAAAAAGGGCACTTCCAAAACTCTGGCAACAAAGATGGAAAAAAAATTCATGCATTTATAAACTGTATTTTCATCTCAACCGTTTTGGAAGTGTCTAAAATGACTGAACTCATATGTGCAAGTCATTGGTGTTTGGGGATGAGTTTTTGGCTCAAGGTCTGCATTTAAAGTCACTCCAGAGGTGTTCAGCTGAGATTAGGACTTTGCTTTCTGCAGACCAGTCAAGTTCTTCCACACTGACTGAATCAATCATTTTTATTTGAACCTTGTCTTATACACAGATGCATTGTCATGTTAGAATAGAAAGGCTTCTGTCCAAACTGTTGCTATCAAATTAGAAGCACACAAACCCCTAGAATATCATTAAATGCGTAAACATTAGGATTTGTACTCATGGAAATTACTAAAGTAGTCAAACCTGTTCATTAGAAGGGGTGTCCCAATACTTTTGGCAATATAGTGCACATCAGCTAGCTACATGTCAACTAAGACATTTGTAGGTTCATTTACTTTGCAGTGTACATTATTGTAAAGGCTACAGATACTTTGCATTTGGTGTTCTCTGCAATGGTAGCGGCTGTGGTTTGAAGTCTTGCGAGGCACAGACATTTAGCTGAGCTCATTGACATGAGTTTTGGCCGAGACTATCTCTTTGAAGACGAGTGTTTGGTGACACTAGTGATTCGAAGATTAGACGTTGCTTTGATTAATACACTTTTTGTTTTGGTTGACTACAATCTGTCACTGGTCTGAGTGTGTATTATTCCAAATTTATATCATAACATTTTTGAAACAGTGTTTCTGTCTTGGGAGAATGAAAATCCCAGCTCCAAATGACACCCTCTGCATCCTTATATCAGACTGTAACATCTTTCACGTCTTTTGAGCGTTCTTTTACCATCAGCATGTGTATTGATGTGTTGAAAAGGGCCTTTTGTACTGTCAAAGGTGTGTTGAGAGCTGTAATTTCAACTGCCTCCATCTCCTCAGAGAGAACACTTTCTGAATACCAGATTAAAATTACAGCATAGAAAAGTTTTCCTCAAAATGAAACTGTGATGGACTGCCCTGGGATGCATTTCTATTATTCTCTTTCTCTCTTTTCAGATGACTTGAGTCATGAAGCCTCTGGATCATTTCTGGACGTGGCCACCTCACCCTCCTCAACTCATCTATTGGGCGGCTTCCTCTTGACAGACAGGAATCCAGCTTCGGTCGTCCGATCGGATCGCACAGACTCATCAAAGGGCAGCAGGGAACAGCCTGCGTTTTCCTCCATACTCACGTTACTCGCCAGCACGGCCCAAAAGCCTCCTGAACTCTCGCCAAAAGTGGTTGCACGTGACAACGAAACACATCGATGGCCTTTAAATGGATCTTTGGAGCGTGTGGAGCCATTTACTCTTCCATCATCTATCAGCAACCAGTCCTCCAGCTCAGGTTTGTTCCCAGCATGCAGCTTAGTGCTGTTTCTTTTAAACAAATTTTTTTGTTTTTTTACCCCTTTTTTTCCCCTTTTTTCTACAGCCTTTACTATTAAAATGCTTGCTATGGATGCAAAAACGCAGAAAATCTAACCTGTTCCAATTTTTTTTTTTATGACAGACGTAATTTCCGGAGAAACGGTGTAAACTTGATTGACATAATGTGAGGTCGTATTTATTTTTTAACATGCAAAAATTTCAGACTCGGTGTGCAACTATATCTTACTATGTCTGAATATAGGTAGATAATGCTCTTGGACACAATAAGCAAGTACGTCCCATATCTTTCATTTCAATGAAATATATACATTTCATTCTATATGCTGTATTTGAAGAGTGCACATGTGCAAAAATGTAAAAGGGAAGCCCAGAGTATGACGTAAGAGAGAAATCACAATTAATTAAATATCAAATGAAGCAAATTAAATCAAAATTTAACTTTGGCATCACAGGAATACATTTCATGAATCAAAATTAAAATGGCTCTTTTCAACTGCAGAATTATACTGTATTTTTGATTACATCAGTGCAGCCTTGGTGAGCATAAAAGACTTAAACAATTTAAAAAAATCAACTAAACCTTACAAAATAGAAGTTTATTCAAGTGTGCTATTAGTATACTTCTTTTAAACTAAAAATAAGAAAGTAAACTTTCAGTCTTCTCAGAAATATACTTAAAATAACATTTAAGTATACTTGACTTATACTTTGAAGTATTTTTGAGCTCTACTTGTGCTCTGAGAATCTGTGTTTTCATTGTTATACTCTAGAGACGCTATTGCACATCTTCTGAACAGAATTTCCAAAACACAAGTGAAGAAGAAACCGAAACAACAGATGCTTCCACATGTAATCTAACACAATCATCAGACATAAAACAGCATCAAAACCATAGATATGGAAAACTGTGTAACGTTATGGAATAAAATGTCCACCCATGAAGAGGAAATAATGACTGTTTTTTTTAGCTTTTTGTTTAAAATGTTGTATTTTTTTTTTAATTTATGACACCCACATTTAAGTGTTTATAAAAAAAAGCATGAAGCTAGATTTTTTGTTTTTGTTACTGTTTTTGTTTAATTAATACCTAAATAGGGACATAGTAGTATACTTAAAGTATGATGTAAAGTTCACTTAAAGAAAACTTATGAGTATACTTGCAGTATAAATCTACTAAACTAGTAGTTTACTGAGACTATACTTCAAAGTGTACTAAAAATGCATATAAAAGTATTTAATTAGTAAACTATCAGTATATAAGTTCACTTTTAGTATACTTGCAGTACAAACTGAAAACATAGATGTGAACTAGTTGTGTACTCAAAGTTTACTACTGTTAGACTTAAAGTACACTCAAAAGTATACTTTTATACACTATAAATTGGGCCAGTTTAGTCCCAAGGAGTATTGAAATAGTACACTTAATAGTATACTACTAGTACACTGATAGTTTTATACTTACTACATAGAGTATACTTAAAGTATATAAACTTGAAGTATACTTCTTTTTGGTAAAGGAATCTTCTAAAGTCTCTAATTGTTCCTTAAACATTTGACTGGTAGTGTATTTGCTTTTATGGTAACAATGAAGTAAAGTGAACCAACAACGTATGCCAGTCATAATTCTTGTGAAAATCTGAAATCATGGATCATTCACAGTAACAACAGGATTGTGCATCTAGACAGTTAGACTTCAGTGACTTTAAGTGGCGTAAGCATGAGCTCTATCTGTAAAATATATACCTCTCCAACACTTAAAACTGCAGTTTTGACCCCTATAGGTAGTGGAATTTTCCTAGTCCACTTGTTCTTTGTAATGAAGCCCTCGGGTCAGTCAGCAGCCATTGGTCAGTCAAGCTCAGGTATCCAAACATCAAGCATTTTTCTGCAGTAACAGACTAAAATATAAGAGAATGTAAAGCTGATGGTCCTGTTGACATGCTATATATACAGTACAGTATAGTAAAATCACACAAGTTCTTAAAAAATAAGGTTGTTTTAATGCCAATGTTTCATTTAATTCTCTGGGATCAGAGGAGACATGCATAGATGGGGCAATTAAATATTTAAAGATGGCCATCAGCTGTCAAGGGTTTTGAGACAGAGTTTCTCCTCGTAGTTAGATACAATGAGTACATTTTCAAAACCAAACTAAAATGTTGTTCACCAAAAATTACAGTCAACCCTACAAGAATAGCCAACAACAGTAGAATTGGTCATTTCTAGACCAGTCATGTCTCTCCAAATGTTTTTATCCGTGAAACGCAAGGATGAGATGTTGCTCAAAAAAATGTGCCTTAAAACTAGTCTACACTCTCTCAGAACAAAAAGGTATGAAAGACCTACACTTTAGGTACAAAGGTACCATGCCAGAAACAGCTTTCTTTATTTCTGAGAGTGTATGGTGTGATTTAATTGCTATATAAGAAAAATAGACCATGTTAAACAAATGTTAAACAAAATTTCACATCCTTCTCACATCTGCTGTTTGACTCGAGTGCAGAATCAAAGAGTATACTGTATACTTGGTCACACTATTGTGACACAGCCTTCTTCTAGAAATTTTCTGGTGCAGTTCTGCAGGTTTTTGACCTGAAGCATGCATTCTCAACCTGAAGCACATTCTTGATGCATTTTCTGCAAATTATTGATTTAATGACGCAAACAGAGCTACCTGGAAAGGCACTTAGAAAAAAGACTAATGGCAAAGCTGATCAGTTTGTTGATGAAATCTCAGCTCAAAGGCTTAAAACGGACAGGCTGAGAAAGAGGGGTCACTGAACACCCAGGATATTTATACTGTTCATATCAAAACCCTGATCAGAAACGGCTCACTTCATGCCGGTGGCTAGGCACTGTGCCAGTGATAATGCATTGAGTAGGCACTTTGATCAAAAATCAAAATACCTCACAATAAAGAACACTGTGTAACACTGATGTATAAAGATGTAAATAGTTCAGTTTAGTTGTCCAGTTTAGTTTGTGCATTTATTCTGAGATGGCCTTGATGACTGATGTTGTGTAATATAACATACTAATGTTACTAGTTATCATGCTTCTGTTATACCTGTCAATCTCCACAATAAAACATCAAATACCATCGTCAAACTCACAAATATCAAACTTAATCTCATAAGAACATGCAATATGGACTTATTTACAGTATCTGGAACAAAAACAAAACAAAACCGCCCTAGTGATGGTTATGTTTAAGAGTGAGGTTTAGGGTAGACCTATTGTTTTTGTACAATTCACAGCATACAAATCCATATAAAATCATCACCTCATAAAATAGCTATGTTTTCCTGTAGGATTAGGTTGACAATTGTAAGTATGGCTTAAGAAATGTAAAACACATGCTTTATATTATTTTTATATTGTACCTGTATGTTTATTAGGGAAAATATTTAGAATATTATAGAGATACTCTATAAATGCACACCTAAAGTATCACTGTTGCTGTGTGATTGTCTTATGAAACCTTGTCAGTTACAGTAACTGTCTATAAAGGCTGACAATGGTTTACAGCGAATTTAAGCCTTAAAATCACTGTAAACCAGGGCATCATGAGGCTTATATGACGTCATACCATCATTAACATCATCTTCACCAGTTTTTCCATTATTGTTCAATCATTGTCATCACCATCATCCCTATTGTCACTTCACCATCTTTTTCTTCTTCTCTCACCTCAAGTGTTTTGTTGTTTCAGAGTGGATTTCTGAGCTGGTGGCACCTGTGGCCACATCTAGATCTGCAGAGCCTCTTCATAAAGCCAATGATTCTAGCAGATATTCCCCTGAGCTGAGAAGCACCGCTCCACCCAACAGACCCTCAGCTACATCTGTGGACACGCAACGAGAACGACCAGACATTGCAGACACTTTTGTATCTCAACCTACCACATTTAACACTCATTCTGTTACCACAACCAGCACCCCCTTAACCACAACCACACATCAGATTAGCACCACCCAGACATCCGCTGCTAAACGACACTCCAAAACACCCAGGACAACTATCAGAACTACAACTACAGAATCTCCAAAGACAACACCTAGAGTCCTGTCTGCCTCCTCCTCACAGAGCACTAAGATGGACCCTTTAAGAAGCACTTTAGGTCCTCCAAGAGCTGCTGCTACTGAGGCCTCGATGCTGAGATGTAACATCACTGACAAGATGTGGATAAGAACAGGTGCGATTGCTCTGATCAAATAATTATCTTGATCACACTTTAGTTTGGGGACCATTTATCACTATTAAATAACTATTTACTATGACCTTGCCTCAATAAAATTTGTATTTGCTGCTTATTAGTATAGTAGTTGTTAAGTTTAGGTAAAAATGAATGAATGAATGAGGAATTTACAGTATATTGTGTATTGCTGTACACCCAAAGTGCTTTACACTCATATGGGGGAAGTGCTTTTCCCTGTGCCCAAAGTGGTTTTGTAGTCCAGGGTCACGCATACATTCTGATAAGCAACTACTTAATAGTGAATAGTGTTCTAATGTAAAGTTACCATGATCATCTACTGTAAATCAGTGTTGTAGTCGAGACCACCAGCTCATTCAAGTCTAAGTCAAGACTGAGATCAGGGGCCGGTTGCATACAACTGTTTTAGACTGGTCTTACAAGTTAGTCATCTAATTTTTTTCTTTAAGACGGGTCTTTACTTTGTAAGCCAGTTGCATAAAATCTTAGACTGGTCTAATTTAAGACCAAAAAGTTAGACTGATTACCCCATGGCTAACTTTTCCTTACAATCTACGTTGCCATGGAAACCAACTGATTTTTAAACAGCATAGACTTTACTACAGTTCATATGATATATAGATATATATCATCTATATAAAAGATGATGCGTGGTATTTGTACGCATCCTCTCTCCAGTGAAGTTAATGGGAAGGATTGGCATATCATATGCATGCAAAATTGGACTTTGGCGTATGCATTACACGCTATTGCAAAGTCGTGTTATTTATATACAGTGTGGCGATTTACGCCAGTAATGTGATACGGCTGGTGGGTAATCAGCATACGTTGTGGAGAACATTAACACACTTATGGCCGTGAGGCCGTGCACACTTGCTAAATTATAAATACATACACATATTTATTTCTGCATGTACATATTTCAATGAGGCCCGATAAATGCAGTTTATACTATTTCTAAAACGCTTCTTTATAAAAAACATTGTTTTCTCAATACTTTACCTATACCGCTGTGAAGGACAGAGCGCACAATCGATCCTCGAGGCATCGATATCAACCGATTCAGCACCTCCACCGTGGACAGCACCTGCTAAGGTTGCACTTAAGAAGGTGTACCTTAAGCAACATCCTAAGGTATAGTTCGGAGAACACACGTAGGAAAGGTATACCTGTAGTTAAGGTGTACCTTTTGAGTCTTCGTAGCACGCTAAGAGACGACGTTTTCGGAGAACGCAGCCCAGAGCTCTTCTCCTTAAAAGTACATCTCTGCACTGCGTGAGCTACTGAACAAACCTACTGTTTATGCAAACCCATAGATATGAAGCTGGATATGTCATGCTAACGTTCATCAGTTTTCATATCTCCCAGCATATTAAAATTGTTTTTAAGTCATAATATAATATTATTTCAAACAATTGTGTGAAAATTACACTTTATCACACTCTGTAAATCACACTTTGTATGAAAAGGAATCAAAGGTGTCCGAGTTTTACTGCCTGTAATGTTAATGCTTTTTTTGCAAACTGCAGTGATATGTACTTATTGGTACGTATTTTGCATCTCGAGAAAAAGTGCCCCAGGTATGTTTTTGTCATGAGACCAGGTGGACAAAATGCCACAGTTTTGTTTGATTTGATTGGAAACATAAAACTTATATTTTTCAAAGCATTATTTTAATATTAATATTTATGTATTTTTTTTTCTGTCAATGACAGTGTTGTCCGTACAGTTACGGAGGAGTCGTCTAGACAGTATTTTGAAGCAGAATCTTCCTCGAGGCTTTACTCAAGCTCTGAAGAAGGCCTTGAACGACAGCACGGTTCAGGCTAAGGTCTGCACTGCATGCATTTATAACACAGTCAGCGTTTACAGTTTGCTCAGCATCAAATATGCACCAACACAAATTTAAGCCATGTTTGCTGTCTTGATATAACTGTCACCAAATCTAGATCAGATCAGATATATTTGCTTCAAATATGTCCCTTAGTGAAAAATTTATTTTTTATTTTAGCTGAAATAGATTAAATTCTCTGGTTACTGTAAATCTTCTAATGATACTTTGAAAGTTTGAAGGTGCAGCTAAGCTAAACCAAAGATACACTCATTGTCAGGCAGAGTCAAATCTTAGACACCCGTGATAAATTGGGTGAAAATGGAAACAGACTACTGCTATTAGTCACCTCTCAGTTGCATCCTAGGCTGTTCTGTTTCTTAACTCTGCCAGTTTGTCCCAACTTGTTAAAGATAAAGGCTTTAATGTCAGAGTAATCCTTATGTTGGAAGCAATCCAGGAAAAAGGGAAAAGTTTGTGGCCCATCAAAGTAATGACTGAAGGAACTGCAGGGGTTTGGATCTATCTATATTGCAAAAAATGCTTTTCTTACTTAGATTTGTTTGTCTTGTTTCCAGGCAAAATATCTAAAAATTCTTAAATCACGAAGGATTTTCTCGAAAAATTATATTTTTTCTGTTTTAAATAAGATTTTTTTTTCTTACCGCATTGGCAGATTATTTTGCTTGTTCTAAGCAAAAATGCACATTGTTTTTTTCTTTTTCCTGAAAACAACACAATAATATTTACTTGCCTAGAAAATCCTTCAAGAAAACCAAATCTAAAGATATTTGAATTCTTAATTCTTAATACTAAGTATTTGAACTTCCCTTTTTGAAAGGAAAAACTCCTCAGGTTTGATTTCACAAGGAATAAATTGCACTTGCTGATAAGTTTTTATTTGAATGCACCGGATGGAAAATGGAAAAAGCAGAGTTCTGCTTGAGCTCCTCTGTTTGTAATCAGTCCAAGAGTCCAGTAAGCAAATGCATTCCCCAATCAGTCGCAAGCAGTACTAATAATGCAGACGACATGGCAGAATTATTCATTCCACTGTGTGCTTAACTTATTTTACTTAAAATACATTTCTTAATAAGTAAACCTTTTAAGCACCAAACTACAGAATGCATCAGTGTTTCCTGTGTATTTCAATCTCCAGATTGAGAGCATTTCCAGTGTGCCTAACGTGACGGTGGGCTACTATGTGACCCGTGGAGAGATGGTGTACACTGCTTCGGTGGTGGTGGAGGCTCTGAGCGTCTATGGTACTGAGAGATTGATGGCGGACGTTCGTCAGTTTGTGCCGCTGGTGCATGCGATTCCTATCCCAGCAGTCCCATGGAGACCCAGCCCTGCCATCTCACTGATGCTGAAGACAGGTCAGGCTCACAGCTCCATCTCTGTCACCACAGTAATGTGTCAGTGCTGCCACACAGATCATTTTTCCATATCTATTTAAGAATGCAGCCATTGTCCTCACTAAATTCTATTTCTGTCATGACAACTCTCGGAAAAGTTCAGCATGGTAATGGATATGACAATATCTGCTATGCTGCTGCTGTTGGTTATTGCTGTAGTTGTAGATTATTCCTGCTGCTGCAAGTTAGTACAGGAACTTGCTACTGCCAAAGCATATGGCGATACAGCGCTGTGAGTATTTAAGACATACTGCTGCTGCACAAATAGCATAAAATGACCCATAGCAGATCTATACAGGTGGAGCTGGGGAAGGTGGAGGGTTTCAGAAGAACTCTGAAAGCATGCTGCGAAATGCCCAAGTGAATGTTACCAGCCATTAAAATAACTGTAAGCTGCAAGCTCATTGGTTGTGCACGCAACCTGAACCAATCAGCTTGTGCCGAGTTGCATAACTCTGTGATATCATCAGTTACGTTAACAAACCGTCAGCCTGCCTCATCTAGAGTTTCATGGCAGAACTAGGTATTTATCCGGGTACAGACTCAGTTTGGATGTCATTTGAATCAAGCTTAATTGGTTCTTGTAAATGAAATGTTGTGATGTCAAGTTGGCATGTTTGATTTGAGAGCTGCAGGTGATTTTTACTGAATAATGCATTTTGGTCTGTTCTTCAAAGCTATCATTTGGCTTGAAATATAGCACCCACATGGACTATACATACCATCCCATGATTACCACAAACTTTGTATGTATAGTTTTTTGACTTTAAGCTGCTATTGATATATAAACAATGTGACAACTTGCCTCTGCCTTCTCTGCTCTTACAATAGATTAACTAAAAAAATGCTGTGTGTTACTTGGTGACTCACAAAGCTTAACTATTTTTGTCTGACGTAAATGACTTAATATGAATAAACTGTATATAGACATGAGTAACACATAGTACACATTACAATAGTTGTTGCATTAACAATTAGCAGTACATTTGTTACAGTATTTTATTAATCTTGGTTAATGTTAGATAATAATAATACAGCTGTTTATTGCTATTTCATATTAGCTGAGGTTCACTGAATAATATTAACAAATAGAACTTTTGATTTTATATATTTTAAGTATGGCCTGTAATAAATTTGTACTCTTTTCAAGTTTGTCAGTCAGAATTGGCCTTCATGATTGGTGGATTTTAATGTTAAAATAAACATTAACTAAGATTAATAAATGATTTAAAAGTATGTTTTATTATTGATAATGCATGCTAACTAATGTGAACATTTTCTAAAATGTAATATACAATTAATAGATAAATAGTCCAGTCGTTACAGCCGACTCAAACTGGGCTGATATTCAGTACAACAGCAGTTTTGCTCTGGCGATGTTGCTTAATTACATCTTGAATCTGAATCAAATAAAGCAGAGTAGTTTTGAGAACCGTGCCACTCAGAGAATGTGTGTGCAGTGCACATAACTGAGTACGTTTTAGCAGCTTCTTTTAATACGGTTTCTTGTAAGTGTGTATCTTTATGTTTGTGTGTGTAGTTCTGAGGTTTGTAGGGCCAGGAGATAACCTCATGTCCTGCAGATTCACTCAGATGATGGAGCAGAGGCTGGAGAATGCGTTTGCTGAGGCAGAGGCCATAGTGATGAACTCTCACAGCGCTCTCTCTGTACAGGTGTGCAGGCCTGTCAACTTCCAATGACCTCAACCTCTAAAACTATAACTTGTGCATGTTAAATGACATTTGGAGGAGAGCTTTTGGAAACAAAAAAGGTTTATAATGCCATTTTGTTGATCTGTAACTGATAAAGGGTCTCTTCTTCCTCCCAGATCTTGAGCACATCTCAGTCAATGGGTTCTCCTGCTGTATCTCTGATATATGTGGTGCATAATGGCAGTGTCACTCTCAATGGCACGACCGCCAGTAACCTCCTCAGCCAACTGACCGCCGAGCTCGTCGGCTACTTCCTGTTTTACCCTCCACTGATCACAGCTGAGCGTAAGTTCTCCCCGGCGTTCCTCAGTTATACAAATATAAGATGTAACCTATACAACACTCTTTCCTTTTTACCTCCTTAGGAATAGTGTTGGTACAGTATGTAAAACGGACCATACGTAATACAGATGGTTGTATAATGCATTTAAATCAGTTGACTCAGTCTGATGTGTTTTTGTTCTGAATCTGAACAGTCATATATTTAAATATAAAACGAGCATTAATGCTAAATATGTTTTTCGGACATGATCTAAACTTGTCAGAAGCATAACCTAAAAGATGAGGCAGTTTCTGTTTGACAGGAGGTGGAAACAGGTTGATGCATACATGGGCCAGGGCACAGCAGCACATCAAAGCCAATTACAAGGAAAAATAATGAACAGTAGGGAATCCCAGATACACTTGTGTGTGTGGAGAGAACATGGTTCCACATGCAACAGTGATGTGATGATGAAAATATCACACTTTTGCTCATGCTGACTGTGAGGTCATTTGCTTTCTGCTTAGTCCATTCTTGTTTGCTTTGTCTTTGCTTTTTGTAGTTTTTATTTAATTGTTTTAAATAAATTTACACTGTGTGAATAATTATTAGCCACGTTGATATTCTGGTCATATATTTTTTTTAATTCCAAACCACATCAGTCTTAATAACTGCTATTAATTTTGTATTTAATAATTTAAAAAGTGATATATAATTGTCCATGAATGCTGGAAGTAATTATTAATTTAATAATAATAATAATTATTATTAGGCACGTTTTTTTTTTTTTTTTACAGATAAAGTGAGACAAATAAGATATTTAATTCAGACTGAAAAGTCAAACAAGTAAATGCCCATGAGAAGAATACAATACTAATACATTACTAGAATTTGCAAAGGAAAGGACTGTTGGACAGAGACATGCTCGTTGGGTCAGCAGTCAGAAAAAAACAGATGGAGAAGAAAAGATGCATGTTAACTGCAAAAGAATTAAGAATTTAGGAATCAGGAACCATTTAGTCTCCAGAACCAGCATTTTCCAGAACTACAACCTACCTGGAGTCTCCAGAAGCGCAATGTGTCAGGTTCTCAGAGACTTTTATGGGTGAAAAATTCTGAAAAAATGACCCTCAGTAAGAATAACATGCTGAAGTGTGACTCTTGAAGGACCAGCACCATATCCTCTTCTAGCACTCTTTCAAGCATTTATCTTTCAGAATCTGGCAGTAAGTTATGGGAGTTTATTATTAGTCTGTCTCCTATCCTGAAATGTCTGTCTTGCACAGATGGACTAAAAATGAACTCCCAAAACTTACTGCCAGATTCTTGAAACAATGTTACAAGAGGATGTGGTGCTGGTCCTTTAAGAGTCACTCTCAACTCATCTGTCTCATGTTTTTCACAACACTTCAGCATGTTATTCTTATTAAGTCAGGGTCATTTTTTAGGATTTTTCACCCAAGTAAAGTCTCTTAAAACCTGACACATTGCACTTCTGGAGACTCCAGGTAGGTTGTAGTTCTTGAAAATGGTGGCGCTGGAGACTAAATGGTTCCTGATGGGTTCACACCTTATTCTTCACCTTAATTCTGAATGTTTCTTTTGCAGTTAACATGCATCTTTTCTTCTCTAACTGTTTTTTTTTTTTTCTGACCCAACAAGCATTTCATTGTCCAATGTCATGCCTTGACTTTGCAAATTCCAGTATTGCATTAGTATTGCGTCCTTCTTATGTTCATTTAATTTTTTGGGCTTTTCAGTCAGAG
This sequence comes from Garra rufa, assembly GCF_049309525.1. Lineage (NCBI taxonomy): Eukaryota > Metazoa > Chordata > Actinopteri > Cypriniformes > Cyprinidae > Garra > Garra rufa. The sequence continues at coordinate 7,924,245 of NC_133371.1, forward strand.
TTAAATCTCTTTTTGGCTCATTTTATCTGTATTATTTATGTGTTTTGTCCATAATGTGTTTAATGTTGTAGATGTTTAAATTAACAGATGTTAAAACATTTAAAAATCCAACATTTTTGGTATTTTCTACTTGACTTTAATAGCGACATGACAAAACATTAACAATTATTTTATAACAATCAGAGTATTATAATTTCATATAAAAAAAATTGTGTGTATATATATATATATATATATATATATATATATATATATATATATATATATATATATATATATATTTATATGTTTATGCTGCTGTTTCTCAGATTAGACCGTAGTAGCCCGAACGTAATTCAACAGCTGTTGAAATTTTACAGGCTGCTTAGTGATTCTGCCTTGAAGACAGGATGTCAGCCAGAGCCTTTAATCACACTGCCAGTATGCAATTGAGTAAAGGTTTCATTTGGGAAATGCGGCTAGACTCTCTGTACTGTCTGCTGGAGAGTAGATGTGCTCAGCTAAGCCTCTGGACCCAGGATCAAAGCAATGTCTTTGGAAACAAGCTTTCTTATCTGTTCTCCCTCTCTACAACAGTTCTTTCTCTTCCCTCTCACTATCTTTCCTCTGCAGCTCTGGAATACCACAACCTTAACACATCTGTAGCAACCAGGCCATTCTGGATAACCACAGGTAATCTTCTTATCCATGTTGTTCATTACTAGTCATCACTAGCTTCATTTAGAGGGAGAATTTGTTTCTTTTCTGTTGGCTCTGTTGACATTTCCGACATTCGCCCACCTCTTTTGTTCTGCATAGTTCCTCCATTATGAAAGATGATTTTCACTCCCATTCCTCTCATATGGAGAGATGTGGTGTACAATCGAAATCGGTTTGGTTGTTACCTTCAGATCATCTATAGTTTGTGCTTGTATGCTCACTTTTAGCACACGATTCTAAAATCTACACTCTTAAAACTAAAGGTGCTTTAAAAGGTTCTTGACAGCGATGCCATAGAAGAACCATTTTTGGTTCCACAAAGAACCATTCTTTAAAGAACCATCTCTTTTTTACATGTTTATAATCTGAAGAACCTCCTTTCGCCACAAAGAACTTTTTATGAAACAGGAAGGTTCTTTAGATGTTAAAGTTTCTTTATGGAACCATTTAGACAAAAAAGGTTCTTCTATGGCATCGCTGTGAAGCACCTTTATTTTTAAGAGTGTAGATGAGGAGAGTTTGAGTATAAATCGAGAGTTTACAAATAAACAGGATAACTGAAGATGTTTTGTTGTGATATATTGCGCACAGTTTGTCACTCATGCTCTGCTGGATTTGTTTAATAACATGCTGCTGTTGTATGCCAAGACTAGATCATTTATCTTTCTTTCTTCTTTTTATAAACACATCAAACATGTCAATCTTCGGTAGTCGCAGTATAATTGAACCAATTATACTGTCTAATGATTCATAGTCAATCAAGACTTGAGTGTCTTAAGTAATGCTACTCAAGAACTCATTGAGGTTTAGCTGTTATTGACAGAGTTCACTACATCTCAGTTTAGCTCCAACCCTGCCCTTACAAAAAAGAAGTGTACTTCAAGTTTATTTTATTAAGTATACTTAAGTAAAGGTTGTGTATTTTTCAGTATACTTTATGTAGTAAGTGTACAAATATCAGTGTACTAGTAGTATACTTTTAAGTGTACTATTTAAATACTTATTGGGACTAAATTGGCCCACTTTCTAGTGTATAAAAGTATACTTTAAGTATAACAGTAGTAAACTTTGAGTACACAACTAGTTTACATCTATGTTTTCAGTTTGTAATGCAAGTATACTAAAAGTGAACTTATAGGTATACTGATAGTTTACTAATTAAATACTTTTTTATGCATTTTTAGTACACTTTGAAGTATAGTCTCAGTAAACTACTAGTTTAGTAGTTTTATACTGCAAGTATACTTGTAAGTTTTCTTTAAGTGAACTTTACATCATACTTTAAGTATACTACTATGTCTCTATTTAGGTATTAATTTGTATATATTTTGTTATATGAATATCTGAACAAAACATCAAAAGAAAGATCAGGGTATCTGCTTGTAAACGAAAATTCTAGCTTCATGCATTCCTTTTTTATAAACACTTGAATGTGGGTAAGTTTCATAAATAAACATAAAATTTGAACAAAAAGCTAAAAAAAAAGGCTATTGATGTTAATCCAAATGTAGATAGAGTTGATCAACAGCCCAAAGCTTGACAGTCATTATTTCCTCTTCATGGGTGGACATTTTATTCCATAACGTTACACAGTTTTCCATATCTATGGTTTTGATGCTGTTTTATGTCTGATGATTGTGTTAGATTACATGTGGAAGCATCTGTTGTTTCGGTTTCTTCTTCACTTGTGTTTTGGAAACTCTGTTCAGAAGATGTGCAATAGCGCCCCTAGAGTATAACAATGAAAACACAGATTCTCAGAGCACAAGTAGAGCTCAAATATACTTAGACTTAAAATGACATTTAAGTATACTTGACTTAAACTTAAAGTCTATTTCTGAGAAGTACATAAAAATTAGACTGAAAGTATACTTCCCTATTTTTTTAGTTTAAAATAAGTATACTAATAGCACACTTGAATAAACTTCTATTTCGTAAGGGTCTGCAGAACAGTGGACATGAAGTTGAGAAACCCTGCTCTACAACAGGTTTATTTCAGGTCATATCTCTCCATGTCTCTGCAGTGATTCAGGATGTGGAAAACTCCTCAATGGAAGGACAGTACCAGAGTTTTGCTAGTCTGATGGAGGAGCGGTTGGCGGAGCTCTTCATGGTGGCCCATCAGCAAGGCGTTCGCTTCAAGCGGGCAACAACGGTGGGCAGTTACACCGTCCAGGTATGAACTTAAACTCACCAGTGCTCATTAAGCACATGTATTACAAACAAATTATAATGTAAATAATATTAATGCTCAAAATAAGAAAGGATTGTAATTGTATAGAACTTCAGTCGTCTCTTACTTAGGGTATTAATTTGCTTCTATCTTGCATATGATTAAATCTAGAAAACAGAGTGTGTCATGTTTATGGATGTACTATGGATGGATGAACTTTAGTTTAGTGTGATATTTCCATATGCATGCACTTCAAATTAAAGTACTTTACAGATCACAGTATATTCTTAAACTGTGTAAACATACAAAGACTGATGTTACACCAATGGGGCGAGTTTGTAACAGAATTAAAAAGAAATTAGACATTGTTGGATGTTCTTAAACCAGAAATTAACTTTCTTTGAAGCCCATATTTATAATACATTATAAAGGTATTCTTAGGTTCATTATAATGAATGCATAATGTATTGTTAAAAAAAAATGATATTGTTGTATAATCTCATTATGAAAGCCCGTTTCCATCACTGAATTAAAAAAATAAAAAAAAAATAAAATAAGGTTGTTGTGACTTGTTATCTCACAATTCTGACTTTTTTTCTCTTAATTTTGACTTTTTCTTAGAATTGCGTGATATAATCTCGCAATTCTGTGAACGTCAGTCTTTTTGTTTTTTCTCCTCAGAACTGGACTTTATAACCTGCAATTGCAAGTTTATATCTTACAATTCTGGGGGAAAAGATGTAAACTTGCAAGTGCAGAATTGTGAGATAAAATGTTGCAATTACCTTTTTTATTTTTTATTCAGTGGCAGAAACCAGCCTCCATATCTCATCAATATTCATAAGAACAGTTTTAATGTATTATAATATTTAATCATTTGGGGTTATAGCTTTTGAAGGTATGATGATTTATAACACAATGAACACGTTGCATCCACTTAAGTTACAATGGGTTATATTTCTCATAGTTATAATGCATTAATATCTCAAATAAATCTCATATATCTTGTCATCTTACTTATACCACTTTACTTGAAGCAGACAAAGACCACTTATAAATGTTTTTTCTTTCCTCAACCAGTTATTAGATCTGATATCAGATCAGATGATAATGTACGGATCTTAAATAAACAATATCAAGATATGATGTAGTCCAGATATTAGAATTAATATGGTGTTCACTGTGTTATAATAATCATAATACATAAGTATTACAATATTATATCAACTCATGGATAATGCACATATATATATATATTGCACCTTATATTATAAGGTTTTATAATGCATTATAATTCGTTATAAATATGGGTTTCATAGAAACTTCTGTGTTCCCGAAACTTCTACTCTACAACTCCTGTTAGCTCAGAAGGGCTTGTGTATGAGAGTGATTTCACCTCTGTTCCTCATTTCTAATTAATACATTTTAATGAATTAAGTCTACCTCCTGTAGGTTGTTTAATGGAAGAGATTCAGCTTTAAGGTTTTCCAAATGAGAATGTGTCTACAGGAAGTGCTCAAGCTGTGTTTGCGTTCAGATGGTTAGTATCCGGCGTGTGCACGGGCCAAAAAGCCCAGCTGAGATGACCTACTACGTCCAGCAAAACGGGACCCCACTGCTAGGCACATCTGCAGCCAAGCTTCTGAACACAGTGGACTCGCAGACCATGGCGCTCACGCTGGGATACTTTGTCCAACTGCAGGCTGAAGGTCAACATTTCCTCCTCTTCAGGCTTTACTGTAGAATTAGAGAATTTTTTGACCCACTTTATATTGTGTCTTTAACCACTATGTACTTACATTCAAATTGATTGTTTGATACAATGCGCTATATTGTGAACATACGTCTACATATATATATATATATATATATATATATATATATATATTTTTTTTTTTTTTTTTTTTTTTTACATTGTATGTATAGTAGGGATGCACTGAAATGAAAATTCTTGGCTTAAGCCGAAGCCAAACCAGATGAAACACTGGGCTGAAGGCCGATTACCAAACCCCCATGTATTTTGCCATTTTTTCACCACTGTAGAGCAATCACTATCAATTATTTTGGTAATCGAGTAATCTGTCAATTACCGATTAATCGAGTAATCAGATAATTACATATATATAATAGTAATAAAATAGAAAATAGACCTAAGTTAACAATAGCCTTTAAAATTACTTAAGTACATATATAATAGCAACGAGGCAATACTAATTAGTTCAAATAAAGTATCAAATGCGAGTAGTTGTATGGTTTTATTAAACAAAACCTGGACCGAAAACCAAGACCAAAGAATTTCTATTTATGTATTATAAACAGTAGAGCTAATGTACATCATGCATTATAACAAATGCCTGCAGAGGGCGCCGACGGCCTCACGATTGTTTTTTAAACTTTAATATTTGTTTATTCCTTGCTTAATATTGACTCAACAAACATTTAATTCAAATGTCCACTTAATCTTTAATTTTTGTCCATTTCTTTATGACAGAAATGCTGCAGACACTGTAATTTGTTAAATATGTGGACATCAAAACATGTAAACTTTTATTTTGAAATCGTGATGAACAGTTAAAATATAGAGATGTACTGATGTATTCTCCTGTGTTTGCGTAGGGTTATAAATGATGTACCTTACAAATCTGATCAAATAGCACACATTGGGTTCCCAGATGAACATTATTATAAACCAAAACTCACAATTACATTCAGAGATATAGTTTGAGATGCTCCACACATGGAAATGATAACAGTTCTTCTACATTTACTGTGAACTGAGCCGATCTGAGACGGGATGCACTTTTTTCCAGGGGTTTCAGAACAGCGTAATCGATACTGCGTCACCAGGCAGGCGTGGCCTATTTGAGAATTTGCATAGGTCACCGATCATGCGCAGTTTGGGGAAAGCCATTTGCTTCAGATACCTCCACGATCGCAGGAGTTTCGTGCCCTTCATATTTATATTCATAAACAGTGTCTTGAAATACCTGTCCAAGGTACCATTGTAAACCATGATTAATTTTCGTAATTTTTTTTTTACATTTCTTTAATGGCTGTTTATTTGTTTTTGAAAATCGTTTAAATGTAAGATTTTAAAACATAAAAATAACCTGTATGACTGTGTTGTCCTTCATTATCCATCAGTGCTGATCCTAGGTTTTGAAATGGCCGCGCAAAAAACCTGATTTACTGCGCATGATCGGTGACCTCTCTTAATCATTTTTTTTTTAGAAAGGGGCTTTTCCCAACGCCCCCAGAAACGCCCATTTTACGTCGTGGTAATGAAACCCCAATTTAGTGAATGCCGATCTGAGACACACATGAATAACCTACACGCATTTAATTAATTAAACCGCATATTTTAAACCTGCCTCGCATATATACATTTAATTGAATCGTAGCGTTTGTGAATTTTTAATAGCATTATGCTTTATTATCATTTTAAATTAATATGTGGAATGCGCCACTTCCGGTATTTTGCCGATTACTCGACACGGGCAAAATGCAATCAAGGATTTTTTGAACTCGAATACTGGAATAGAATTCAGAAATAATGTCAGAATAAACACAATTGGTGTCTGGTGTATTAGACAACAGAACGTTCTGGAGTTGATTGACTAATGGATGATTTCAGTCATCATACAGTAACCTTTCTCTCCTCATGAAGACATGCGATGTGCTTCTAAACAGTCTCTCGCTGTCGCTGCTGTCTTTCTCAGACAGTTTTAAATGCTTCCACACTGACCACATGTTTGATCATTAGTGCACGCCTCTATTAGATCACTATCATTTATTCAGCCTTTTCCCTTTTTTTAAATAATTTCTGTTGTCGAACATTCGGTGCATCCCTAGAAAAAACAGCTACATTTTTAGTTCACAAAGACAAATAATGCTGATTAAAAAATTATGTGACTTGATAATAAATAAACTTGCATTAATTACATTGTTAATGATAAAAAAAGAAAATAAACGGATAACTGTAATATGTATTTAAAAAAAAACTACTTAAGCAATACTTTAGCAACACAATTTGCAAAAGCATAGTTGAATATGTAAGTGATTGTTTGTGACTAACAGTGTTTCCCACATGCAGCCGTAGTGAAGAATCCACCCAACAACCTGTGGATCATCGCTGCTGTGCTGGCACCCATCGGTGTGGTGACCCTCATCATCATCATCATCACCACGGTGCTGTGTCACAAAAACAAGAGCGAGTTCAAGAGCGATCCCATCGGAAACTTCAACCCTCGAGTCAAGGTACGCCAGCGACTGTGAACGAGCCGCTTGACCGTTTCCCATAAGGCACCGCTTTGCTCTTTAGCTCTCTCTCATTAGAACCCATCACGCGATTTTGAACACTCAGCATATTTTACAGTGGCTTCATCAACAGTTTTCCTCAAAGTCTTACATGCTTTGCTCTCTTCGCCTCTGGGAATGCATCCCGAGAGAGCTGAAAAATGATTGATGACTCTTCATGCTGTTTTCTCTCATTTAGAGCGCTTACTGGAGAGACGTGGGTTATTACCCTCAGGTAGTTATTCAGCTCTTCAATCATCATCTCACCTGCTGCTCTGGACTCCTGATGTGTTAGAGCAGACAATACTAATGATTAGGGCTAGTTCACACAAAACAGTTCTGGTGTGGAACACTAAAGGTGTTTAGTGAAGTGACCTGGCCGCTTTTTCCATACAATTGAAGTGAATTGAGTTTCAAATGAGCAGAGCTGGGTAGTAATCTGGATTACGTAATCAGATTACAAAAATGAAGAACTTGTAATTAGAGTAAATTACATTTCAAAATACTCAGAATCAGAGTACAGTTACTTTTTTATGGATTACATGATTACATTATTCACACAAAAGCAATCAATTATTCATAATGCATTCATTTTTCTTTTTCATTTCAGAAAGTCCAGTTTTGTGGGCATTCACAAATTTGTGACAGCATTTTTTCAGCACCCCCAAGTTTGAAATTTTGGTCTTTTTGGTGTTTCATAAAGTGTTTTTTCAGACTAGTGGCATGAAAACACCCCAAAGCCACTGTTAAGTGTTTCTTTTAAAGCACTTTATCTATTTGTGTCAACAGATTTCAATTACAATCCATATTTTTAAAGGCTGTTTTCTCAAAATGAGTTTTTTCTCCTTCACTGAGCCATAAATCTCCACTTCAGCAGCACTTACACACACCAAACTTTATATTTGTATTCCTGTCTATATCCTGAATGTTTTTACAGAGGGGTTTGTTCATATGTAATTTGCTTTATTTTATACAACATTTTATTCCCCAAAAAACTGTGTGACGAAATGAGATCCCAAAATCCCCTCTGCAAAACATTTGACTCTAATATGTCAAAAAAAGTAAACAAGAATTTTGAAACTGACTTTAGATTAGATTTAGATTCTTTATTTTAAAAAAAAGTCAAATTAATGTGAGTTTTTTGCTTAGAACAAGCTAAATAATCTGCCAATGGGGTAAGAACAAAAAAAATATATATTTCAAACAGAAAACAAGATTATTTTTCGGTTTTGATTATTTCAAGCAAAAATGCACTTTGCAAGTTTGACTAGTTCTTTTCTGAAAACAAGACAATCATTTTTACTCGTCTAGAAAATCCTTCTTGATTTAAGGATTTTTAGATATTTTGGCTGGAAACGTGACAAAAAATCTAAGTATGAAAAACATTGTTTGCAGTGTTTTCTTACTCTTTGCTTTTTTTACATCATTATGTTAATAGGTAATCCTATTTAAATCAATGTGAAGTAAAAAGTAATCTAAAAGAAATCCAAAATTAATCTGATTATATTACCTTTAACGTGTAATGTAATGTGTAATGTTTGCTCGAGTGATCTGGAATCAGTAACGGATTACAATTTGTAAGTAATCTACCCAGCTCTACAAAAGCTCTGACAAGATATGCATTTATATTCAGTGAAATGAGCTGAACTTTTGTGTGAACTATTCCTTAAAAATATCTCACGCACATGTTTTTTATCAACATGAACATTGTTTAATTATGTCAGCAGTACAGTATTTATTTTCTAGATCAGGATCTGAATGTATGTGTGTGTTTGTGTGTTATCCGTTGCGTGCTTGTATGTCTAAACAAGCTGAATATTTTTAGGAATAAGGTCAGAAATTCTCTGATGATTTAGTTGGAAGTAGGCTAGCGGGACTACGGAAGGGACAGAAACCTCTTTGTTATAAAAATGCATTTAATGCATCACTTCAGTAAAACAGTAAAGCCTCCTCTCGAGAAGAAATGCAGACAGCAGCATTTATTTACAAATGTCAAATATGTCTCATTTATTAGGTGTAATGATCTGACCTGCTTTCCCCCCATACACACCCTCTGGCCTAGTTTATCATTTACTACTCCTGCTTGACCATTATAGAAACAAGCCTCCTCGCCTCCTTTTGCAAAACTGTATGTAGTGTATTATAAATACTAGTGGAATATATTTGTTGGGCTCCAAAGCTGTTTCCACAAGAGCAACGTATGGGGGTTAAGATCAAAGACAGTCAAATATTAAAACATTTATATTTTGTATAATTACATTTCCAGCACATAACTTGAGCAAGAGTAAAATAGCTGCTGAGAATAAAATAAACCGAAATACAACAGAAAAATATTTAGTAATATTACACAGTGTTGCCATATTGTTATTATTATATTATTATATTGTTTACCTTCAGTAGATCGAAGGAGGATATTAGAATGTTAACTCATGAACTTTTCTAATGTAGCTGGATTGATCTAGTCATATAAAAAGAATTGCTATGATTAAATCCATTAATTAAGATACCACATTTAGGATTGATTATGTATGCATGTATTTATTAACAGGAAAAAAATAAATAAATAAAAGTAAAAAAGCAGCACACAGGTTTTAATCTGTTCTTCGTCTAGTGATATACATCTATATCTACAGTGAGGAAAAACTTTGTTTGCACACTGACAAAGAAATGATTAGTCTATATTTTTAAACGCATTTCAAAAATGTTATAAATTGATTTGCATTTTCATTTTAATCTATCTATCTATCTATATAAAATGATACCTAAGAAATCAGGCAGTGTAACAGGAAAGAGAAACACGTTTATATCCAGTGCAGTTGTATGTAGTGATGTATTTATTGCACTTGAAAGCATGAATGTGTGCCGGATCCTAACACATCTCATTTTAATAAAGCAGACATCTTTCTAACAGCATATACATTGTTAATATATATATGCCTGAAATATACAGCTGGTTATACCTGATATATTTCATACCCCGATGTTTGTATTTTTGTATTCAGGATGATTCAGTTCATTTAGATGTTACCATTATTGAACAGTGTGGTGCATACAAGAATAACCTTCATGGCTATAATCAATTATGGTAATGTTTGCTCGTTGCTCAGCCTGTTCAGGGGTTTGACTATGCCAAGCAACACCTGGGTCAGCAGGGCGGCGACGAGGAGACCCTCCCGGTCACACAGGAGACTATAGTCCTGCCTCACCCCATTCGAGACGCCCCTCTGTCCCTCGATAAACCCACACGCCGAGATGGGTCCACCTCCAAGAAAAGCCTGAACAGTGAGATCAAGAAAAGGTATGTGTGAAGAAACTAATGGCATTCTGTAATTACTCAATATTCATGTCACAGCCCTAACTGTAATGCTGTCATTTGGCACGGGCCCACAAAACGACTTGTCATGGAAGACGTAGAGGAGACTCTGTGCAGTGTTCAAGAGAGGCTGAGATGATGGATATAGTGACAGAGACTTGTTTAGTAATTGCTTTTTAAATGAAATCCCTGCTCAGGATGTCAGTATGATCGTAACACAGTGTTAATAAGATCACTGGCCTTTTCTAATTTTTGTCTGATAGTTACGGTGTCTGACTGCTAATGAATTTGAAATGGTTGGATGAGCATATTTCAGTTGGTTTCGCGGAGGAGTGTGATATAAACGGATCCCGCTGCAGGCAAAGTGTTCTCAGAGCAGAAACTGTTTGACTTAATAAGTAGATATGTTCTCGATGTAGACCATTTATCTCGGCAAAAGTTAAGATGTAATTTCTGGAGAAGTGTATTTTTCATTTTCCTGCCTCTGCTCATTGAGGTTGAGTTGATTAATATGTAAATCATGAACTATACCACTGGTCAAAAGTTTGGATAGTACAATTATTTTAGTAGTCTACTATGTTCACAGAGGGTGCATTCATATGATCAAAATGCAGTAAAAAACATTAATATTGTGAAATATTATTACAGTTTATACAACAGTTCTTTCTGGTCCTCGATTCTGATTGGCTGATAGGACTGCGATATTAGAGCGATATCAGAACTCCAACAGCCGGTGCTTCTTACAGCGAGTGTCACAGCGGACACCTAAATCCAGTATCATGTTATAAATACTACTGTTTTTCTGTCGCGGAATGTAGTTAAGAGGGTTTCAGGTGAGTATGTACTTGTTTATAGTTCAAATATGCAGTTTGTTAATAAAGATAACGTCTATTTGAATCATTTGCATCGACGTTTTCAGAAATGTGAGCTCCGGATTGTCTGCACTCATGAACCTCGGAGATATTTTCTGGAATTGACCGCTATAATGGTTAAACAAAGATACAATCAGTTTTGGGTAAATCTAACAGGTAGACTTTGGTCTCATTAAACTATTATTTATTCCAGAGCAAATAGTTTTGGCAAAATCTCATCATGCTTATGTAAATTCACCGCTGTATATCAGAGCGCTGTCTTTGTACTTTTGACTGAATTGCCTAGCAACTTTTATGATGGCTGTTGTTTTTGTTTATTAAATATTATTATTCAATCAATAATATTTGATATAAATAGTAGTATTTAAAGGTGCACTGTGTAATATTTAAGATGATCTCTAGACAGAGGTGCAATATAATATACATAACTATGTTTTCAGGGGTACATAAAGACCTTACTTAATGAACCATTATGTTTTTATTACCTTAGAATTATCAGTTTACATCTACATACACTGCGGGTCTCCTCACATGGAAGTCGCCCTTATGTTTCTACAGTAGCCCTAAACGGACAAACTGCTCTACAGATCGCGTTTCATCACTGTTGTTCTAGCGGAAAAAAACACTGACACAATGATGAACAAGTAACAGTAATATTCACAATAACATCGTTTAAGTAAATATAATCCCTTAATTAATGTTTTAAAATAAATCTCATTATTCGTTGCTGTCAAAAACGGCAAGATCTTAATCCTGTGTCAGCTACCATAGGAGGGGTGAGCGGTGGATGTTGCAATTCTCAACCTCACCACTAGATGCCGCAAAAATCTACACACTGCACCTTTAAAAGTGTTTAGTATTAAGAAACGGGGCATGAGTTTGTGATGGTGATTTTAGTTCAATTGTTTTAGAGAGGCAGCATTAAAGACTTTTATACTGAAAAGTTAACGCTGTTATTTTTAGTTTCAACAACGGCTTGACACAGCTAACAAATGCACTGAGAAGCAAAATCTCCCTTAACAGATGAAAGGATATTCATATTACAACAAAGATAACGCTTTCTTCAGCGGACGTTCAAATATGAAGAATGAATGATGTATCAGATGCAGGCAATCTTGATCTTTTAGACCATTGCTTTATTATTAACTGTACATAATACAGTAAGCATTTACTATAGTAATACAATAAGTATTTTAATAAACCAACTCAACATTCCGTCGCTACTAGTTCTAAAGTGATGTTTTGGAATTAGTAACGTAGGCTCGTGCTCAACTGTTCAACTATCAAACTGAGATTTGAATCTGTTGCGGAAGGAAGTAATTCTGCACAAAAGAGGGCTTTTAAAGACACCCCGTTGTTGTTTCTTATGTATTTACACACTCGTGCTGTCAAACTGTTGTATAAACACAATATCACACGAGTACACATGAGATATGGCTGTATATTGGCACTGCTGTGATTCGGCCGTAGCTAACCACTGCGTGCCAATATACAGCCATATCTCACGTCTACAAGTGTGATATTGTGTTTATACAACAGTCTACTGTTATACAATGTCTACGATTGTAATATTGCTAATTTAAAAGATCTATATTAAAATGTAATTTATTCCTGTGATCAAAGCTGAATTTTCAGCCTCATTACCCCAGTCACATGATCCTTCAGAAATTATTCTAATAAACTGATTTGCGGCTCAACAAACAATTCTGATTATTAGCAACTTACGTAAGTTTTTGCTTGTGTTTTTTTTTTTTTTTTTTGTGGAAGCCTTTGTATTACACCCTTTTGGCTAAAGTAACCTAAGTAAGGATGCATTAAACTGATCAAAAGTGACAGTATGTTAAAAAATATGTGAGCACAAAATTAGTATATTAGAATGACTTTTAAAGGATCATATACCACTGAAGTGAAACTTAAGCTTTGGCATAATTCTACAATATTATAATAAATAATAAAATAAGCAAAGAGCTTACAATACATGCAAAAGTGCATGTGTCTTTTTCTATCTCTATAGCATTTCCTTAATATGTAATGATATGTATTTCATTAAGTTACCACAATATCAAGACTAAATATATTGGATATTAAGATCTTAAATTTAAATGGACTAATACAATCATTACAATCAAAACAAATCAATACTAGTGTCCATAGTTCTAGTTTTAGCACAGCAGTGATTTGGTCATGTGTATCTGTTTGATAATGTGTCTTTGCATTTCTATGTACAGTATGTGTATGAGATGAGAATGCAGACAAAGAAAATGACATAACCATCCTCTCATTTCACACATGCACCGACTCACCGCTGCTCCTTGTTGCTATGGTTACTTGCAGTCGGTTGCCGAGCGAGGACGGTTCCGTCATCAGCAGCGAATCAGTGAAGGAGGTCTCTGGAAAGGGCTCGAGTGTGCAAAAAGCCACAGCGCAGCAGAAACTCACAAAGGAGGGGACGAGGAAGAGTACTGGTGAGAAATGCTCCACAGTTTCAGCACTTCTGCAGAAAGAGCTGCTTCCAGAGACATTTGAAGGAAGGTGTCCTCATGAAAAATAAAGGTAGAAATCCAAAGGAAGGAATAGCTGTGCTTCAAACATTTCTCCAAAAATACTCTTTTGGCCAAACCTAATGCATCCCCACGGGTGTCGATTTTAGAAAGCATACAATCCCACGACGAATTGCACCAAGCTCTTTGGAAAGAAGGATTCCTCGATGATGGGCAAAGTGAGCTCATCTTTATTTAAAATATATACTTGTTTCTTCTTCCATGGGCACTTTTGGTCCTTGGCTCGTAAACTCTCTTAACCATCACAGATATATTAGCTACACTGCAATACTTTTAGCACTTTTGTTCACAGCTATTAAAAAGTACATATTTTGTATTGAATATAGATTTGAGCCCAATCAAACAAGTGAGAAAAAATATCTTCTTTGTCACTTATATATTGAGATGATCCAGTGTTACATATCTGTACGTTGCAAAAGTATGTGAATCTTTGGGATAAGCAGTTCATTTAAAGGTGAAATTAGAGTCCATCTGTGCAAATGTGTTTTCAGTCAGTGCAATGACTCAAATGTGACCGGTTTTATTCAAAGAACAGGGATCTATCAAAGTCTGATCATGTTTGCGGAAGTGAATGATGTCACAAACAAAGGAGATTACTGAGGACCTCGGGAAAAGAGTTGATGTTGCTCATCAGACTAGAAAAGGTTATAAAACCATCTCTAAAGAGTTTGGACTCCACAAATCCACAGCAGTGTTAATTTTGACAGCAGATTTTGATTCAGTTTTAGTCATATTTTAGTCATTTGAATTGATTTTAGTTTTAGTCGACTAAATATCATACGATTTTAGTCGACTAAATCTACAGTAGATTTAGTCAGCTAAAATCTAATGGGTTTAGTTACAGTGTAATTCATTTATTAAACGTTTCTCTAAAATTACAAAACACATTATGTAGATGTAGGTTTCATATGAAGGTTTTATCATGATATACACAGATTTATCTGCTGTGATATGTAACATGCTTTTATATTCAAATTAAATGAAACCATTTCTCATAAAGAGCATATAGGCTAATTATGCATTCTTTATAACTTATTTACCACATTCTTCATTCTTTCTAGCAGACATTTATTTATATAAATACATTTAGATGAATCTTTATCTCTGATACTATCGTCTGATAGTCTCCCAATTGTTTACGTTCACCTAAGATGTAACCGATTGTGTTTGTGTGAATACTCATCAACACGGATAATTCAACATTTTTTAAATGTACTTCTCCGTTCATGAAAGAGTAACTTACTCGTGTGCGGTGTGAGAGATGCTCTGAAAACCAGACCGAATTAAGTTCTCTTTTGCGTCTTCAAATTTATCCATATGTCTGCTCTTCTCTTAATCCCAGATATTGACATTTTTAATGTTTTGAGACATGCAGCAGAGGTATGCCAGCTTATGTTTACGATCTATCCCACAGGACAGATCAATAGGCGATGATACAGTTCATATACGTACACATCTAACCTCGTTATCGCGCAACAGATTCGTTCTGAATGAATCTCTTCCAAAATCGTCCCTCCTCAATCTTTTTGGCTCGTTTTTATTCGTTGACGAAAATGTCAATAGATTTTTGTCATAGTTTTTGTCATTCAAAACGAGTTTTCGTTTCGTTATCGTCTCATTTTCGTCGGAGAAAATATGTCGTTGACAAAAATTATTCGTCAACGAAATTAACACTGATCCACAGTCAGATAGATTGTGTACAAATTGAGGAAATTCAAGACCACTGTTACCTTCCTGAGAAGCAGACGACCAACAAAGATCACTCCAAAGCAGAACGTGTAATAGTCTGCGAGGTTGCAAAAGTTCCCAGGGTAACTTCTAAGCAACTAAAGATCTTTCTCACATTGGCTAATGTTAATGTTCATGAGTCCACCATCAGGAGAACACTGAGCAACCAATGGAGTTGCAAGAAGAAAGCCACTGTTCTCCAAAAGAAAAATGGCTTGCTAAAGATCATGTAAACAAGGCAGAGGACTACTGGAGAATGGTTTAATGGATGGATGAAACCAAAATGGAACTTTTATTTTCAGAGAAAAAAAACACACTGCATTGAAGTTTAAGAATCCTATCCCATCTGTGAAACACGGTGGAGGTAGTATCATGGCTTGGGCCTGTTTTGCTGCGTCTTGGCCAGAACAGCCTGCCGTCATTGATGGAACAATGAATTCTGAATTATACCTGCAAATTTTAAAGGATTTAAGTACAGGTATGTGCCAAAAATTAGAATATCGAGGGAAAGTCCATTTATTTCAATAATTTATTTCAATAATTTGTTTCAAAAAGTGAAACTTGTATGTTATATTAGTTCACTACACACAAAGTGAAATATGCCAAGACTTTATTTGTTTACATTTTGATGATTATGGATTAAAGACAAAAAAAAAAAATCCAGTATTTCACAAAATTAGAATATTTCATGTGACCAATAAAAAGGATCTTAAACACATGTTGGCCTTCTGAAAAGTGTGTTAATGTACTGTATTATGTCCTCAGTACTTTGTTGGGCCTCCTTTTGCACTAATTCCAGCATCAAGGCGGCGATCAGCCTTTGACACAGGTGAGGTGTTATGGAGCCCAAATTTCTTTGATATTGGCCTTCAGCTCGTCTGCATTTCGGGGTCTCTGTTCCCTCATTTTCCTTTTGACAATACCCCATAGATTTCCAATGGGGTTTAAGTCAGGCCAGTTTGCCGGCCAATCAAGTCCAGTTATTCCATGGCTATTAAACCAGCTACTGCTAGTTTTGGCTTTGTGGGCAGGTGCCAAATCCTGCTGGAAAATAAAATCATCATCTCCAAAAAGCTGGCTGGCAGTAGGAAGCATGAAGTGCTCAAAAATTTCCTGGTAGACAGTTGCATTGTCTTTTATCAAGTCCAGAGTCAATGGACCCACACCAGCAGATGACATGCTCCCCAAACTATCTCTGACCAACAGGACTTGGGACCACTGGGCAACAGACCAGTACTTTTTCTCCTTAGCCCAGCACAGACGCTTCTGACGTTGTTTTTGGTTCAGGAGTGGCTTGACGCATAATCAAGCTTTTTGGAGATGATGATTTTATTTTCCAGCAGGATTTGGCACCTGCCCACAAAGCCAAAACTACCAGTAGCTGGTTTAATAGCCATGGAATAACTGGACTTGATTGGCCGGCAAACTGGCCTGACTTAAACCCCATTGAAAATCTATGGGGTATTGTCAAAAGGAAGATGAGGGAACAGAGAAATGCAGACGAGCTGAAGGCCAATATCAAAGCAACTTGGGCTCCATAACACCTCAACTGTGTCAAAGGCTGATCGCCACCTTGATGCTGGAATTAGAGCAAAAGGAGGCCCAACAAAGTACTGAGGACATAATACATGAAATATTCTAATTTTGTGAAATACTGGATTTTTTTTTTGTCTTTAATCTATAATCATCAAAACTGAAACAAAGGCTTGAAATATTTCACTTTGTGTGTAGTGAACTAATATAACATACAAGTTTCACTTTTTGAAACAAATTATTGAAATAAATGGACTTTCCCTCGATATTCAAATTTTTTGGCACATACCTGTATACTTAAACTTGACATATACTTCTTTTGGTAAGGGCAGTGTGTGTTCGGGTGCAGTGTGAGGTTGCACAGTGTCTCTCTGCATGGATTTTTTTTTTTTTTTTTTTTTTTAAACTTAAGGACCTTTTACCAGATGACCATCTTTAGAAGGAAAATAGTGATGGAGTTCATGAATATGAATGAATGAATCTCTTTTGACATGATCCGGTCTGTCACTGGGGAGCAACAGGGTTCACACACACACTTTTGCAGACGCATGCATCCCGACAGACATACTGACAGACAGAGATAAATGCATATCCAATGAGACCTAACTTAATTATTTTATAACCTTTTGCTTGGCAGAGGTCAAACTGGTCTGGATAACACACAGACTTACTAATATACATCCCTCAACAGCACACACAGGTAAATAAGCACGTCCCCCACAATAACAACATAAGGTGCCATATGTTCAAGTCCTGTTGGCAGATGCTGCATGTGACCTTCGTCAGATGGAACTGGAGTCTGTGGAGACATGGAGTGTGCCAGAACGCAATTTTCTGTTGTTCAAATTTGTCTCAAAAAGCACACAAAGAGTAACAATATTAATACATTTTCTTTTTTTATTTCTTCTGTGAAAAAAAAAAACTTACATATTTTTCACCTTTTTGGGTGACTTGATGTAAACTGTGTTTTTAGAGATTGTCAATACATTTCAGTTTGAAAACCTTTAATCTCTCCCCATACGCTCTTAAACATAAAGATGCTTCATGATGCCATATAAGAACCCTTTTTGTCTAAATGGTTTCATAAAGAACCTTTAACATCTGAAGAACCTTTCTGTTTCACAAAGAAGTTGGTGAAAGAAGGTTCTTCAGATTATAAAAAGGTAAGAAAGAGATGATTCTTTAAATTACCTTTGACTGAATGGTTCTTTCTGGAACTAAAAATGGTTCTTCTATGGCATCACTGTGAAGAACCTTTTAAAGCACCTTTACTTTTAACAATTGTTTTCTCAAAAATTTAAATAATGCCAATTATATGGCAAGACAACACGTATGGTGCTTTTTCAGAGCTTGACAGACATGGCCACTATGAACTTACAATATGTAAAAACTGCATGAAGATCCATTCAGTTCTTTTTTAAATATTCCACAGAAGAAATAACAGCAGCGAGTAATGGTAGAAATGATATATTCAGTGGTGAGCTATTACTTACATTAAAACAATATGGGCTGGAAAATCCATTCCACAGATAGAACTTGTTAAATTCTGCTCACATCGAGTCTAATTCTTTACAGTTAGGACAAAATGCACAGTTTTGCTTATCCAATAATTTTTCTAATATTTAGATATATTCACTCAAAAGTGGACAGCCCTAATCTGTCTTGATAAATGGACCCAGTTAATTAAAATCAAAAGATAAGCTTAGATCTCAGAATCAGACTTTTTCCACTCAGGAAATTAATCTTCATTAGAAGGGATATTGTTAGCCAGTGTTGCCGTCACAGAATAAGAAAGTGAATTTGTCTATATTATGCTTGTATAACCTGATTAAGTTTCTGCAGTCTTGTTGCTGATATTAGTTTGTGTGTTTTTGTTTTTAGCAGATCGTTACGATAGTTCTTCCGGATCACTTCAACTTATTTCTATAAAACCACTGGCAGCTCCCCCCGCATACTCGCACCCTGCCTCCTCCGACCGCAGCCAGGACTCTGTTGTATTCAATGGAGAGGTAAGACCTAATTTTATTAGATACCAAAGTCCTTTCACTGACCTTTTGATGCGTTTTACATGCAAAAAAAATGGCCACTGATTGATGCTAAATTGCCGCTTCAGTGCTGATTGGCTGATGTTATAAAACTTCTGCAGGTCAGATGGATGCTTTTGCAAGGAGAAATAAATAAATACAGAAATAAATCAACTTTTGGCCATAATAAACTAGAAAAAAGGAAACAATTCTGCCTCTGCAAGACTGTAACTGTATTAAGACTTCATTTAACATCATGCGTAGTCTATATGGTCAACAAAAGCTTATTTTTAGCATCTCTCAATGGATCCTCCTGCTTAATTTAGTCAAATTTGAGCTTCAAAGAGACCTGGCACAGATTTCTTTTAGAATATCACTTTACCCTATGGGAAATCAATTTGAGCCACATTTTAAATGCATGTGATTTTTTTTTTTGGTGGATGATTGGCCAATCCCTCTTCTCTCCATCTCTCTATGTGTGTACAGGTGAATTTGGCTCTGAAACAGAAGTCGGACATTGAGCACTACAGGAATAAGCTTAGACTGAAGGCCAAGAAGAAGGGATACTATGACTTTCCTTCTGCCGAGGGGAAAGGTAGCGCTAAAGACCTGAGTCAGCGACACAAGAACAATCAGGACAGGCCTCCGCACACACACAGCAGAGCCCAGGAACCCGAGGACGACAGGGGATCCACGTATGTCAAGTATCGCAAGAGGTAGGCGATTTGTCTTGAATTGAAATGTGTTAGATGAGATGAGTTTGTTTTTGTGTGTACAGACTTTAACACTTGTTATGAGACTGTCTCTCAGATTTATTAATCAAAAATGTAAATTGTACCCGATGCTGTAGTGTCAGTTGTAGTGGTCCTAAAAAGTAGTTGCTCACAAAAATAGCCAAATCAAAATCGTTCCAGAATCACAATCTGGGGGATCGAAACCTCCTTCAAGGATGTTCCACCTCAATTGAAATTGTGTTCCAGGAGGTGGGGGCATTTGGCAAATGACTGCTATAATCAATATCCCTTACGGAAAAGAAGTTTATTCAAGTGTGCTATTAGTATACTTCATTTAAAATTAAAATATTGAGTATACTTAAAAATATACTGGAACTTTACTTAAGTATACTTAATAAAATAAAGGTATACTTCTTTTTGGTAAGGGATGCAGTGAGCTTTGTTCGTATGTTAGCTGTTAGCAATCATGAGCCTTGATGATGAAAACACTGTCTGTTGTTCTATTTGAGGTTCATAAGTAGACACAACAGCCGTCACAGACATGACTGGATCAGATATCACTAGAGCTCTGGCCGCTCTCATTAGCTGACCGAAATGCCCTTGCTCTGGAGTTTTGCCTCAGTTTAAATATTTAATTTCCTTTTTGGATCCATTGGCTTTCTGTCAAATCTCATGTAATTAACTGCTCATTGTGTAATGAAAAAGAGCGTATCTTTCTGCTGCTTTCAGCTTTCCATTTGATTAGGCCTCAGATGCCGGGGATCACTGGCACAGCCTAAAATCTAACCCCACTTTGTTCTGATGCCCTTGCAGAAGAAATTCTCTTGATTTTGATAGGCAGGAAAGTTGTTTCATATAAAGCCAATAAGAAAAACAGATTCCTATTCCACAGTACTACCTTTAGCTCTCATTTCATTTGCTGACATTTCTCCACAGTGCAAAAAAAGTTAATTATTTATTAATTATTATTTGTGTGATATTGACTGATATTTAAATCATTTTTGGCTTAAATCATCTTCCTGAGCATTTTGAAAGGTCCTTTAAGGCATTTATGTATTTTTACAACAGCTGAAAACACTTATTGAAACTTTTACATATCCAGTGACCCTTTATAGTTTATAGTTCAGCGTGTTATTTCTGGTGTGTTTTCTGTGTGAAAGTGCTAGCCTCTGCTTTACTGTGATCTGCTGTCCAACTGGATCATTGTTTTGATGCAGAACTCAGAATAATGAAATCTGATGAAGTTGCCTATACAGCGGCTCAGTCTTTGTGCTTATTAAAGTATTTCTTATCAGCTCCCAGATACACAGCATCCTGATACACTCTTAAAAATAAAGGTGCTTCACGTTGCCATAGAAGAACCTTTCTGTCTAAATGGTTCTATAAAGAACCTTAAACATATGAAGAAACTTTCTGTTTCACAAAAGGTTCTGTGTGGCAATTAACGTTCTTCAAATTATAAAAAGGTAAGCAAGAAATGGTTCTTTAAAGACTCTTTGACTGAATGGTTCTTTGTGTATTTGACAGATTCATACATACACACATACATACTTACAGTAGGCCTTACATTGTCCAGTTTACATGTTCTAAACTTTCTTTCTATGTCTCTCGCTCTATCTGTGTGTGTGGTTTCAGACCCTCTCAGGTGAGTCATCCCACACATCGCAGCAGACAGTCTCTAAACAGTCCTAGTCCTGGAGGAACAGAGATGGATCTTCTGGTCATGAGAGAGAGACCCAGAAAGGGGATCCGTAACAGTGGCTATGATGTGAGTGTTCTTCAAGCAAAAATGGAAAGGCTTCAGAAACACAGTTGGCAGAGCATGGTGCCAGCTTTGGATAAAAGCATCTGACAAATGCACAGATAACACTGGACAGTTACAAATGATCTTGCAAGGCATTGCTTGATTGTTATTGTGTGGAGTTGTGGTTGGGTTGTGATATGCCTGGTTAGTTGCTGCTGCTAGGATTTGTTGTTTGGCTGTGTGTGTGGGTTTTTTAAAATGTTTTTTTTTTTTTTTTTTTTTTTTTTACAAAGTAAACAATCACTGGTCGTTTAAAAGAATAATCATAAGTTCATCACTATGGAAACAGAAGCATAATTGTTTGGTTTGCAGATGGGAATAAAGAATGGAATCATCGTTGACCACTTATTTCTTTACTGTAAATAAGCTGCATGAAGATTACGTGTGTCATTATCAACAGAATCAGTGGCACACATGCACTTGTGTCCCAGATCTTAAGTGTAGTATGCTGACTACAGTATGTGCACCTCTCATCGATTTCATGCTTAAGTGGGTTTTTTTGGAATCGCTTACCTATAAAATTAATATTTTCAGAATAAGTCCTCTTTATGCATTTAGTATAAAAAGGCACATAGTTTTTTGTCTCTGTCCATGTTTTAGAAGCATGTCCCTATAATGTGGATTCTGGCTCTGTGAGAAATAGCATTAGTTCTATTGATTACAGTGAGGACCTGCTGTTGGCTAAATTACTGCAGATCCTAATACTGATGCTGCAAGAGGGATTGTTCAATGTGTGCAGCAGCACATCTTGCTTCTCAGGTCTGTTGAAGAAGCCACCAACATACACGGGAACCGTAGTTTGCCAAAGTTTGGACAACAGACCTGGTGCATTAAAACATGAGGAGGCCATGTATCTGTGTCTGACCAGATCTGATGCCCTAAATTTTTCACCTAGCCATTGTGCCTATGAGGACCATGAATGTGGTGTGTGTTTGTGTGTGACCCAGGGAAAAAGGAAATTATTTTTGTATTGACTGTTTGGTGCCCGAAGTGATGCAGTATGTCTCTCGTCCCTCATCGGAAGTGGAGTTAGGCTGGTCAGAAAATCCCTCCTCCCTGGGATTGCTTGTCTCAGGGCCACTTTGAAACCTTCCGAGGGTTTTTAGTAGTCTGATAACAAGCTAGAAGTGCCACCTTCCTACAAGTGGATTGCCATTGTTCAGGCTTGGTGCAGGGCCTGGTGAAGTCCTTATGGGGGGCCATCCCCGGGACACTGGGGGTCTGGGGGTAGACCGGATCCACATCGAGGGAGGATATGTTCAATGGCTTCCTTACTGTTGGGCAAAATCTTCAACAGTGTTGCCAAAGACAGACAAACCCTGGAAATAAGGTCATTGAGAAAGCTTCCCACATCACCGTAAAGTTGAGCCATATGTGGTGCTCCTAGACCACTAATGTGGACATCACCCTCCCCAGAGCCTCTGTCATGACAAGCGAATAACCGAAAACTGAATAAAACACCGAATCTGAGGGATGTAAGGTGGAAAATACACACATGGGGCCGCATGAGGAGCCGCTACATGTGGAGCACATGAGGAAACCTCAGTTTCCTGAGTCTCAGAGCTTGCATTTAAGACTCTGGACGAAACTTTTTCTATTTGTAGATTGTAAATTCTAGCGAATGTATTAGGTGTAGCCGAACCTGCAGCTCTACAAATGTCTGTTTGAGAGGCCCCATTTGCCAACGCTGCTGAGGCAGAGACACCCCTGGTAGAGTGGGCTCTCACTCCCAGATGGCAGAGTAGACCTTCACATTCACAATCCAATGGGAGATCCTCTGTTTGGAGACAGCATTCCCCTTCTACTGTCCCCCAAAACAGACAGAGAGCCATTCAGAACGTCTGAAACTCTGTTCAATATAAATACATAGGGGACAGACTGGGCATAACAAAAACAGGTTGGGATCCCTGGGAAGGGATAGCATGCAAGGTCACCACCTGATCTCTGAAGGGAGTGGTAGGTACCTTGGGGACGTATCCAGGCCAGGGTCTCAAGACAATGCGAGTCTGCTGGCCTGAATCGTAGGTACAAATCGTTAACGGAGAGGGCCTGAAGGTCTCCCACTCTTTTAATAGAAGTGAGCACAGTCAGTCTTCATGGAGAGGGCACTAAGACTGACTGACTGAAGTGTGTCAAATAGATAGGGTTTGAAGGACCACAGACAGATCCCAAGAGGGGATGAGGCGCAGCCAGGGTGGATTCAACCACCGGGCACCCTTGAGGAATCTATTAACCAAATCATGCTTGCCCACCGATCTGCCTTGCACCATGTCGTGGTTTGCTGAAATCCCAGCCACATACACCCTTAGTGTTGAAGCAGACAGATGCCTATCCAGGCCTCCTTGGAGGAAGGATAGCACTGACTGGATGCCACATCTCTGTGGGTCCTTGCCTTGGGAAGAACACCAATTTACAAAAATGCACCATTTCAGGTCAAAAAGCCGCCTAGTAGAGGGGTCTCTAGCCTGCATTTAGAGACCTACCACCGTGGCTGGAAGGTCTTTAAAGTCCTCTTGGTCATGTCCAGGGACCATAAATGGAGGTTCCAGAGATCTGGGCATGGATGCCCTTCCCCTGGGAGAGGAGATCTCTCCTCAGATAAATGCGCCAGAGAGGAGTTGATGACAGGAGCACGAGCTCAGAGAACCAGGTCCTGTTGGGCCAAAACAGGGCTACCAACAAGAGCTGTTCCTTGTCCTCCCTGACTTTGCACAGGGTCTGTGCAATGAGGCTCACTTTCGAAGTAAACGACTGAAAGGGAATCATTGCCTTCTTTCATTGGGCCTATGCACCGCAGATATCTGATGAAAACTCCCACGCTGTTAAAGTAACCAGTACTGAATAAGAATAGATTGTACACCATTTATTTCTGCTATTATTGTGTTTTATAAGCATTTGTGTTTTAAAGAAAGGACACATGAAAGACTCACAAAGCAATGATTTAGATTATTAGTTTTATATAATCCTAAAGATAATCAGGACTGTATTGCTTCATTTTACTAGCACAGAATTCACTTGTTTCAATAAAAGCTCAGGGGACATGTTATGAAAAGATTTTAAATGAAAATGGTAATTTGGGAAGAGAGGGAAAATATGTGATTCATAAAGCAGCTCAGAATGGTAGGGCTGTTTGGGGATCTGGCAGTGTGCAGGTGTAGCTTATTACCAAAATAAATCTTGTCAAGGCATAAATGCTCATGCACATATTTTGAAATGGTGAAATTCTTAATTTTATCTCCAGACTGTTGAAAATCATTGCTATTTTATAAGAATACAAATAAAAGTTCATAATTTACAATTTTGTTCTAAACCGTTCTATAGTTTATCTGTGAAACAAACATAAAAAACAGTCAATCTTCTTAGAAAATCTGAAAATAAAGAACTGAACTTCATTTAAACTTATTTTGATACTTCCGGTTTGCCAGACTTGACTAATCATTTCAGCATATTGGCAGGATCTTGATATCACAGAGCAGCTTAAAATAGGCACTGAATATTGTTACTTTTTTATCATGTTTTAGCAAAATGAATAGTTAATACAGTTAAAAGTGTCATCATTTATATACCTTTGCAGACTGAGCCAGAGATTATTGAAGAGACTGACGTTGACCGGCTTGCGGGCCGCCATTATTTCGGCTGCGGTCGACAAATCAAAGGTCAATCTGAGACATCAACGCTGAGCTCTCAGCCCTCCATAGATGAGGTTCGTCAGCAGATGCATCTCCTGCTAGAAGAAGCCTTTAGTCTAGCTTCAGCTGGCCACTCCACCTCCAGCAGACACCGCCCCCATCACTCCCACCATCAGCACGCACCGCTGGGTCCCTATAGTTTGGGTCCAGTCATCCCGTACTCCGAGGTGGTGACCAGTGCTCCGGGAACCACGAGTCAAGGGCAGGGAGGCCTACAGTGGGTGCCAGCCTACAGACCGGATCCTTATCAGTACAGCCTCGCCAAACAGGTACAGTTAGAAATCAGATCTATGCTAAAAACATCTGGGTCAAAACCCATATCACTTGTTATATGTATGTGTATGCTAATATGCACATCTATCAAAAAGGCTTTCAGGTTTACTCAGCTTCCTGAAATGGCTCTTGGGTCTCCTCCACCCCCTGTCCCACCAAGAACAGGCCCTCCTCCGGATTCATCACTGAGACGGTCAGAACATATACACACACTTTACCTTTTTTCTGGCAGTTAACATTGCATGAGTTTATTCAGCACTTACTAAAGGAATATTTTCCCATCATTTCAAACCCAATTGACATTCTGTCTTCCGCGCCACACAAAAGGACATATACAATCCAAACATGTCAAATAATTGTGGATAAAGCTGTCAAGATTCAAGAAATTAAATAGTACCATTAAAGTGTGCTCTATATTCTATAAATCTTCTAACAGATTGTAATTAAGTATAATTATTTTTAATAAAGTTTTCGTGTCTGTTATATATTCACGTTATGTATTCATGCAATTTCTTGTTACTAAATTTAGCACTTTTCCTCAAGGAAAAATATTGTTTGGTGTAAGAGGATTTGGAATATAATATACACACACACACACACACACACACACACACACACACACACACGAACACACACACGAACACGAACACACACACACACACACACACACACACACACACACACACACACACACACACACACACACGAACACACACACACACACACACACACACACGAACACACACACACACACACACACACACACACACACACACACACACACACACACACACACACACACTCACGACATATAAAATGATAATCAGAGGGAAAAAAAATGTACCTAGGTTTTAGCCTAAACTAAGCACAAATGTGACCCTGGAGCACAAAACCAGTCTTCAGTAGCACAGGTATATTTGCAGCAATAGCCAACAATACATTGTATGGGTCAAAATGATACATTTTTCTTTTATGCCAAAAATCATTAGGATATTAAGTAAAGATCATGATCCATGAAGATATTTTATAAATTGTCTACTGTAACTATATCAAAACTTAAATTTTGATTAGTAATATGCTAAGAGCTTCATTTGGACAACTGAACAAGGCGATTTTCTCAACTTTTTTTTACTTAATTTAATCACCCTCTGATTCCAGATTTTCAAAGAGTTGTATCTCAGCCAAATATTGTCCCATCCTAACAAACCTGATGTGACAAATGCAATTTGGTGCATTTGCTGATATTTGTATTGCCAAAAAGTAAGTTGAAATTCTTACAGCTTGTGATGTAACACAATGAAATCTTTGCAACAGTATAGCTGACACTTACATACAATTATATAAATATAATTTTGTCACTCTATATCTCCAATGATGTGTCTTAGTAAGAGATTTAAATGCTTAGTTTATGACCAAAGCTCTGTCATTCTTGTTGTTGGGGATTGTATGGGAATTTATTATATATTTGGATAATTAAGTAAACCAGAGTTACTTAATTCTAGTAAGTGGTCATCTTGAAATGTTAATATCAGTATTAAAGTTATTTGTATGCTTACTTTTAAAATCAGTAAAGACTTTTAATCAGATGATAGAAGACAGACAGTAGATTGTGTACAACAGATTTTTCAAGGTTTATCATTTTGAAATATCACGGCCCTAAAAATCTGTATATCAAATATGTTACAGTGGGCTTTATAGGGTTTATTTTACTTATTTTCCTTTTTGGAGTCTGACCGCATCACTAGCCATTCAGTTCCGCTGTAAGAAACAGAACAGCCAGGAGTCAGGACATAACACCTTGAGAAAGTCATGTGGGTTTGGAACAACACGAGGATGAGTAAATAATAAATTATTATTGGGTGATCTATTCTGGTAACAAAATCAGAGCCCAGGAATAGTCAAGGAAAATGTCCAGGTTTATTTGATTTGACAGGTTTGGTGCTGTGGCATGCTACTTCTTCATTTGTAAAGGCAGCAGACTGACTTTGCTAGTAAAGCAATACTGTCACCTGCTGGTGAAACAATGTTAATGCATGTAAACAATTGTTGCCATGTTCTTCAGGTCATCTTCAGATCTGGGTCCGAAGGGTCATTGCTCGGAGTCGTCAGTGAGTCAGCATGACAGCGCTCCCTACAAACCAAAGGGCAGAGCGCCGCTCCCACCGCTCACTACTGAGCCTATTCCCAACCACTCAGGTTAGCATTTATCACATGCTTTATTAGGACACTTCCTGTGTCTCTGTAAACTGAAAGGCCTACGAAAAGATACTGAACAGTGTTTTATGAAATTCAGAAATTGCCTGTAGTTTTGTGTGAGGGGTAGGTTTAGGGAAATAGAAAACAGTTTGTACAGTAGAAAATCATTACGCCTATGGAGAGTACAAGTAAACCACATATGTAAGTAGTGTTTGTGTGTAAACTTTTACAGGTTTTTTTTTACATTCGTTAAGACACATTTCTTAATACTAACAGTAGGTCATTTTTCAAAACTCTTCACCCAGTGAGCACAGCATCAGTCTATGTGGGTTAACTGTGCATCATTTATCATCGCTTTGACACAAAATGCATTCATTGATAACATCTTTCAAATTACATGAATTCTTTTATCACTTCCACACAAACACCACCAGAACTTTATTTATTATACAAGCCAATTTACACACCGTTTTCAATACTGTTAAACTTGAGTTCAAAACCTAGCACACTACAAAAATGAATAAGACACATTTGCAACATCATGTGCCATGCAGAAAAATAATTTGGATGTTAAAAATCTATCAAAGCAGGTGCATGTAGCTGAACACCTTTGGAAGTGTTAGTCTTTTATTGTCATTACCGTTTATACAAAAGGGAAAAACAAAGGAATAATTGTGCACTGTAGTGCAAACATTGAGCATGAAACACGTACTGCAGTGAATTATAAACAGTACAGTATCCTTTGTGTCTTGTAACATTTTCAAAAGAAATCATTGTATAATGCCACCTGTTAGTGTTTTTTAGCTTGTTGTTGTGTTGAGTGATAAAGTGTGTTTGTTTGTTGAAACCTATTGTAGTGTATATAAGAATGACTTCAGTAGTTTCAGTGCATTCTGAATGTGAAATGAACTGCTGTGTCAGGTTGAAAGATGGTTAGGAGAACTGTGTCAAGGGTTTTGTAAAAGTGACTATAGTATTGAGAAATGTGTTTTAGCGATTGTATATAAAAAAAAAAAATTGTGAACCTTGTTGAGGAGAGATAGGCTGCTATTTTTTAAAATGATCTGAAGATGCAACAGATAAAAACATATCTGATATTTATACCTGAAAGAAGGACTTGAGATTTTTTGGGCAGCCTATTTTGCAATAACAAGTTTTTTTTATATTGATTAATCTATCGACTAATTTCTAGATTATTCTAAACAACTAATTTCCCACAACAACAACAAAAAATTAAGAACATTTTATTTTTAATAAAATCAATTAATTGGAGATGCTTTTGATTATTAAAATGTAATGAAACCATTAAAATGGAATCAAGGAAAGTAATGAAAAAAAAATTGGTAAAAAATAAAACTGAAAAAAATTAACTAGACATACTTTTTGATTTTAAAAATAATAACTTAACCATTAAAACATAATATAGAAAAAATCTAATGGAAATAAAATGGATTTTATTGGGTACTTTATTAATTTTAATATAAAAATTTAATATAAAAATATACACACAGCTCTATCTTTCATTCAAACCAGACGATCCATCGGTAGCGGCACGGATCTCAGGTTGTCTGGTGGATATCTCTGCATGGATGAAGGAACACCATCTACAGCTCAATCTAGCAAAGACTGAACTCCTCATCTTTCCTGCCACTCCATCTTTACAACATGACTTCTCCATCCAGTTAGGTTCATCAACAATTACCCCATCGACTTCAGCCAGAAATCTGGGTGTAATCTTTGACAACCAATTGACTTTTAAAGACCACATAGCTAAGACTGCTCAATCTTGCAGGTTTGCATTGCACAACATCAGAAAGATCAGGCCCTTCCTAACAGAGCATGCTGCACAACTCCTCGTCCAGGCCCTGGTCATTTCCAGGCTGGACTATTGCAATGCTCTTTTAGCTGGTCTTCCAGCATGTACAATCAAGCCTCTACAAATGATTCAGAATGCAGCAGCACGACTGGTCTTCAATGAGCCCAAGAAGGCCCATGTCACACCTCTCTTCATATCCCTGCACTGGCTACCGGTTACAGCACGCATCAAATTCAAGACACTGATGCTGGCCTATAGGACAGCCACCGGATCATCACCTGCCTACCTCCATTCACTACTACGCATCTACACTGCCTCCAGAAGACTGAGATCCTCTAGTGAAAGACGCCTTATTGTACCACCACAGAGAGGCACGAAATCACTTTCCAGAACATTCTCCTTCAACGACCCTGTCTGGTGGAATGATCTTCCCACCCCCATCCGGAATGCAGATCCTTAACAGCTTAAAACCCATCTTTTTCTACACTATTTGACTCAATAATATATAAAAAAAAAAAAAAAAAATTCCCTAACCCTAACCCTTTCTTGATCTTCCCTTTCTAGCCTCTACTCATCTAAAAACACCTAATATATGGTATTTTTGAGCACTTCCTATGTCGATCTGCCTCCTTAGGATGAATCATTTGTTGTTTCCCAATTTGTAAGTCGCTTTGGATAAAAGCGTCGGCTAAATGAATAAATGTAAATGTAAATATATAGATGTATATAGATGTAAGTGAACAATAGCCTTTAAAATTACTTAAAATACATATAGAATAGCAATGAGTTGATAATAGTAATAATTAGATCAAATAAAAAAAAAATCAAAAGCAAGAAATCATATGGGTTTATTGCACACAACTGTTGAAATGCATAATGTATTCTAAACAATAGAGCTAATGTACATTAATCATTATTCAAATATTTTTTTAAAGAGAATAGTTGATTAGAAATGACGAATCGCGACAGCCTGCAACATGTTAGAGTTGTGTCTGTGAGTATGACAGGAAAGCACCTCGCATTTTCTTAAGAATATGTAAAAATCTTATTAAGGTTGTGTGATGTTCACTAAAAAAAAAAAAGTGTTTGTACATTGGTTTGTTTAGGCCCATTGTGGACATATAACCATCTTCATATTCTGTGCGGTGGTCAGTTCGCACCATTGACGAAAATTAGATGTTTGATTATGTCTGCCATTTTTACTTTTGTAAGGGCATGTGTTTAATAAATTAATTTAGAATAATGAGCTACTGTAGGCTGTTACCAATCAAACCAGTGTTGACAAAATACTATTTTATGTTGCAAAATCCATGCTAATTCATTCAGGTATGAAACACCACTGTATTGAATTTCCGATGCATTCAAACTGCATTCTCCTGGGTAAAAACCACACTCTCTCCGCTGTGCTTTTGCTTGTTTTGTTTGCAAAGTGAGTGACATTCAGTAATGTCAGTTATTATCTTAGACCTCTACCAAACTCATTCGTGTTTGTCCCGCAGGAAACCCCATGACGGCAGTGTACGCCATCCCAGCGGCTCGTCCGGGATACACGGGATATTTCATCTCCACGCCACCCTCCTCCTACCACAGCCCCTCCTGGATGTCTTACCCCCCTGAACCCGAGGACGTGCCTCCTCAGTGGGCCGAATCTGTAAGGATGCCGTTACCACGCAGTCCATTATCATGTGTCCAATTCTGCTTCGCAAACGGGGTTGCATCCCGAGATGTTACAGTGCATGCACCATTAATACAGTTAAACCTTGTGGACTGCAACCAGGGGAAGCAGAACTGGTCTGTCACATGTGCCTCTATACACTCTTGTGAATTTAGGGGGCATTCTGTCACATCATGTGACCTGACTCGTCTTTTTGGATTGTCCTTCTTATCCCTGTTTGTGTGCCTGCATTCACACGGTGTCTTTTTGCAGAACCAGTGTCATTTAGAAACCATTTGCTGAACTGAATTTATCGCTGACGTTGAGTGGAAACAACAGATTCCCAGGGTAGATGAGCACATTTCTTTAAATGAACACTTTTCTTTTTCTTTTTCTTTCCTCTGTCACAAGCTGGGTTGTGTGCCATTCAGAATCAGAAACTCCAGGCTTTGAATTAAGGTAGAAAACCAGATGCAAACTTTAAGTGGAAATTTAAAAATTGAATTCATATAGCGATGTTGATATTCTGATATTGCTTTTATACTACGATTTATACTACAAACCATAAGAACTTATGAATTAAATTGTGACCCTGGACCACAAAACCAGTCTTAAGTCGCTGGGGTATATTTGTAGCAATAGCCAAAAATACATTGTATGGGTCAAAATTATTGATTTTTCTTTTATGCCAAAAATCATTAGGAAATTAAGTAAAGATCATGTTCCATGAACATTTTTTGTAAAATTCCTACTATAAATATATCAAAATGTAATTTTTGATTAGTAATATGCATTGTTAAGAACTTAATTTGAAGAACTTTAAAGGTGATTTTCTCAGCATTTTGATTTTTTTGCACCCTCAGATTCCAGATTTTCAAATAGATGTATCTCGGCCAAATATTGTCCTATCCTAACAAACCATACATCAATAGAAAGCTTATTTATTGAGCTTTCAGATGATGTATATATCTCAGTTTTGTAAAATTTGACCTTATGACTGGTTTTGTGGTCCAGGGTCACAATTGTTCACAACGCTTTTTTCTTCTTTTTTTATTGTAGAAAGCTTTGGTAAAACATTTTAAGGTGTCCATAATACATAGCAATTACCTACTTAAGTACTGAGTAGTAGCCATTGTACTTTCATAGTAAGTACATTTTGTTTCATGTAACTAAGTTATGGAACAGCCTGTACTTAGAGTTTGTAATCATGTAGATGTAACAGTCAGCTATTGTTACACATATGTAACATACATATGAGTCTACTTATGTAACCAAAAGATTGTAACATGTGTTGCAGACTTTATACAAAGTAATTAAAAAAGTACACAGACATAAAGTGTATCAAGATTGTATTTAAGTGTACAAGTATCTGTGTAACAGTAGCTGGCTATTACATCTACATTATTACAAACTGTAAGTACAGGCAGTTCCATAACTTAGTCACATGGTAAGTACATCAAATAAGTAATTACACTTTATTTTAAGGTGTCCATAATACAGTGTTACCAAAATGTTTTTATAACCTAGCAAGTAAATCTGCCACATAGTGACACCCAAGTAACACATCTAACTTTAAATTGAAAAATAGAACATTTTTGAGGCAAGGTGCTTGCTAATTAAACACAGGGGTCATCAGATAAGAATTAAGTGTTTATGAGTATTTATATTTATATCTACATATTTGCAAATCAATAATATCTCAGGAATATTTGGAAACAAAAATTGTTAGGACACACTTCTTGTTTCTTTTTCCTTAGTGTGCAATTATTCTATTTAATTTTTGTTAAGTGTCTATTTTATTCTTATAAATGAATCTGAAAACAGATTAATGGACAGTTTGCTCTGCCTCATGGCAAAATTAAAATTGGTTTAATGTCAAGTATTTTGACAGCTTTGCTTTTACTTCAAAGAAAAAAAAAAGTCTAATGACTTGTATGGAAAATGCATTCTACATATCAGGGAATCAATAGGCATAATTAGTCAACATTAAAGTTCAAATTTAATTCATTATACTTTGCTGTAATAAGTTGGATTAACATGTTGGTCTAGTGCAGGGTTCCTCAAATCTTACCCTGGAGGTCCAATGCGCTGCAGAGTTTAGCTCCAACCCTGATGAAACTCACCTACCTGTGATTCTCTAATGATCCTGAAGACCTTGATTAGCATGCTCAGGTGCGTTTGATTAGGGTTAGAGCTAAACTCTGCAGTGCATTGGACCTCCAGGGTAAGATTTGAGGATCCCTGGTCTAGTGAGTGCCTTAAGGAACTTTAAATTGCAACTGAGTAAACTCATCTTCTTTTGACCAACTCCATTTGAATTAACACACGAGTTAAAAAGGAGTCTGTTCTAAATTCTGAATGATGCTCAACCCTGGTGACAAGGTCACCCTTGTTCAGATTGTTTATGAGTTCACAATTCATAATTTAATGAAAATGATCAAATCACACAATTCAAACTTGTTTGAATGGAGTTTCACTAATATTACTTTTAAGTAGATCTTTTGTTTTCCTTATCGTGAGTGTCGTCCTTGTGAATTTGTCTATTGGTTCCCTTTTTTAAGTGTAGACTTTGGTCAACTGCAGCACAGATCAAGACTCACTAAAAATAACAATTGACCCTAGCGGACCGCTTTTGGCACAGGCCTTGCTGAACGCTGCCTCTGGATGTTTTCTCTTTCAGATGGCCTTACCGGGCTACGCGGAGGCCTTTCCTCACCCTCATTATCCTCAGGGCAGCCCTCTCCTGTGGCATCAGCGGCAGGTGGCTCAATGCGGTCCAGACCGTCCCTCTTCCTCTACCGCAGCGTCCCAGCAGAGTCTAGCGGAGCCCAGAGACCCCATCAGCCCCGACACCCCCCTCAACAGCCTTTCCACTTCAGCCCTGGTTAAAGCCATCCGTGATGAAGTGGCCAAACTGGCCAAGAAGCAAGCAGACATGTTTGAGTTCCAGGTGTAGAACTTTCTGGTGGATTGGTGGACCAGCTGCACAGACACTGAACAGACTTCTGATTTCACTGGATACTTTTTTCTTTCTTTCAATGGAACGCCTGTCTGCTTTTAATACAGTTTTTGTGCGGTTCTTTTAGCCATTGTACTATAACATTAACATGTGATTAAAGGTTTCATTTATTGTAGTATAACATTAATATGCATTTATCGGGACAATATGGAAATCAACAGTTTTCCCATTTTAGCGGTGTTGTGTTTTTTGAAACCTGGTATGGTATTTAAAGGGATAGTCCACCTGAAAATTGATGAAGCATAAATTAAAATATTTCAAAAACTATCTCATCATTTTTGTCCAACTATTGGAAGTCTGTTAAACCAAGAATAGGCAAGCTTTAGAAAAGTCCATAAAGACATGGCAAAAGAAACCCAAATAAACTGAGCAGTTGAATCCAAGTTTTCTGAAGAGACACGATCACTTTATGTGATAAACAGATTGAATTTAGACTTTTGTTAACTTATACACATTTATCAACGCACATTCATGCACAAGCACATTTAAGACTCCGCAAGAACCGCTGAAGTTACCCACGAGTCGAGCGAGTACGTTTGACAAAAATGATGAGAGAATATTAATATCTTTATTTGAGTTCCAAAGACAAACAGAAGTCCTGGGTTTGGATAAATGTGAAGGTACACCAGCACAACCAGTTGCAGTGTGAAGAACAAAACGTTTCCAAAGTTCGAGAAGGAAAATGTTATCTCAGTTGGGTGCAATTCCTATCAACGTCAACAATCTTGACTACTTATTTGTTAACTGAAGGTTATGCTATGTATTGGGCACTTCCCATGCAGACTTGTTTATGAGGACATTAGTCATGGTGAACTAGAACTATTCCTTTTGAGCAGTTTGTGCATCTGTGCTGACTCAGAAACCCCTGCGGCAGCCCTGCTCTCACTGTCTTGTTTTTTATTCATGTAAAATTAAATGTCATCTACCTTGTCTAAGGCCTATGGAAGCAATCTTTTTTAACTTTAAGGAGCTTAATTAATTTGCATTATCAACAGATGAAATGTGTTATGCGTTAATAACTTGCGATATAACAGTATACCCTGTGAAATTGTTCTGTTGAAGGTGCTAGGTGTACTGCAGCATCATTGGTGGAGTCAAATATAAAAGAGCTTTATAATCACGCGAATGAGTCATCACATGATTTTTTTTTATTTTTGGAAGTAAACCCATCTGTTTTATATCTATATGTCGACAAAATCGGTTTACTTTAAGATCTGTTTACTTAAAAACTTTTATCAGTTGGAGTCAAATATGCATCAATCAAGAGTGAACTCTGACAAGCACTTTACTCAAGATTTTTCTGCAGACATGTTTGAAAAAAATATCCAGATGTTTGATAATAATAACTGTAAGATCTCAAAAATGATTCAGTATTTCCATCACCAACTTGGTCCACTTCATCTTCCCTAATAATAATGTTAACTCTAGCAAGTAACTATTCATTAGCTTGAGCATGCGGTGTGTCATGGAGTGGCTTATGAACACAGGAGTGTTGATGGTTTTTGTGATT
The DNA here is from genome assembly GCF_049309525.1 of Garra rufa. Lineage (NCBI taxonomy): Eukaryota > Metazoa > Chordata > Actinopteri > Cypriniformes > Cyprinidae > Garra > Garra rufa. Next base: position 7,960,139 of record NC_133371.1, read on the forward strand.
TTAATGTATGCAACTTGAGTTTTATAGAGTTTGCTCTGAAGGGGCAACAGTACTGCATTATATTTTTAACCTATAATCCCTACATTCTCTTCCAAACTTTTCTTCAACTAGCAACATTTACATGTTTAAAATGTGGCCCATTTTGTTACATACAAAAATGTAAAAACGTAATGTCTTTTCACATAAATTGTTTGTTTGTTTTTGGAGGCAGCTTCTTAATATACAGTTTACTTACATGACAAACACAATGTTGAAAATACTATAAAGCGTGAAAATGAACTTTGAAAGATGGCAATAGTCAGTTGCAAGTAGTTATATTCCTGTTTTGTTTTTTTGCATACGTTTCAATTTGTTGATATAATTACTATAAAATCAATATATTGATTTTACTTCCCACATATCTAATAAAACACCATCAAGAAGTGTGTTTGAGCCATTTTTGATGAGACACTTTGCAATAAAAGACAACCGAATGAACAAGTTTGTTGTTTATTGAACTTTTTCCTTTTTTTGGCTTCGGAAAAAACAAACAACCGTACTTTTGTTATATATGGCATCAACTAAGATTGTTTGTTTGTTAAGGTGTGGTGGTTGGTTACAAAGCTCAGATTGAAATGTCAGACAAAAGTGGCCCAATAATATATTTTACAGTATATTCAACAAGTCTAACTTCATGATTAGCTTTGTGCTGTCTTATACTGAATCTCCTAAACTCAAACCAAAATGGTTTCTGTCTTCATTTCCTTTGTTTCTTTCATCTTCACTTTTGTACTGCAGCTTATAAGCAAGTTCCCATCTCTCAAAACTTTTTGTGGGAGTAGAGGCAGAGTTTTTATCTGCTAAACAAAATGTACCACTTAAACAGTTCTGCTTTTGGATCCTCATCTTCTCTCCCCTCACTTTCCGTTCTTTGTCCAGTCATCTTGGAAGATTTTGTTGGTTCATTGCTACTCAGTAAAGCAGCAAAGAGTATTTCTGGATTCATCAGGCCAATATTCCCTCAATCCACTCCTCAATCATCTCGCAGTTACCAATTCCACAGTTTGTTGTCCAGTATCCAAAATCAGTTACTTTGATCAAATAGATGCCTCTTTCTATGCAAATGTGAAACATTCTCAAAGCCTTAACATTTCACTTTTTCACTGTCAAAACTGACGTGCTGCACTGGAAGTTTTGCTCAGCTTCTGAAGCTTCAGAGGAACTAAACAGGCTCAAGGAACTAGCGTTATAAAGAGGAACTGATTAAATTCTGCATTTAGCTGTCACTGAGCTGTGTTCTCAGATCAGACATAAGAACACTTCAACAGACAGTCAGGACTACCGGAAGGATAATAAGTGCACTCCTGCCCTTCTTCCAGGATCTCAGGGTGAGGGAAAAGGGCAGGAAAATCATCACTGACCCCTATACCTAGAATGTAATCTCTCTGCTGCCCTCTGCCAATAAAGATTACATTACGTAAAGTAGTACATTATGCAAGTATATAATTAAAATACAGTTGTTATTGCATTACATCTTGTATCTCTTTGTGTGTAAGCATGATTGGCTATTTAACTTTCCTGTAGATAGTCCTGTATAATAATTATTACAGTTGTTTTCTTATTTTCTACATCCTATATTATAGCTTTATAGGAACACTCCACTTTTTTTGGAAATAGGCTCATTCTCCAACTCGAGTTAATAAGTTGAGTTTTACCGTTTTGAAATCCATTCAGCCGTTCTCCTGTTCTGGCAATATCACTTTTAGCATAGATCATTGAATCCTATTAGACCAATAGCATCACGTTCAAAAATGTCCAACGAGTTTCCATATTTGTCCTATTTTAAACTCGACTCTTCTGTAGTTATATCGTGTACTAAGACCGGTGGAAAATGTAAAGCTGTGATTTTCTAGCCCGATAAGCTTAGGAACTACTCTCCCATTCCGGCGTAATAGTCAAGGAAGTTTGCTGCCGTAATATGACCGAAGCAGCTGCAGTAATATCACGCAGAGTCAAGTTTAAAATAGGACAAATATCGAAATTCATTGGTCATTTTTGAATGTAATGCTATTGGTCTCATAGGATTCAATGATCTATGCTAAGCTATGCTAAAAGTGATATCGCCAGAACAGGAGAACGACTGAATGGATTTCAAAACGGTAAAACTCAACTTATTAACTCGAGTTGGAGAATGAGCCCATTTCCAAAAAAAAGTGGAGTGTTCCTTTAATATTATATATTGTACTAAGCTACAAAGGTACAAAACATGTTACCTGTTTCTGACACAGAAAAGTTAGTTCATGCATTCATGACATCTAGACTGGACTATTGTAATGCACTACTAGGTGGCTGTCCTGCATCTTCAGTTAACAAGCTACAGGTGTCCAAAATGCAGCTGCTAGAGTCCTTACCAGATCAAGAAAATATGATCATGTTACCCCAATTTCACAGTCTCTGCATTGGCTACCTATTAGGCAGGCCCTTAAATTGTTACTCCAAAATGAAAATTGTGTCATTAATCATACACCTCCATGCTGTTCTCAACCCGTAAAAGCTTCGTTAGTTTTTGGAACACAATTGAAGATATTTTGGATGAAAACCGGGAGGCTTGTAACTGCCAAGTAAATAACACTGTCAAGACCCAGAAAAGTATGAAAGACATAATCAAAATAGTCCAGATTTCAATGTTCATGAGGAGTCCATGACCCATGTGTACAGATGAGCGCTCTTCAGATCACACACACAACGCCTTCCGAATTCTGTCTGTACACTGGCTTCTATGTTAGCCGGTCACGGCGTTGGTGATCTGAGGCACGCTCGTCTGTACGCTACATGCGCCCTGGTCTGCTTGTGAACTCATGAACGCGATTGCAGGAAGTGTCACGGAGGAGAAGAAAAAGTTGAATAAAGTTGATATATTTTTTTTTTTTGCACAAAGAAAGTGTTCTCGTATTTTCATAAAATTCCAGTTGAACTATTTTGACGACATCTTTCATACTTTTCTGGGTCTTGACAGTGTTATTTACTTGGCAGTCAATGGGATATATCTCAAACTGTGTTCCAAAGATGAGCAAAGCTTTTAGGGGTTTGGAACGACATGGAGGTCAGTGATTAAATGACAACATTTTCATTTTTTGGGGTGGAGTAACCCTTTAATGGTTTAGCTCCTGCATACCTAACTAGTCTCCTACCACGCTACAATCCATCACGCTTCCTTTAGTAGTACCTAGGATAGCAAAGTCCACTAAAGGAGGGAGAGCCTTTTTTACATTTGGCTCCCAAACTCTGGAATAGCCTTCCTGATAACGTTCGGGGTTCAGACACACTCTCTATGTTTAAGCATAGATTAAAGACTCATCTCTTTAGCCAAGCATTCACATAATGCAACTCATAACCTTGTACTTCAGTTACATCTGATCAAATGCACATTGTTATTCTTAGCTTGGGTTGAACACACCATTTTTACTTGGTTGGAACAGCAGCTACGCTAATTATTTCTCAATTTGTTTCTGCCACGGGATTGACATCCTGTGGTAACTAGGAATAACACAAGCTTCAGTCTGGATTCAGAATACCTGAGAAGAGATGATGCCAACCCCTCAGAGGACCTCTGATGATGCCAGCCTTGAAACAACATACAGCACTACCAAACTGTGCTAGAAGTTTGATTGCAACACATAATCATTACTGTTAATAGTGTTAACAATAATATTACTGTATTTCTGATAAAATATTCATAACGTGCCTGATTTAGTTTTTAAACCAGCTGTGCAATTTTAATTTTTTCACTTTCTAAGAAATGGGAGTTTTATTCACCAGGGAAAGGAGTGATGATAACAATATCTCAAGTCTTCTGCACTTTTTTGTTATTAGTTACCATCAAATGCATTTGCCTGTGCTTCCAGTAGATGTCATCCACGATCTTTCATGTGTTTCGTATTGTAGAGAACTCACCTTGAAATTAATTTATACCAAATTGTTCTCTTTAAAGGCAACTAGGTGTGATTTATTAAGATGTTTCTCACACAGGGTTGGACAGAGTTAGTTTTTTCACAGCAATATCTTTATACCCCGATATATAAAATCCTTTAACCATTTTTATTCTGGCTTTTTATCTGTTCTGAACTCCAGCTCACAACTAATGCCTTTTTTATTAACCATAAACATTAAAACATCATTGGCCAACACTGTCATCTGCCTAGTACTAGTACAGTAGGTTTTTGTCAGCTATTCGCTTTAGCTGAAACAGTTTGTATAATTATGCTTTCTCCCCAAATTGAATATAAATATTTTAAAGCAATGAATTCAAAACTTCAAAATTCACAAAAACTGCAGCGCTATTACTTCTGCAACACATAGGCTTTCAGTAATAGCTGAAACAACAGCTGTCTTCCAAGAAGAAAAATACACCAATGCCCCTGTATTAAACCTCATAGATCAGTGGTTCCCAAGCCGCGGTCCACCAGGGGGCCTCAGTGATCCTCTGGGGGGGCTGCGAGATATCTTAAAATTAATTTAAATATTATCCTATAATTGCTTTATTTCATTATATTATAGCTAAATAAAAAGTGATCAAAGCACAGCCTCTCTCGCGTTCTGTGATTGATTGCTTCGGACACTGTTAAATACTGACTGAATGGCGGCTCAAAACTTCCAACGCTGCACTAGTACTACATCTTGGCTACATGCATGAAGCAAATACCGTAGTGCTAATGTACTTTGGCACGCTCAAGTTCGTTATTACTCGAATCGTGTAATGCAGGGGTTTTCAAACCTGTCCTGGAGCCTCCCCTGCCCTGCACATTTTGTATGTCTCCCTTATTAGGCACACCCAATTCAGGTCTTGCAGTCTCTACTAATGAGCTGATGATTTGAATCAGGTGTATTAGATGAGAGAGACAAGCAAAATGTGCAGGGCAGGGGAGGCTCCAGGACAGGTTTGAAAACCCCTGGTGTAATGTATAACACTCGTGTATATAAGAGTCATACATTATGCACGCACAAGTCTGCTAATGATTCACAAACTATGTGTGCTCTCTGGACTCTGATCCCTATTGTATTTTTGCATGAAATCTAAATACATTTGCCTAGTTGTCCAAATTAACATCCTGTGAGTGTTTTATAATGGATGCTCACCGATAGAGGAGGATCTGGTGAGGTTCGGTGATTATGAGCATCAGACGGAGTTACTGATCTTCACTGATCTTCACTGATCCGCCTTCAGATTGTGTTTCAACAGATTTAGAATATATTTGCTGTATCTTTAATTAATATGTTTATTTTTTAATGGATACAAACAGCAGATATTCAGTCAGTCAGGTTTAGTGAGTCTTTTGGCATCTCCTTTATTGTCCTCTTTGGTAGGTAGTAGGTTCACTTATTAAGGAAAGTACTCTGATGTCTCTGAAGTAAAAAAATCAGGAGCTTTAAATCTGCGTATGTATGTGTATAGGTATGTATGTATGTATGTATGTATGTATGTATGTATGTATGTATGTATGTATGTATGTATATATATATATATATATATATATATATATATATATATATATATATATATATATTTTAAAAAGTTAGAATTGAGCAGGTTGTCTTAAGGTTATAAAGTATAATTTAAAGTTTGAATTTTTTTTTTTTTTTTTTTTTTACGTGCAGTGGAAGAATAATAAGGCAAAAGAAATGTTTTGGTTGATAAAAAAGGTCTAAAAATAAATACTTTTTACAGCGGAAGTACAGTATAAGAGGACATGTCAGTCATAGGGGGGCCTTGCAAAATTGACCAGAGAAGGAGGGGGCCCCGGAGTAAAAAAGGTTGGGAACCACTGTCATAGATGATCACTTTGGTGCAAACGGCTCTGCTTTATAAACTCTCTACATTAGTGAATCTAAAACTAATCTCTTAGTAATCAAATGGGCATTACAGAAAATTATGTTTCACAGATTACACATTACAAGTCATTTCCTCCTTTTATTAATCTGAAATACAGTTTGGAGAGATTGCAGGCGGTGTGCTGCGGTCCATGACCCATTATAGTATGGCTGAGAGCGTTGGACTCCCAGTGCTATTTATCAGCTTCCTCCACGCTACTTATCAGCTTTTCAATTAGCCATTGAACTGAGACAGACAAGTGCACTGTCTGCTGGAGAGTCCTTATGTCTGAACGGTGTATTCTTTGCATGAGCCTGTTGAACGATATTTATACAAGTGGTTTTATGCATATACTTTGTGTATATTGTTGTGCCTAGTGTGCAGTTTATTGAGTGAATAGGGAATGGGTAATGTGTCAAATGCTATGCAGTCATGAGAATCATCCACATAAACAGTCAAATTAAAAGGTGTTCTGTATCAGGGGTTCTCAGGCCTCAGCAAACTTCCAAGGGGGTCACAAAGTGATTTAACATATTTAAACCAATATTACTATATTAATCAAAATGCATCTCCACAAGGCATGAATAAAAAGTGTACTTAAGCGATTGAAGGGCAATGTGCACCATCCTGATGATGGCTCATTGCCCATTTGGTGCATTAAAGCACCTGACCTAAGCATATGATATATAGTGCAGCACCTCTTCTGTCTCCCTCGGACCAAGTAATGAGGTCACCGACCTCCTCTAAGACTACGACTGACAGGTCTTAATGTCGCACACGAGATTCGAAGAGGAATATGCTTTATATATATATATCATCTAGCTGGATCATACATGAGCTGAGGTGATGTGGGAGAAGAGAGCGATGCATGCTGGGAAATCAGGGGTGTTCGTTCTGCCCTGTGGTGATTCACAGCGGAGTGAAGGGGGAGGTTTGTAATCGCTGCTTCTCAGTAATTAAAGAGTGATAAAGGAACAGGGGAATAACACATTGAGGAAGAGATTCACGTCACAGAGTTTAATCTTTCATTCCATTTCTTTAAGAAGAGCTCTCTTGCCTCTCACACCTTTGCAAACACACACCGCTTACTCCAGAAACCTGAGATAGGTGCTACAGCCTTTTGTTCAAGAGTTTGCATACGTTATCATACACTTTTAAATTCTCAGTTAGAATTTATTAAAAGCAAGCATGGTATAAACTGTCAATCACTATAAACAGTGAAGACTGCATTTAGACTGTCTTTTCGTTTCATCCCAGAACAAAACATTCTTTTGGAACGGGTAAATATGGGCAAACGTACTCAAGCACTCAGACATGACTGCAATGATCAGTCATGAATACATAATCAAGGATTTTCACTCTTGAAGCAGATAATCCTTGGTCATTCTAAACCACGGGTGAATCCTGGATTATTTTGACTCACACTGCTCATAATTGACTGGGCGTAAACGATTAACCCTGGGCAGGGGCGTAGAGTCTGGGTATGCAGGTGCACATGAGCAGATTGGGATCAAGCCGAGCCGAGGGGGTAGGGCTGGGCGATAATTCGATAACGATAATTATCACGATGTAGTTTTTTATTTTTTTTCTCGATAAAACGATAATGACAGTTCGATAAGCGCTCGATAATGTTTACACACTATGGTTAACGCTGCGCAGACATTTTGCAGCCTGCACTTCCGGATGCCGCACACAGTATTTAGTTTACAGCCACAGGGCTCTACAGTGAGACCGTTTCACTCACGTTTGCGACTAAAATTAGTACGTGCGACTGTAAAACATATTTAGGAGCACCATGTGCGACTGACCCCATCAGCATATTTGTGTTTGCGCTCAGCGAAGCTTCAAAGGTTTGAGTAATGTATCACAGACATATCTCACCAATCCTTTCATAAAGTGTAAAGAGAGTAAATAAGAGACTGATTGTGCAGTAAAGAGAGCGTCGATGTTTATAATAGAGCTTTGTGATATCGTGAACTAAGATGAGTGACTGCTTTTAACAATTTTTAAGGGAGTTTGTAAATGAGACATTGATCTAATACAGCAGTTAAATAAACAAGAAGTTATTAAGTGACTTTGACTACAACATTATGCCTGATTTTGCTCTATTTTGTCGTCAAAAGTAATCTGAAGTCACAACTGTGCGTATCTCCATTCAAACACAGCGGTGTTTGGTTTATGAATGAAACGTGCATTTTCAAACGGATCTAGTGAATTGATTCAATTTCCCATTCATAAAGACAGTCACCACTCACTTTACTAAAATCAGAGTTTTGATTATTGTTTAGAATGTGCTCCTAAAATTTTTACCATGCTCCTAATTTTTTTTTTTCAAGTAAGAGAAAGAAAAGTAAGAGCACTGAGCCATTATTTTTTTATTTATATTGTCAGACAGCTAAAACATTTTATAAAATGTGTTAAATCAGCTGCACAAAGGGATTGGCATGCTGAAAAGATTTGTCTATTTTTGTTGAATGATAAATATCATTAAAAAGTAAAAAAAAAAAAATCACTTTAACTTTGCATTTACAGTCAGAGCCATGTTACAAGTGTATCATATTACAGTTCTTACTCTTTTTATAAAAACGTTTACTATAAATATTAATAATATTGTATTGTATTGATGTTGATTTTACTAGTAATATTCTAATCTGTATTCTACCTCCATTGATCATTGTTTGGAAAGTATGTGTCATGTTCTGACAATAAACCATAAATAATAATGAACTGTCTGGTTTTTCTTCCATTCAGGAGTAAAAATCTGCCTTTAAAATTGATAGATATAAAGATTTGACATTTATCGTGATAATTATCGATATCGACTGATGTGAAAAAAATGATCATGATCGGCCAGCCCTACGAGGGGGGTGTTTTAATTGAAATGAGGGAACGAAGAGTCCTGCACAGACCCAGCCCTGCCCTTGTCCGACAACTTATCAGAACAGAGCCCGTGCTGCAGCCATTAAAATAGTTCAGTTTTGGTTTAACGGCAAAGTGACTAGATTTTGTTTGGTTTCTTTAAGTTAATTTAGAAAATTTTGTTTGTTAAATTCAAGCTTTTGTTTTCTAAAAATAACAACCAAGCGGCCAGCAGCAATGTGTCGAGCATGTTTGATCAATGTAGCCTTCTCAAATCAACACGACTTGCCTAAAATAAAATCTATAGACATAAAAAACTTGGTGCATTTCACAATATTAATTAAAACGTTTAACCTAGGTTAATGTGCACTGTTAGATGCATATCCACTTGTTTGTGCAGAAAGTGAAAGCTAAAGTGTGTTTTGCAGGACATGGAAGCACCAGCACTTCATAACATTGGAAACCTAATATACACCATTTTTGCTCATAAAGGTAAGAGAAATACATCATTCACAACTGCAAAATGTCTTTTATTTGTTAGCACTCACAATATCAACAAAACGTTGTGCTTTAGTAAAATAGCTAAAGATGCTCATTCTGCCGTCTCTATCTTGAGGAGCGCATCACAAAAATTATCTGAAATGCAATTATATTCACAGACTTGATAAATACATCTATAGAATGTGTTAAATTACTACTTTAAAACGAAATAATTAATGTAATAAAATAATGTTATACTACGTAAAGCTTAATGTAAAAATTCCACTTACTCCACCATTAAACAAAGTCTGTGTCAACTCAGTTAACTGGCTGATTCTTGAGAAAAATAAAACAATGTTGGCAAAGTTATAGGCTTGTTGGCTTTTCTGAGGTAGGCTAAATGTTATGTTCCTACTATTATACTATGACTTTTTTTTAAACTCTTATTGATTGATTTCATGAGCTATCATTTTTATAAAATTTTTAAACATGCATTCAATCATTTTTTCATTTTTATTTTGTGATGCAATATTAAAGACAAAAAGATCATCATCACAAGACTGTACATTTTCCATCACCATTAGACATGTTTCTTCTCAAGCGCTAAAACATCTGCTGATACAACGTTTGCTTTATCTTTCCCTTTGCCAAGCATCTATTTGTGACATTCTAACACTGCATTGTTTCACGCTGTACAAGTTTGACACTGCGATGTGGGGTTAACAATGTATACTCTCCACCTGCAGAACTCTCTATTATTCTGTCATATGACACCACAAAGACAAATAACATCTTTCAAACACCACACCAATTTATCAAGCATGTCCACTGCTGCATCACAGTCTCAGCAATAACTTAACTAATGTTAGCTAAAAGAACCTTATTGTAAAGTGTTACCCAATGGTGTAACTATAAATGTAATTACAGAAATTAATTACAGTTGTAATTACATGCAGCTATTTATTTAAATAAGCACATTCTAAAACATTTAAGTACACAATAAGTGCATTGTATCAAATAATTAATTTAAAATGCAAGTACATAGTAGTTAAGGCCACCTAATATAAAGTGGGACCTGATTCGTTTTATAACCATTTTAGCTACTTCTTTTCTGGCAAATTATCATCATAAATCTACTTTTTTTTTTTTACATTTATAGTTTTTTCAGAGTGCACTATATAAAAGCAAATTATCATCACTTTCTTCCTGTGAAATGAGTATAGAATTTTAGTCTAGCACATTAAATAGGAAATGTGAAGAGAATTATATGAAAAAGTCATAAAAATGTAATAATGATTTGCATTGAGGAATCTTTATGTAATAATGAGTTATTAAATGACTTCATGAAGTTTCTCTTTTTTTGAGAAAATGTCATTATTGCAAGAAAGTTTCTCATTATTCTGAAATGTTAAGCCATTATTTCGAGCTTATCTTTAGTATGAGAAGTTAAAGGTTGTATCAGCGATTTCTAGCCTAAAACATAAAGTGTCAAATTCAGCTGAGCTTTCTTCACGATCCGCTCGCTGCCTGCCCCATAAATTGTCTGTGAAAAAAACGCGTCTCTCTGGTCAGCCTAGGGTCCGAGATATGCCAAAAAAACAATCGGCACTACCAACCTTTCCACACATAAACAAACAGTGCTCCAACCAATCAGCGTCAGGGGTTTGGTGTTGTGGACTTTCCTACTGGTGCAGGGATGTGAGGGAGGCGGAGCAAAAGTCCACAACACCAAACCCCTGACGCTGATTGGTTGGAACACTGTTTGTTTATGTGTGGAAAGGTTGGTAGTGCCGATTGTTTTTTTGGCATATCTCGGACCCTAGGCTGACCAGAGAGACGCGTTTTTTTCACAGACAATTTATGGGGCAGGCAGCGAGCGGATCCTGAAGAAAGCTCAGCTGAATTTGACACTTTATGTTTCAGGCTAGAAATCGCTGGTACAACCTTTAAGTCACTATTACAAAGCTTCTCATTACAAGTCATTATTATTCATACGGAGGTGATTAACAACACTGATCTACACTCATTCATTGGTAGGCAAAGCCATGGTCCACCATTATTTAAATAAAATGTTTGCAGTCGTGTAAGTTTTCTAATGATTACTATACTGCCCTCCAAAGGCAAAGTGGAGTAACTACACGAACACTGAAACTGAGAAAAAGTTTTTACAACAGCTAGTCAAACATGTTGACACTCTGAAATTAAACAAAACTGATAAAAAAATGGTAAAAAATGATATAAATACTGTTCAGTTTCTCACAAAAAACGATCGTTTCATGTCTTAGGACATCAGTGTATCATCACGAGCCGCAGGGTGTAATTTGGATTTGTCTGTGAATGTTTTTGTTTACTTTTAAAGGTTTGGTGCCCATCCACGTCCATGATAAGGCTGACAGACTGCACCGGTTTTCGTTAAAAATCTTCGTTTGTATTTTTCTGAGGAAACAAAGTCACCTACATCTTGGATGCATTGGGGGTAAGCAGACAAACATCAAATTTTCATTTTTGGGTGAACTATCCCTTTAACTGGTAAATCACCACTTCAAACCACGACTCACGACTTTGTAGCGTTCCAGGCAAGTCACGCCAAACTGCCTGGGCACATTTATGAATTACTATTATTTTGATTGCAACGTTATATTGTCCTAAGCTCTATTTTTCCACCGTGTGCCACTTGCATAAACACCGCACGCATTAGGGCTGACATTGTTGTTTCGCGGGCTATGTCACGTCAGAACTCGTAACTGGGAGCACATCGACCTAGTACGAGTTCACGAGTGGGAAGCCACGGATTTGACTGCCGTTCCAGTGCACTTTGACTGGTAGAAGGTCGGAAAAACACGGGTTACTGGTTGCCTGGAACGCGGCATAACAACAACAGAGAAGAAGCGCAGAAAAAAGAGAAGCGAGAAGAATGGTGGAAAATAATGAAAAACAAATCAAAGACCCACCCGCTAGTTGAGTATGCTGATCAGTTAGTGTTCCTCAAGACAAATATGCCTTGATGTGTCCACTGTCCAGGTTAACAAAGCACTTTACAGTAACTTACTTCTGACGTTTCAGTATCATGGTTTACACGTGTCAGTTAATGTTCATGCACTTTTATCGGTCTAGCTGTACAGTGTTTACATTTAAGACCAGGAGGCGGTGAGTTATTATGAAAATGCATAAGATTTCCTTATTGTGGGTATTTTTTTCTTTTTCAGTCACGTATATCGTGATATATCGTTGATTAAATTTCTTCCAATATATTGAATACCGTAGATATCGCGAATCGTGATATTATCATTATCGTGGGCCGCATATCGCCACAGAATTGAATCATGAGTTACCTGTATCGTCTCACCCCTAGCGCAGTTGTGACTGGTTTCAGACTACTTTTGATGACAAAATCAGGCATAATGTTGTAGTCAGTCAATGTAGGTCACGTAATAATAACTTCTTGTTTATTTAACTGCTGTATTAGATCAATATCTCATTTACAAACTCCTGTAAAAATTATTAAAAGCAGTCACTCATCTTAGTTCACGATATCACAAAGCTCTATTATAAACATCGACGCTCTCTTTACTGCACAATCAGTCTCTTATTTACTCTCTCTACACTTTGTTTATGAAAGGATTGGTGAGATATGTCTGTGATACATTACTCAAACCTTTGAAGCTCCGCTGAGCGCAAACACAAATATGCTGATGGGGTCAGTCGCACATGGTGCTCCTAAATATGTTTTACAGTCGCACGTACTAATTTTTAGTCGCAAATGTGAGTGAAACGGTCTCACTGTAGAGCCCTGTGGCTGTAAACTAAATACTGCGTGCGGCATCCGGAAGTGCAGGCTGCAAAATGTCTGCGCAGCGTTATGCATAGTGCTTAAACATTATCGAGCGCTTATCGAACTGTCATTATCGTTTTATCGAAAAAAAAAATATTTTGGGATAATTATCGTTATCGAATTATTGCCCAACCCTAATATATATATATACACACACACACACACACACACACACACACGCATGAATTTTGCAGGTGAGTATTTTATATTTCTCCATTATTTTTATAAAGAAGTGATTTGTGGTGCTTGATGGGATTGTAATTCTTACCCTCATTTAAGCCACGGAGCATCTACAGTCTTTTGTATTTTTAGTCTAACTTTTTCAATTAAGTATTTATTTAAATCTTAGATTGCAGTTTATCTGATTTGCTAATGTTTGTTCCGTTTCTGAAAATACTGCTGTAGCTCCACTGATTTAATGAACTAAGAACAAGTTTGTGGCAAAGTTTCTACATAAGAACTCACATGTATTCAGACTTCGTTTTCAGTTTTTATATTAGTAACTGCCCTTTTCAAACCAGTCTCTCGGGATGGACAGTTAACATTAATTAACACCATTCAGACAGAAGAACAGAGCTAAAATAAGACATCTTAGCAATGCTGACTTTTCCTGTCCTTGAATGAATTAAAATAAACCAATTAAATAATGTAGATGAAACCTCAGCGCAGAGAGAGGACATCGGTTTGGAAGATAAATCTGTTTTTATTTCCATATTCACAGAACTGAAAGACTTATGAACAGTGTTTAGAAAACTATGAAAGTACACTTCTGTCAGATTAAAAGTTAGAAAGATAAAGCATTAGCAGTCATTTTGGAAATCTAATTAAATCAAATGAATTAGCATTTTATATTCATATAAAGTATCATATATTACACAATTGTTTAGTTTAATAATGGTTAGTTGACAGTATGCTCAGTGATGGCGGGAAACAAATAAATAAATCATCTGCACATGCCTTAAAACCCGTTATACTAACATCTGTATTTGCTAGAAAGGCAAGTATGAACGGTGAATTGTCTAAAGTAACACTGTTTATCAAGACTTTTTGCCAAAGCACTCATAAGATTCCAGTTAATAAGATGAATGTCAGATGGATCCGTTATATGAATTGTTGGTTTTCAAGTTTCTCAGCTTGCAACGGCAAAATCAGAATATTCACACTACCTTATCCAAATGCCCTGACCATGCATATATTCACCTTCTCTTGGCTCTACAGCTTGGGAACATTTTGATTTCTTTAAAGCCTGAAGTCGGCTGCTCGTCTTTCCTGTGGCTCATGGGCTTGCTGCTCTCAGAAGCTGCATTCTTCATCAGGCTGAGCAAATACAGCACTGAGATGAAGAGCGAGATGAGATGGAGGGCAGATGAGGCAGAGAGTGAACAAAATACCACACTGGGGACTCAACTCATAACTAGAACCTTCTTTTCTCATTCTGCTGCTCTTTCTTTCCTCTCCTTTTCAAACCTGTAGCTGTCATATGTGCTTGACAAATCAGGTTGATATTGGCAGGGAATATAGGCCCCTCTTAAATGCAATATATATATACATACAGGTGCATCTTAATTGATATGTTATTAAAATGCATGTGAATTGATTTGACATCTAATGCATGTAGTGGCTCTTCCTGTGTAGGTATATATATAGATTTGACAGTCTTTTATGAACATTTTAATGTTCCGTAGAAAGTGCAAGATTACAATTAAAGGTTGCATGGGTTGGTATGAAATAGAATGAAACTAAACAACAATTCTCAGCGATTCAGGGTCCATCACAATCGCTCATTCTGTAATATTTGCGCTCGCTGTCTCGCTGTCTGTTGTGTACAGGAGCAGATGGAGGCTGGTGATGTATAGTTGTGTGTGCTGCTCTGCTGTGCTGAGGGGAGCATCATTAGCACCTCCTGCCTCTCCCATCCGTCACTGTGGACAGGACAGTTTGATTGACAGCTGTGACGCCGCACTCTACTGCTGGATGAAGACATCTATCCTGAAGCAATCAAATTTCAGGACATGCAGAGCCTGGATTTAATGCACCACCAGAAGGCGGTGAGATGCTGTCTTCAGAAGAGCAGAGACCCATTTCAAATAGATGTCTTTTATTTCATTCACTTTGAAATTGTGTGAAATTGACATATCTCAGAAAGAACTGCAATTTTTCCAGAATCAATTTTTCCAGTGTCCACTTTCAGAAACACGGTAGAATGATAGGACCCCATCAGGTCTTTTTTGCTAAAGGCTCTCTTTGCTGGAAGGATAGGCAGCGATAAACACTGGGTGGGTGCCAGAAATAGTCAGACTCCATTTTAAACTCTTCACAGGCATTGATGAGGTGAAAGCCAGACAATTCCAGAAGTCATGATAGCTAAACCACAATTTTAGACCTAAGATCTGTGATTGCAAGGATCTCTGTAGAAAGGCAGAAAAAATAAGGGTCTCAGAGGCCTTGGACAAATGTCAATTAATTAAACAGATAATCGGCTACAGTATATCAAAAGTTAACATTCAACCAAGCAAAACACCATAGGCACCATTAGACTAAAAAGTGAGGCAAGCAAAAAAATAATAATAATTTGTGATTGTGCTACAAAATATTTGATTATCTAGATATCCTAAAGGCAAGCTTGAAGGATTTCGTTTAAAAACGTTGGATTCAGCACTCAATTTTGAGCAGAATATTGATGATGTAACCTGTCTGACAAATCAGTTTATAGTTTTATAAGGTAAAATTAATAAGTAGGGATGCATTGAATGTTCGGCAATCGAAATTATTCGGCTGAAAATATCAAAAAAAGTTTTGTGTTCGCCAAAGCAAGAGGCAAAGCAAAGCAAAAAGGCTGAATAAATCATGAACAATGACGCGATGCCATCAAATAGAGGCTTGCACTAATGCAGCAAACATGTGGTCTGTTTAGAAGCGCATCGCATGTCTTCATGAGAAGAGAAAGGTTACTGTATGATGACTGAAATCATCCATTAGTCAATCAACTCCAGAACGTTCTGTTGTCTAATACACCAGACACCAATTGTATTTATTCTGACAGCAGCTCCTTAGCCAGGGTTCAAAGACCAAAGATGACAATCATTCACAAATCTGCTGCTGCCAGCAAAAGTAGAGTCAACATTCATTCAGAAATGTTAGTTTTGTAGTTTTACTGTTGTTCTGTAAAATAAATATGTTCACATAAATAAATGTTCAGTGTTAAATAAATATTTTTAAATTGTTTTGTAATTTATTTTTTTCTTTGAAAAGCAAGACAAAACTGTAAAAAGCAAGAATTGGCTATATAATGTATATTTATATATAATGGTGAAAAACACGAACAATTGTGTTGGGTAATCGGCCCAGTGTTTAATTTTGTTCGGCTTCGGCCAAGAATTTATTTCATGCCTGATAAAACCACATTAATACTGCTTTGTGTACAGCTGTTGCTCTGGAAACCGTAATATTTCAGCGCTACTATAGCGCTCCCTCGTGACACAGAATCAATTTTTCATTTCCAATACATTGTTTTCAGCTGTTTTTATGCAGCAAACACAGAGTTGTAAATGTAAAAAGTTAAGGTGCCTTCTACAAATCTAAATCTAATATTTTTTTTAAATAAATATAATAAATTATATACTCCATTTATCCCTTTTAATGGTATAAAGCACGAAATGCCATAGTGTAAGATATTTTGTTCTTGTGTGAAACTGTATCTGAATTTTAAATCATGCCATTTTATGGCTTAATATTCTACTTTACATTGTCCAATCCCATTACTGTTTATCTTACTTGTGCAGATCTTAAAAAGGGTCATGAATTGCTTTAAATTAATATTTAAAAATTCTGCAGATACACTAAATGAAATAAATATAATGAAATAAAATGACTTCCTTGATATTTGTTTGTATTTGTGTATTAAAAACATGTTTTATTAGACTCCTATCTGAGGAGAGCAGGATCCAAATGCTTTAACTTAAGCAGTACAATAACAAAAGTACAAGAAACTCAGAAACAAAATTGAGCTCAACTAAAATAATATCACATAAGAACTAGATCTGACAATGAACCCTGGCTACACAAGGGCTTATGTGCATATAGGGCAAGTGACTAACAAGACAGTCAGGAAATGATGAAGGGAAACAGGGAAAGGAACAAGACAAAACTACCAATTAAAAGTTGACAAAACAAGAGCACAAACAAGCAATACATTACAGCTGCTTCCCATCGGGTGAGGTTCAGATCTGGAGAAATCAGTGCAGCTTTCATGCAAATTTACTACTTTATTCACCTGCAAGTCAGGGAAAATAAATACGCCTATATGCCTGACTCAGAGTGGTGTAAAGTAAAATGCTGTCCCTTTACCTTCCCAAAATCGTTATGAATTTTTGTAAAGAAAAAAATTATTATTTTGTGTTGGATATTACAGTGAGGGTATGCACTTCCTGAAACATACTGGTTGACAGAAAGTTTCTCTTTCTCATATATACAGTATGTAGGAGTTGTGTTTGTGATGATTGAGTCGAGGGAGGCATGACGCGTGAAAGGGGTGTTTGTAAAGGTTGGTTCATTTCTGTGGTTCTTCTAGATGACACTAGTAGTGCAGAAAATGCCTAGCTTCAAGCTGGGATAGGAAAGTAATACAAATCCTATTTATTTATACTTTTAATGCTTGTTTACAAACATTTGAATTGACATTGAGAACACTGTTGTCTGATTTTACTCTATTCTTCTAGGCCAGCGAAAATAGTTTCAAATAAAGTCACAGCTGAGCCGCTGCGCATCTCCAAGCAAACACAGCAGTGTTTTGTTAATGAATGAATGTTTTTGAACTATTCTAGTGAGTCAATGATTCAATGACCCATTCATAAATACAGAGTCCCTTGCTTCCTTCCTGAATGAATCAGCTGAAATTGATTAAATGAATGATTCAATGACAAAGACAGAGACTTGCTGCCACCTGCTGGCGGATTTAGTTTCAGTGTAATACCAGTTATTTAAATAATTTAATACGGCAGTGGCTATTTACAAGTGAAAATACAAGTTTTTGCGTTAACTGAAAATAGCAGTATTTTATTCGTGATATGCCATTTACACTATGTGCAAAATTAGCGATAGATTTTATTTACATTATGTAAATTAGCAGCATTTTTGTACCATTTTAGCATTTTAATAGCACATTTTTATATTTCGTAAAATTACTACATTTTCTATTGGTACAGTAAAGGCCTCCCTAAACATCTTTCCGATCTAATATGTGATGGAAAAAGAGGAGATGAATGAGTTCGACAGAAGACGATGGATATACAATGAGTTTTCTGAAGTTTGGCAAACAACACTTGATATGATCTTATTTGTTGAGATGTCTTAAATGATCCTAATAATTTGAGAGGGCAAGCTGTGTGTTCTCCAGTCCCTGTCTATTTTACATCACTGAACAGTCTAGCCGTCATTCAAATGTATTTGTACATTTGGTTTTCCTTCATTACATCTTTTATTCACGCTCATCCTGAGCAGCATATGGTGTTTGTGTTTTCGTGTGCATATGGCCCGTATCTCTCATCCTACTGACAGCAACTACATTGCTCCATCACAGATCCTGACAGTATATCCGGGACGCACACCAGACCGTAAAAAGGAAACGTGTAAGCATTTTGCCTTTCTCTCCATTGTTGTCGAGGAGTAAAGTGAATAAAATCAGCAATAGGGCCTGACAACACCCCCACCTCCAGAAGTGAAGAGGTGATGTAGCATGAATGTCTTATGAAAAGGTGAATGTCAGAATCCACACAGCAGCAAACAGAAGAGAACTGTGTGCCTATGAACCAAATCACAGCTATGCAGGTGATACCCAGATTTACCCAACCTTATCGCCAAGTGAATACATCCTCACTCAATCCCTCTGCCAATGCACTGATTAAATTAACAGTTGGATGGGCCAAAACTCTGTGACACTGTCACACAGCACACGTTTTAACCTGTTTAACCCTCTGGAGTCTGAGGGGCCCTGAAGAAGTTTTGACATGCCCTGACATTTGTGCTTTTTTCAGTCTCTTAAAAACATGTTAATGGCACAAACTGGGCTACAATAATATGTAAGCAACATGAATGCTCATGTTTGTGCTTTTGAGAAAACAATGTTTATGCGTGGTTAGTGAAAAGTCACTGAAATAAGGCTATGAAACACATACAGAACATTTGTTCACAAGACTTTTGAGAACTGGATGTGGTAGGCTGGAATTTGTTCAACCAAATGATGTGAAAATCATCTCGTTCACTCGTTCAGAGGAAACAATATGTTGATATAAATGTTCTAAAACAGGTTTTGTGATCGAAAGGGAATATTCGTAGGAGTGCCAATGACCCATGAATATTTAGCAATTCACACCCGAGAGACATATTATCATGATTTTATCTATATTTGAGTTTTAATAGGTTTTCTTGTCATCTTAGTTTTGTATATACAGCGGTGGACACTTCTGGGACATTCACATTGGGACTTACAGCATGCTGGATTTCTTAAGCGCTTTGGCATATTTTGGATTTTTGGGAATACTTCAATGTATGCGAGTAGGGCACGGTTTAACATTTGAGTCACTTGATAAAAATACCCAAAATCTGTTTGGCCCATCATCCTGCAGAAAGTTTATTTTGACTATTTCACTAGGTGCCAGTAAATGGGGGAATTCTTTTTAAATAAAATAAAATAATAAAAAAGTAACTTTTTTTTAAGTTATTGAGATTTATTTCAATAGAGGCAATATGTCCTCTAGGGGTCTCCATTTTGCATTTTAAGGTATACCTGAATTCAAAAGTGTCCCATTCCCACATACATTGGGCTAAATGGCTAAAAATGGTCTCATTTTACACAAAACACCTTAATTTTGAACACATGGGTGGAATAATGCATACATTTTTTTGTATTTGTTTACAATCCATAGTTTTCCAACTCTGCATTGAGCTGGCCACTAGTACGCTAGGGGGGCTGTGGGCATTGAGTTGACAGAGCGCTCCTTCCACATTTGGAAAGGCATAAAGACACAACGGATTGGTTTAGGAGTTTGATAGATGTCTCTTTGGACAAATCTGAATAGCTTTCCAGATATATGATATATTACGTGATGACAATCGCTCATCAATAAAAACGTGTTAAGGCATAACTAGTAGAAACCGCACCATTCAACTCCATCGCACACATTAATTGTTCCATCTGTAATATATTGCAGTGCCATGTAGCGTACAACCTCACGTTTTAAAGATAACAACCTAATCCGGTGAAAAAAGGTGAATATGTACCTGGACTCTAGGGGTTAAACAACTAAACATCAGGTCAAGAATCTTCTGATTCTGGAGTCAGACCTTATTCAGTAGCCATGTCATAGCAAGAACTACAGCGCCTTGCAAAAGTATTCATACCCCTTCATTTTTGTCACATTTAGTTTTGTTGCAGCATTATGTTAAACTGCTTTAAATGAGTTTTTCCCCACATCAGTTTACACTCCATACACCATAATAATGACAAAGCACAAACCAGATTTGCACATTTGACAAATGTATTAAAAATCAAACACTGAAATAAGTAGATTGCATAAGTATTCATCCCCTTAACTCAGTCCATAGTTGAAGCAGCTTTACAGCCTCAAGTGTTTTTGGGTCTGATGTGACCATCTTTGCACATCTGCATTTGGCAATTATCTGCCATTCTTTGCCTCACCTTTTCACCTCTCCATCTCTGTCAGCTTGGACATTTTCTAGAGTCCTAGTTGTTCCAATCGTCTTCCATTATGGAGAATGCTTCTGTCAACCTTCAATGCAGCAGATTTGTTTCTGAACTCTTCTCTAGATCATCGCCTTAACGCAAGTCTGTCACTGAGCTCTACAGGCAGTTATCTTGGTTTTTGCTCTGATCTGCATTTTCAGCTGTTAGACCTTTTCTACGGTGGCGGAGAAGTGCAAAACACAACAATAAATCGCAACACAAAAAAAACAAATCTGAAATCCAAATAACAAATCCAGAATCAAAATTACAAATTAGAAAACGCAATATAAAATCTAAAAACAAAACGGCAAACCATAAAACACAATAACAACTCCGGAAACAAAATAGCAAGCCGGAAACCACAAGGACAAACAAGAAAACACAACCACAAGTCAGTCAAACCGGAAAAGGTAGGTATTTTGTGTGACCAGCGTAGTCGCTGCTGATTGGACGGATTTGATATTGCATCTTCTAATTTGTAATTTTGATTCTGGATTTGTTATTTGGTTTTCAGATTTGTTTTTTGTATTGCAATTTATTGTTGCGTTTTGCACTTCTCGGCCAACATACTTTTCTGAGAGGTGTGTGCCTCATTCAAATGAATTTGCCACAGTTTAACTCCACTCCAAGTGTAGGAACATCTAGAAGCAATATGAATGCTCCTGAGATACATTTGTGTGTCCCAGAGAAGGGTATAAATACTTATGCAACAGGATCTTTTCAGCTTTTTATTTTTAATAAATTTGCACAAATGTTAAAAACCTATTTTTTGCTTTGCCATTATGGAGTAGGGAATATTCACCTTATTTTGCAACGCGGAAGTAAATACGATGACGTACTTCCTTATAATGTGTTAGAGTTCCGTTTTTCTAGCCGGTAGGTAAGGAGCGTAAGCAGCGATGTGGTCGGAGCACGCACAGAACAATATCAAACACCGTGATGGTAAATATTTACCACACCCGCGGTGTATAACACAGTGGGAGGATGAAATGAAGAAGTGGCCTGGCATAACATATGAGGACATTTTCAACTACTTCGTTTTATCGCTCGGAGTAGACGGGTCTTCGATGCGGAACTATAAAAGCACTGAGGCATATCAGTACCTGCACAGCGGGAAAGTCGGCCGAGTGCTGGTACATGAAGCAGACAGCGAATTCGTGTTTTTAAAAGCCGACGTGAATCCCAGTCAAAGTCGTGCAAATGTTCATTCAGCTTGGGTCCTTACTACAGCTAACGGGACAATTGAGACGACTGGTTGCTCTTGTATTGCCGGACAGGGCAAATCCTGTAGCCACGCAGCTGCGATCCTCTGGAAGGTGAGTACACACTTAGTATATACTAAACTCACACAGGAAATATGTTCATAGGTAATATTTCATTACTGATGGTATTATATATATTTATATATATATATATATATATATATAGTTATGTGTACTAATATTTTAATTATATTAGATTGTCTTCAATTTAACTGCTCCATAAATGGGTGCGTTTTTGTATGTTTAGTTATTTAACTCAAGTAGTTGTATTTTCCAAACGATTTGGCTTTTTTTTTTTTACATGAATTTCTAGGATTAACCTTTTGTTTTGTTTTTCTTTAATAATCAGAATGGTAATTCTATCCAGTCCAGGTAAGTACAACGTTTAATCACGTGTTACAAGGCATCTTGGACAAAGGTAAGAGTAAGCTATAATACATGTCCCTTAATGTGTATCTAGTTGCATCTGGCATGCTATTTGAAAAATTCTGTCATTACCACTCACCTGCATGTTTTTCCATTCCTATGTGAAAGACTTTATTCACATAGATATGTAAGTAACACATTAAGCAGTCATTTTTATAGCATGGACAAACTATGCAATGAAAGTGAAGAGTGATGAGGTTAATATTCTGCCTCATTTTTTGTGAAGGTGAGTGACCAATATACTTGAGAGAAACTGTTCTTTATAAATGTGATCCATTAAAATTTTGTTTGTTCAGCTGACTGATGGCTGTGTACTAAGTAATATAAGTAAATCAGTAAAATTTCAAATGATGTGATGCTGTATCAAGGTGAGTGAAGCATTAAGGTGAGTTCTACGGTGGCCGAAAGAGCTCAACGCGCTGCAGCTTAAGAAAACACATGCAAACAGAAAAAAAAACACGTTTCCGAGTTTGGTTGCGTTGCGAGGATTTGCAGTTCCTGTGTTGTCAAACTGATGAAGATATTTTCTTAATTTGTTGTCTTTTTTTCAGTTTGCATGTGTTTTCTTAAGTTGCAGCGCGTTTAGCTCTCTCGGCCACCGTAGAGTTCTACATAATATTCATTAATAGAAAATGAAGCCTTTTAAGTTAATGTATTAAGTAACATCAAGTAAAATACATTAAAATTGTTACATGCATAACTGTTTCATTTACACTTTGTATAGGTTCAGAATGCAGTGTCAAAGGGACTGACTGGGATATCATGCACAGACGAGCAGCGCCACTGGAACTCAGCGACACACCGGAATTTGGCACCAAAGAGGCTGGCAGAGATGAGTTTTAAGCATCACAGATTTACAGATGACTTGCCTGAGACTTCAGCTGCTGTTTCTCAATCATTGCCACCAACTCCTTTATTCATTTCTCACAGTGAGCTGAAGAAAACCTTATCAGAGGTTCATATACCTGTAGGTAGCCTTCTGCACAAATGCATGACAGCTGAACCAGTAAATCTACCAGCAGGTACCACACAGATGCAGCCTCATGATCAACATGGCCCTGATTTGCAGTGTCATAAATGCATGTCATTTTACTACACGTATGTAGAACTTGATGAGGGTAAATTGAACAGCTTGGAAAATGCGACCAAAACACAAAGTGCATCTCATGTATGGCATGATGCACGAAAATTGCGAATAACGGCTAGCTCTGCAAAAAAAGTGCCTTTCCGTGTGTCTACCAAACCAGATAATTTTCTTCGAGAACACCTTTTCCCTAGGTTCCATGGCAATTCAGCTACTAGGTATGGTCAGGAGAATGAGGAGTTGGCTCGTGCATGGATAGAGAGCACTGGGTATGCTGTTGAGAAAAGAGGAATGGTGGTAAGCTGTAAGGAGCCATGGCTTTCTGCAAGCCCAGATGGAATATTAAATTCCTCAGAGCTGCTGGAAGTCAAGTGTCCTTTTTTGAGCAAAAACTCCACACATCTTGCAGAACTGTACTCTAGCAAGATCAGCGATTTGAAGATGGTGGATGGCATTCCTCAGCTACAACCCAAAGGATCCCGTGGGTACTACCAACAAGTGCAACTAGGTATGTTTTGCACTGGCTTAGAGAAATGCAAGTTGCTTGTTTGGGCTCCAAATGAGCAACTTGTTATTGATGTGCCATTTGATTTTCAGTATTGTACTGAAGTTATCTCTAAACTGAAATCTTTCTATTTTACCCATATGCTTCCAAGAATTGTAGATGAATTTGACTGTGGAAGACTTAAGCTTTGCCTTAAGTATACTGATTTGTGCAAGTAAGTACTGTTAACCTAATGTGATTGCATTGAGGCTTTAGGTAACTAGTAAATGAAACTGAAAAAATTAATTTTTATCTGTGAAAGCACTTGTTAATAGTTTTAAAGTAGTAATTTTAGTAATAAAGTTTTTTGGTTCTTACAGTAGTTAAAATGTCAAAACAAGTTAATCCTACAAATTCATAATAAATGCCAACTCATTTATATATATGTGTGCACAAACTTTTATTGTGGATATAATAAATCATTTGACACCCCAATTCAGAATGTTGTCTTTTTGCTTCATGAGTTTACAAAAAAAAAAAAAGTGACAAAATTGCATATTTACAGAGCACTGCTAAACTGTATCATTTTCACTTGGGAAAGAAATCAAAATAAATTGCATCTTGACATTTTGATTGTGTTTGTGCATATATAGGGAGAATGTAATATAAGATCTTGAAAATATTTATGCAAAAAGCAGTATATTTAATGGTCTGTGCATTGATGAAGCCACACTAAATAATTCCAAACAACTACACAATGTATCCAAAATTACTACACCACACTTTATTGGTTTATCTAAATTATTAGTAGTGAGTTTGTGATTTTATATACACAATACTTTAATAATGTACAACTAATTATTTCTTGAACCACTGTCAAATCAGTGGAGTTCAACAACTAAAAGTGTAAATTATTTACAAAATATACATAAGTTTAACAAACAGGGCAGATGGTGAACAATGTAGCAATTTTTATTCTGTGTTCTCATGGATGATGTCACCTTGCATGTTCACAAGTGCTGCACACACTCTGAGGATTTTGTCCATTTTGTGTGCCATGTTAATAGGGACAGTCTGAGAAACAATTTTGAACACCTTGAGCCGTCTGATCACTCTTTCCACATGTATGCGAACATTTGCGATCCTCCTTGTGGCTGTAACATCCTCGTCAGACAACTGACCACCTTTTTGAGTAAATGCTGGCATGATAAGGTTTACCTCTCTCTCAAACAGCAAATCACGAATGGTGAAGCCTCTGTCAGCCATCACTTCGTCACCCGGCTGGAGATAGTCCAGGAAGCCAGATTCTTGGGTAATGAACTTGTCACTGCATCTTCCCCCATAAGCAGGGGAGATGAACATGATGAGTCCACAGGGGGCAATGGCAACTAAATATTTCAAAGTATTGTTTGAATAATAATGACTGTATGACTCCCCTCTGGAGTCAAGATTGTGTGCTTTTTGCAGAATTGTCTCAGAGCAGTCAATAATGCAGGTGGTGTTTGGGAAGTTTTCATAAAGCATGGAGGCATTGTGCTGCGGACTGTTTCCCGTGGTAACCATGGAATGTAGACTCTCATGTGCTCCTCCATTGCATCAATCCAGTAGGAAATAATTCGGCTTACTGCACTCTGGGATACATCAAAGCGTTCAGCAAGATCTCCCTGAAGTAAATTCAACTTCAACTTCATCATGGTCATCAGAATTTGATCCATTACGTGCATCTTAAACTTGGAAGTGTAGAACTGCTGGAGATATTTAACATGTTCTTTAAAGACACTAAGGGTGAAGCCAGTGTACAATACAGAGCTAGTATCATTCTTGAGAATGGAAAGGGCTAAGGGATCTTCGCTGTGGAACTGTGTTGCCTTGTGCAACATTATTTTATCCCCTGAGGCATAAGTGTGGTCTGTCAATGCCTGGACCTCCCACTGAGTGCAGGCATCACTGTATTGAAGAGGCAACTGCAATGGCTCCATTTGTGCAGTCTCATGCTCATCATCTGCAAAACACAACACTAAAGTCAGTCAGATGCTCAGTAGAAACTGATAAATTCTCCACCCCCATGTACAAAAAGTACTACAAACAGTATCAAAAGTATTTTGTACATGGCACTGTGGTGTTGCAGTACAGTGGCATTTTCATTCAAAACAATGACGGTACCTTTAACCCCTTAACTGGCACGCTCAGTTTTTAAACATTGATGTGAAAGTGCTCTATCCAAACTTAAATTGTTATAATTCAAGAATACTTTTAAATACAGACCTAAAGTTGGTCTCTTTTTTTTCTAAAGATAATCAGAAGATTATTACGCAAAATCATTAAAAAATTAATAGAAGTTTTATTTACTGTAAAATGTACTGTACAATTTTTATATAAAATATTTTACAAAATAGTTTTAATCCAAAACTGCTATAAAATTAAAGCCCCTTGTTATGTGGTAGATTTTTACATTTCAACTCTTGACGTAAATTAATGTATTACTGTTCCTACATCTTTGTAACAAAAAAACAAAAAAAACAGTGGCAAAATCTATTTAGGAGTCTTACACCTTTCCAACTATATATAGTTTGTCATGATTAGATTTAAATGTAATATAGTGAAGGCATCCCCCAGGCAAGACAGTGACAGCATTTGCATCATTAACTCACCCTTGAGTTGTTCCAAACTTGTATGATTTTTTTTCTACTAAACACAAAGAATGACATTTGGAATAATGTTAATGTACAGTACAAAATGACTTTTGATCCCCTTCACTTCCACAGTAATGTTATTATTTCTTCTTACTATGCAAGTGAATGGAAACCAATGTAATCTCGTTTACAAACGTTCTTTATTCATTCTCTGAAGAAATTTATACAGGTTTGGAACAATTGGACAGTGAGTAAATGACAGAATTTTAACTTTAGCTAACGTTACCCCTTTAAGTGCTTTTATAAGAATTTTCCACTATTACCAACAACTTCAGCTTAACACTAAATATTATTTATGCCCAATATGAGTGTAATCAAAAAAGAAATCGTTTAAACAATGTCTTCTGTTAGAGCACGTAACTTAACAAAAAGCTGTACCTGATTGTGGATATATCCTGACGAGCCGTCGCCTCGGAGTCTTCACTGGAGCATCGTAGCCCAACCATTTCTCGGGGAATGGATGGTCTTCCGTGGGTCTGCCGTCAACGAAGTGGAAAGAACAAACGTATGGCAATTTCGGTGGTTTCTTTAAGTTTAAGGCTTTTAACCAAAGCCGACGAGCTTCTTCGCACTTCGGGGGGGCGTGCATATCATAGGGTGCTCCACATCCACATTCAGCTCTGGTGCGTGGATTATGGTCAAAACAAATGTCTTGCAGATATTTTTTACGCTTGAACCAACTGTTATGACACCCCCTAACTGCGCAAAGTACGCCAGTCTTTCTGTAATCCATATTAAAAGTTAACTAGCCAGTAAAATATACACAGTCGACGCAAAACTACAGAACCACAATACATCTAACGTTAGCGTACTATTAGCGGAAGTGCTTTACCGGAAATCTTACACATTATAGTTCGAAAATGGCGGCGCCCTCGCTTACGTGAAAAATAAGGTGGATAGATTGATGTGGGGAAAAGTAATTTAAAGTAGTTTAACAAAGCAGCAACAACAAAATTTGAAAAAAATGAAGGGGTATGAATAATTCTGCAAGGCACTGTAAATCAGCATACTATCATCTCAAAAACAATGCAAGAATGAGATGTTTTGTTTCCTGTCAAGACTTGGAGAAACTTGTTCATGCCTTTATCAGCAGCAGGGTGGACTATTGTAATGGTCTCCTCACTCCTTCCCAAGAAGACCATTAGACAGCTGCAGCTCATACAGAACGCTGCTGCCAGGATTCTGACTAGAACCAGAAAATCTGAGCATATCATAAATTATATTTAGGATCGATGTTAAACTACTTTACTCGTTTATAAATCACTCAATGGCCTAGGACCTAAATCTCATTTGGTTTGAGATCTGTTCAGGTACATATGTGTGTCTATTTTGCTTCTTTGGTTTGTTGTATGACCATGTATTCAGGCAGATACATGAAGTGAGAGCAAATTAAAATTCTGGAATATGAACCTAGAAAGAAAATAAACCATTTAAATATGGTGCATAAACACTTGCATCAAGTTTAGCATTAATAACTATTAGTCATTTCACAGCTTCATCATGTTTACAATAATCACACTCTTGCAAACTATTCTAACTCAGACCTTCAGGCAACATGTTTTGGAATTAAGACTAAAAAGTTGTTAGCAAATTATTTCTGATAATTAAATTTAGGCTTTGCGTTCATTTGTAAAGATTTTTATGATGAACAAAACATGTAGGAATCATAATCTTTTGTTGATCGCAGAGAATATTTTCTGCGATAACAAAAATGAAGAAATCCTTTTAACTTTTTGTTGAGGGATCCTGAGTGATGCTGTCTTCCAGGATCTCTCACTTTTTTCCCCCATCTAATCGATTAAGTTGCTTCCCACCCATGGAGTCAGTACATGGTGGTGTTTGAATGATGTTTAGCTTTGCTAAAGGGCTGCGTTATTACCATGTGCTATAATTAAACCACAAATACGTATAACTAACATTTGGCTCTTGACAGAGTTTAACAAATATGCAGAGTTTTCTTATATAACTCAACATTTTCCTTACATTTTTTTAAATACTAGTTACAAATCTGCATTAATGAATTTGGCAAATGCTTTCTTGCAAAAATATTTTCATATTCTGTTCCTTTTAGGGCTCAGAATCAAACCTGTACTCTGTCTGGAGGTGTCTAAAGTATGGATGTGTGCTATGCTTTCATTTATTAGTACAGATGTGCCTATTGTACCGTCATGTTTCAGTGTCGCACACCATGAATTCACATAGTAGTACGTTATCAAGTTCAGGAAATTTCAAAGGAATTTGCCCATTAAAAATAAATATGAATGCTACTTAAATCAACGAAAGGACCTGAATAAAGATTAGTTCATTTGGATGAACGAGATTAAATGAAAGAGTAAGTAAAATGATCTTCCCATCGCTAGTGAGAACATCCCCTAATTCAGCACTAAACCCACAAGATATGCTAATGTCAAGTCTAATTTCAGTCCGATTATCTCATGTTATCAGGGAATATTTATAAACAACAGGTTTGGAATAACTTGAAGGAGTCCTATTATGCTCTTTTACTAGAACATGCTCTCATGCCTGGTGGTTCAAAACACGCATTATTTTTCACATAATTGACATTTTTACAATAGTTTTGTCCCCAGGCTGGCACAAATAGCTCGATTAGTTCTGGGTTTGATGAAGGTCTGGCTTCCGAAAAATGAAATGTGTTGTGATTGGTTAGCAGCCTCACTGCGCTGGGATTGGCCAACAGCTCAGACGGCGCTTCAGTCCTGCCACGCCCTTCACAAAGCAGCTAGTTGTGTGTACAACTGTTTGCACAAGCTAGATTAAAGTGATTCTTACGTTTTAAATATGGATATTTTCTTACAAAAACACATCGGATCGCTAAAGGAGGCTTTTACTGACCCCTCTGGAGCCAGGGGTTGTGCCATCGTCATAGCATCCGGAAAACAAACGCTGTAGTCCAAAGGAGCCGTTTGTTGTAGTTCTTGAAAAGGGATTTTTTAAAAACTAAATATCTCCCCTTGGAGAGGACTTTGAGATTTGAAAAAGGTGGAAAAGCATAATAGGACCCCTTTAAACACATTTTTGAATTATTCTACTAACTACTGATGCCGGTGTGGTCTAGGTGCTTATTGACTGTCTCTTGACTTGCCTTGATGCTAAATTTTGCTCATTCCGAATAACAAATCATTTTTCCTTCAAGTCGGTTTCATGAAAGAGAACGATTGTTCTCTAACCTTGTCAACACTGTTACATATTTATTAGTTTAATCTGTTGTCTCTTAGTTGAACAGCACACCTGTGTCCTCTAAATCTTAGTCAAGCTCTAATTATGAACTGCTCCACAATTGATGAGCGCCATAAAGACACAGAAGTACAACACACACAATGAGCCCGTGTCACCCTGGAAACTAATAAAAAGCTGGCGGTTCAGCTGAAACCAGACTCTGAAAGTAGTTGTAATGTTAGAAGTGCAAGACTCTGCACTTTTTTTTTTTTTTACACCAAGAGGTTAAAGAGCTGCTTTTCATTGCATTTCAGTGCAGCTCAGCACTCCAAGAGTATAGTACGTATTTGCTTGGGGGTTACAGGATGTGGCATTTCACAAAATGTCATGTCCTGCTTAGCCAGGCATTCAGAAAGTTGCAAGAGTAGGTTAAAGACTACAGTGATGCTCTTTAGACTAAGATCCTTTATTAATGTCCTTTATTAATCTGTGTCACTGCATCATGCTACTGCTAAGCCAAATATCATTGAAAATAGTTGTTTAAAGAATTAATTTGCTAGTCTGTCTTAAGAAAAAATCCATCCATCTATCCATCATTGAAAGTCAGTGGGGTCCAGTGGAACGTTCTTCAAAATGGTTTATTTTATGTTCCACAGAAGAAATATTACAGGTTTGACAACATGAGGGCTAAAAAAAAAAAAAAAAAAAAAAAAAAAACATTTAACACAATTAAATATTTGGTTTTGTCACGATCCAGGCAGGGTTGAGGAGTGGAGAAATGGAGAGGAGAACCGGAGTAAAATGAAAACACTAATTTATTAAAACACTGTAACTAATACAAACAAACAAAAACCGGGAGTAAAAGATGAGCACATGAACACAAGCAAACAGAGGTAACAGAATCATTGACGGACAAATGGGGAGTGCACACACAGACTCTTAAATACACAAAAGACAAGGCGTGGTCACAAACGAGATAATAGGATGACGAGGGGGAACTACAAATATGGGCATAGACTAAACCAAAAGGACTAAACCAAAAGGGGGAGAACAGACTAAACCAATTGAACTAGAAACATAGGGGAAAAAACACTAGGAAAACATGACAGAACAGGACAATACACAGACATGATTCTGACAGGTTTATAGTTAACCAGTAATTAACCGTTCTGACCATCACTCAGAGGTAATAAATGTAACTTGATAAATAAGTTTGTCTAGACAAACTTTAAGTTGGCCTGAGAAAGCCGGACCAGAAACTTTGAAAAGTTTAAAGAAGCTTAAAAAGTAAAAAAAAAAAAAAAAAAAAAAAAAAAAAGCACGCAAAAAAGTTTAGGAAGTTTAAAAGTATAAATAGTTTTAAAAGTTTAAAAACAAGTTGCTAGTATGTTTTTAGTTGTTTTAACATGATTAGCTAGTTACTAGTATGTTTCTAACATGTTGCTAGCATGATAAGCAAGTCACTAACAAGTCATGATGCAAGTCACTAGCATGTTGCTAACATGATTAACGAGTTAAGATGCTTCTAGCCTGACTAGCAAGTCACTAGCATGTTGCTAGCATGATTAGCAAGTCACTAGCATTTTGCTAACATGATTATCGAGTTATTAACATGCTTCTAGTCTGACTAGCATGTCACTAGCATGTTGCTAACATGATTGAGTTATTAGCATGTTTCTAACATGACTAGCATGTTGCAAGCATGACTAGCATGTTGCTAGCATGATTGAGTTATTAGCATGTTTCTAACATGACTAGCATGTTGCAAGCATGACTAGCATGTTGCTAGCATGATTATCGAGTTATTAACATGCTTCCAACCTGACTAGCATGTCACTAACAAGTTATTAGCATGTTTCTAGCATGTTGCTAGTATGATTTGCAAGTTACTGGCATTTGGCCAACATGATTAGCGAGTTATTAGCATGTTGCTAGCATGTTGTCCATAAGATTAACGTGACTAGCGAGTTATTAGCATGTTTCTAGCATGATTAGCAGACAGACAGACAGATGAGAATAAGTTTAAAAGCAGATCAGTAAGTTGACTTTCTCAGTCCAGTTTAATATAATGTATATCTTCCTGTTACTGACATCATTGTCTCCATCACCCAAATGTGACTTTGATGAGCATTAGCTGAACAGAAGATGTTAGAACAGAAAACTCTTGTTGTGTTTCAGAGGATTACAGAATGTGGGCTTCAATCAGGTCTGCTGCAAAGAACACATTTACTGAACGTACGCCTCCACTATGCCTTCAGAACCAACTAATGTTTCATAATGAAAACCAAAGCATCTTTAAAATACTCATTAAAAAACAGTTAAAAACGAATTATTTGTTTGTTCAAAATATTTGAGAACTTCTGTAGGCATCTGATGACATTCAGCACATCTCTCACAATTCAATAATGTTTTCAGTGTTATCAAACTCTAACTGCTTTCATAACAGCATGGGTCCTAATAGTGCAGAGATGAGAATACTCTATTGAGCAGTGGCACTCTTCTCATGTTTGTTTGTTTTTTAGGTAAAAACCCAGGGCCTTTCTTAAAAAGACTCTAATGACAGTTTTGAAGTATTTGAGGAAATTGTATTTTTTTTTTTAGATCTGCTCATGTCAACTTGAGGATTGGGTTTAAGATGTTCATGGTGACATTTTTAATTTACAGATACAAATTCAATTTCATACATTGGAAATCGATACAAATTGTACGTTTTGGGCAAAAAAAGTTGGTACTTGACTTTTTAATTAATTATTATAAATATTCAGCTATTTTGATCATATCTGTTTAGTTAAGGTTGTTATATTTATTCACCATTGTGGTTAACATTACATTTTGTTGCACTTAGACAATATTTAGTTTTTATTAGTTTTCTATTGCCAGGAGGGCTGTATTATTCATAGCTATAAAGAAAAAAAAATCTCAGTTCTTGACTATTCACAAACAAAGCTGCATGACAATCTAAGAAAAACAACATGACAATCAACATACAAATACATTTGGGATAAAATAATAAACATTGAATTACAAATGAGTAAAAATGACAACAAAACCAACAGCAGAAACAGGATAAACTAAAAATATTTG
Organism: Garra rufa; assembly: GCF_049309525.1. Classification (NCBI taxonomy): domain Eukaryota; kingdom Metazoa; phylum Chordata; class Actinopteri; order Cypriniformes; family Cyprinidae; genus Garra; species Garra rufa. The sequence goes on from NC_133371.1 coordinate 7,993,109, forward strand.
ACCAAACCCAAGCATGTGAACTTCATTGTACTGTACATTTTTTTTAATTCTGTTTTTCTTGTTAAATATGAGTTTTGTCATTCTGGATAACTAGATTTATTATGATTAAGTGTGCAAAGTAAGTGATTATTCATTCGTCTTTGCTTCTCATTAATCAGCGTGAGAGGTTGGATTCGCTCTGTGAGCTGCTTTTGTCACTAAAGTGTGTTGTGTTTTAATGGCACTTCTGAAGAACACACGTCTGAGCAGATGAATAAATCAAATCTTGTCATACTTCAAAGGGTAAAAAAGTCCAGTTTACCACTGCTTATGTTATTGAATTGTTATTTCAGTCAAGGAGACCATTTGATAAGATCTTATCCCAGACAACTATGAACAGATTTCTGAGGGTAACCGAGTAAAACCTTGTGCGTTTGTTCATATTCTACATCTGCTTAACTGTTAATATAGTTTGCATCAGTTCAGATACAGGTTTTTACAAAAATTTAAAGTTTTATAAAATTATGTTGGAAGTATTAATTATATTAATAAAAAAAACAATCAATTATTATATTAATGAAATAAATATATTTTGTCTTATTTGTTTTGATTTCTATCATGCATTATCTTCTTGTCAATCCACCAGTTTCCAATTACAACTCTGCATGTTTGCAGTGTAAAATCTTTGATTGATTTTCACTTTGGTCAGAACAAAAACAGCAGACGGCCTTATTGTAAATGCAAATTCATTCTCTTCCAGCAGGTGGCGCTTTCAGACCAGCAGAAATATTGCAGTTTTCCCGGTAACTGCAAATGTAAGACCTCTTGAAATCATAATTAAGACTTTCTTGTACCATTTAAGACTTATGGCCTTAACAATTAAGACTTTAAGACATTTTAAGGAAACACTGAATATGTCTTCCTCACATCATTAGTTCTGCACTTCAGCGAATCTCCTTTGTGGTACAGAAAGCTGCTTACATGTAGGCTACACAGGGAAACAGTGATGATGATCCTGATAGGGCTGCAACTAACGATTATTTTAATAATCGATTAATCTGTCGATTATTTTTTCGATTAATCGATGAATCGGATAAAAAAAACAAGGGATTTACAACCCTTTATTCAAAAACAGAACTAAAATCTTTAGAAAGTGCACGAACATGTTGCTCCTTGAACTGTTATAATAATAATAATAATAAAATAAAAATGGACTAACAAAAAACATACACATGTATGCTTTACATCTGCCAAATATATAGACTAAATAAACTAAAATTACTATCCGTCAAGACAGCGGCTTGCTGTGGTGTACATGCTGCATTTCCCATCAAGAAGCCTCTCAAATTAAATTCCTCAGTGCGCATTAAAAAAGTCATGTGACTTTGCACGCTGGAACGGGATAACTTGACTAACTTTCTGCTACATTCATTCTGCCACGGCGGTGTTTAGTGTCCTGCCATCAGCAGCGACCAGCTGGAAGAGTTCCGCATTCAAATGCACGCAAAACTGGCCTCAAAGCCCCAGCAAAAGTAATTACCATGAATGTGTCAAGGCAAAAATTAAGAAAATATTCGAATTACTTATTAATAAACTAGTATTTTCTGATTCAGTGTTGCAAAGATGAAATTGACGATCCTGCCATCTGCTCATTAATGCCTAATGCATCTTTATGGATTAGCTAATGAAAGAGTTTTGTTTTCGATTTTAATTATTTCGTTTTATAGTAAAATAATAATTTAAAGCTTTCTATAGATATTGTGTTTGTGAGGCAATTACCTGGGTTTCGGTTAATTATTGTGAAGCGCTCCTGTTTAAACCAAAGATATCAAGCGTATTCTGTTTGTTTTCTTTAAGAGCACATTTTGTTGATACTGTTAGTACACACAAACTAAGGTAGACCCTTTACAGTTCCGGCCCGGGTGGTAAATTACTCTTACCTTTATGAGCAAAAAAGAAATTCCACATTGCACTGGCGTCTCCATGCGCTGCAAAGCGCTCTTCTCTCCGCACAAACTTTGGATTTATATTGATTGAATGATTAAACTAATATCGTGATATGTTTTAAGTTTTTTATATCAATGGATTTTAATTTAAATCGCGATGAATTAAGCAGGCTTTAGATCTGTCTGCCGCTGTTTGCTAGGTATAACTTTAAAAAACAAAAACTTGAATTTAACAAACAAAAAGTGTTCCAAATATATCTCTAAATTAACTTTATAAACTAAAGGAACGAAAATAAATGTAATCACTTTGCTATTAAAATCAGCAGCTGTGTAATGAGGAAGAGAAAGAGAAAAAAAGACAGTCGGACTGGAAATTCAGTCGGCCAAAAATTGATGAGCTGTCGGACATTTTTACAAGGAATGTTTGTTTAATAGCCTATTTAATACTCTTAGGCTACTTTCTTAATTAAATATATTATTTCTTTGATTTATTTTAGCGTTTTTAGGCTGCTTGTTAGCTGACTGAAGTGTAGGCTATATATAAAAAAACAACGTGCCACCGTCACAGCCCTATTCAAAACTGAGACGATTTCACCTCAGCAGAGCTCCTCTTTCTCCTTACGGTTGTGGTATGTTTTCGACACATTATACAGACAGACAGTGTTACAAAAACTATAGAAGTAGTTTTCTCCATCTCCACTATCCAACGACCCGTACAGCAGCTGTTTTGCGATCAAGCATTGGCTGCTGTGAAAGTACGCTAGCCATAGTAGGCTTAAATATCAAACATGTTTGATATAAATCGGGGCAGCATATATATATATAATGTAGAAACGGTGCTTTATGCTCAAATGTTCCAGTTTTGCGCACAAGTTAAATTCGCATTTTTGGATGGAAACAGCTTATGAGGTGCCGAACTCTGCTGGCATCAGTGCGGGAGAGAGACCGAATGTGTCCACTCCGCTCTGCGCTCAATTTTTTTTTTTTAATATATATAATAACAACCAAATGTCTCTGCGTCGCGCGACACAACGAATCGATTATGAAATTCGTTGCCAACGCTTTTAGTAATCGATTTTTATCGATTTTATCGATTCATTGTTGCAGCCCTAGATCCTGATAATTAGAACTTCTACTTAGCTCGTTCCATTTCCGCAAATCAGTTTTTGTGGATGAATGACTTGCTCTACTACTGGTCACTTTGGCCTTCATCAACAGCCACTGCACCACCTGCTGATCACTGACTGACAGCAGCTGGAGACTGTCCTCTACTATTTTTTGTGCAGCTCCTGGATGTGAAATGCAGAATTTACTGTCAAATTTTACCCACTGAATCTGTGGAAGCGAATTTGGAAAGTAAAATAAAATGGACCGAAACTTGCTGGTCAAATATTATACATCATACTTTTAAAGCAAGACACGTTTTATTATTATTATTATTAAATTTTACTTTTTTTTTTTTTTTTACTAAAACTTACTCAGTTGATTGATTACTTTGATAATTGCAAACATTTTTTTGTATGACAAGTTTTCTAAAATGTTAGGTTTAAATATGCAAATGAGCCATTATTTAATGAAATACGCGCTAATTTGCATACATTTCTAGAACAAAAATCTAAAGACTGGATGAAGTCAGTTTCAAAATTCTTGTTTATTTTTTTGACATATTAGAGTCAAATGTTTTTACAGAGGGGATTTTGGGTCTCATTTCGTCACGACATAATTCAGAAAAAACTAGAACAGACAGGAAATGCTATATTTGTTTTTATTTTTTGGGGAATAAAATGTTGTATATCCTCAAGCAAATGATATATGAACAAATCCATCTGTAAAAACCTTCAGGATATAGACAGGAATAAAAATGTTCAGTGTGGTGTGTGTAAGTGCTGCTGAAGTGGAGATTTATGGCTCAGTGTAGAAGAAAAAACTCATTTTGAGAAAACGCCTATAAAAATATGCATTGTAATTTAAATCTATTGACACAAAGGGGCAGCCGTGGCCTAATGGTTAGAGAGTCGGACTTGTAACCCAAAAGTTGCAGGTTCGAGTCTCAGGTCCGGAAGGGATTGTAGGTGGGGGGAGTGAAAGTACAGCACTCTCTCCACCCTCAAACCCCCAACTGCTCCGGGTGTGTGTTCTCCGTACTTACTTGTGTGTGTGCACTTGGATGGTTAAATGCAGAATGCAGAATAGTATGGGTCACCATACATGGCCTCACGTCACCTCCTTTCCTTTCCTTTCCAAACAGATAAAGTGCTATAAAAGAAAAAACTTTACAGTGTATTTTAGATGTTTTCTTTCCACTAGTCTGAAAAAAAAACTTAATGAAAAACCAAAAAGCTCAAAATCTCAAACTTGACAGGTGCATGAAAAAAAAAAATATTTTGCCTGCAGTGTCTTCCCTTAAACAAATAGAATATTTTCGAAGTGAATTCTGGTAAGTGAATATAAATAATTTAATTTTCCTTATGAAAATGTGTGTGAAATATTTTTAATTGAAATATTCACAGCTTAAATAAACAACGGTGTTAAATTTCAGGACCTAAAAATAAAAATGCAAGCCCTGGAAATACAAGGCATTAAAATGCAAGCACTGTTATTGCAATGCATAATTTTCAGTTAGTGCCATTTAACATGCTTTTTTGTATCAAAGACTTATGGCATTATTTTACTTCCATAGACAACCCCCCAGGGCATAACATGAATTGGGGGCTCATATTAATTTTACGGCCCATTTAATAACAAAGTATAAAATTGCGCAAGAGCATTTGCGTGCTCACTGCTTTCGCAGTTTTTTCTCGTGTTCGCCTGGTGGTTTTCATCTTGTGAAGGAGAAAGTACGGGGTTTACAATGTCATCAAAATCTGAACGTGACAAATTTATGATCACACCTACAGAAGAATAATTTCAGAAGTGTTGAAAAGATGATTTTTCGATATAGTTAAGCCCTGAAATGCACTGAAAATGTAGTATTTTTTAAATCTAATTAATATCTTGCTGTTGCTGAAGTGTCTAATCAGGGTTGCTTCAAGCTGAAGCTGAAGTCAAGGATTTGTTTGTGAAACAATAGCCATAATCATATTAAGTGTTTGGATTCTCCGTACTTAAAACCTGACATGGACCACACAGATTCCTCTACTTGTAGTATATAACTACGGAGCCCCTTACGTCACCTGTAGAAGAAAAATAATTAATCCGTGGGGACGGTTTTGCAATTCGTTCCCTCAGTTTATAAACCGTTCTCACGAATTCTTAATCTGTTCCCTCGGTTTAACAATTCGTGCCCACGGATTAACAAACCGTGCCCACGAATTTCCAATCCGTGCGCTCAGATTTTGTAAACCGTACCCTCGGATTTTGAATCCGTACCGACAAATTCATAATCCGTGCGCACGCTTTCGCAATCCGTTCCCACAGTTTGTAAACTGCTCTCACGGATTTGTGGCCCCGCCCCCAAATTCAACCAGGACACCTGTTTATATGCTGGATGCATTGTTTTGCATTTATTAAACTTTATTTCTCAGTAGGCTATGAGACTATGCAACACTGACAAAACAGAGTTTTTAGCTTTATTTTATATTAATCACCAATAGATTAGCTGCCAAAACATCATGTGTTTTAAACTATTGGTTATTAATGTAAAATAAACGATAAAAAGAAGCCTGTTTTGTAAGTGCGGTCATGGTACCAAAATAAAATAATAAGTGAAGAGCGCTGTTCAAACGGCTTTGTTTTATATAATATTTTTCAAAATATAAAATTACCTGAATTAAAAAAAAAAAACGAGTTTTGGAGAAGAGAAGGTAAAAAGCAATACAAAACAAATAATGTACAGGTTATGTTGCCATTCCTTTGCTCTCAAACTAAATGCAATGTAATAATAGGCCTTATTTAATAATAACATTAATAGTGCAGCATGCATCTAACTCTGGGTGAAAAGCTTATCATAATCACAAATCCGTGAGAGCAGTTTACAAACTGTGGGAACGGATTGCGAAAGCGTGCGCACGGATTATGATTTTGTGAGTACGGATTCAAAATCCGAGGGTACGGTTTACAAAATCTGAGCGCACGGATTGGAAATTCGTGGGCACGGTTTGTTAATCCGTGGGCATGAATTGTTAAACCGAGGGAACAGTTTAAGAATTCGTGAGTACGGTTTATAAACTGAGGGAACGAATTGCAAAACCGTCCCCACGGATTAATTTTTTTTCTTCTACAGGTGACGTAAGGGGCTCCGTATATAACAGCATCTACCTAACCAAGGTTTCACTTAGTAAAATTTGTCAGCACAGCAGATGAAGGTGCCATATCATTAGCACTACAAAACTCCCCCAAGCAATCCTTTCTCCTTGAGCCTCATATTCATTCTCTTTAAAGTTCTCATTGCATTCTCCCTCCACTGGAGCGAAATGGAATCTCAAGATCTTGCAGTAAAATCGAGCCATTAGTCTTAAATATAGCTTTTATGAAAATGTATTTACTCCCCAAGCCGGTCTTGAAATGAGGAAGCTATACCTTGACCTTCATGCAAGCAAATGCTCCTCAAGGGCTGGCATTTATGGATGTATTATATTCATCTGAGTGATGCAAGTCCTGTGTGTTTGTGTTTAAGCCATATACATACAGTGCCTTACAAAAGTATTCATACCCCTTCATATTTTTTTTTTCACATTTTGTTTTGTTGCAGAATTATGTTAAAGTGCTTTAAATTAGGTTTTTTTTTTTTTTTTTTCACATCAATCTACATCTCATACACCATAATGACAAAGCACAAAAAAGGTTTGTAACAACTTTGCAAATTTATTAGAAATAAAAAACTGAAAAGATCTGGAAATTTATCTCAGGAGCATTCATATTGCTTCTAGATGTTCCTACACTTGGAGTGGAGTTAAACTGCAACAAAAAAAAGTTAAATTAAAACAAAAGTTTGTCTGAGACACACTACAGAGACATGAAATGCATTTTTTTTTATATAAAAGCACATCGGTTCACAGGAGGAGCTCTTTCTGGGGAAAGTACAGGGTTGGAAAGGGCATTCTGAGGCTGAATGCTGACAGAAGATTGATGAACCCGTCTAGTTTATCCACATTATAGGGAGGAGTTTGGAAAAGAGAGGTTACAACAAGTGCACCATATTGAGGGAAGCGTCTCCTAGATCGAACTGACAAGCTCTGTACTATTGGCCAAGCTCTTCCCGTGTAATGGGATTTCTCAGGATGGCAAATGTATGTATAAATGTGTCTCTTTTTAAAAGCCGTTTGTGATATAAGAGGTGCTTTTCCAAGATGAGCCAATTCTACGCATGGCTGCTTCTCTCTTCCCGTCTCCAGAAAGGTTCACACACATAAAGGAAAGTAAAGAGCCAAAGTAGACCACAAAAGGACATAGCAAAGAGACAGCACAATGAGAAACTTAAGGACACAGGATATACATTTAGAGTAAATATTTAAGCATCATCTTTTATCAGCAAACTTCTGTGGTTTGACCATATTTTAGATTCCAACTGGGCAGGGAAAAGTTCAGGGAAAAGTTTCTAAGCAGTTGCGAAATGTTCTTTGCATTCAGAATAATCAAGCCTAAGAGTGATCATTTATGAACATTTTATTTTGTATTTTGTGTTATTTACAAGACAAAATACTATATTTGTAGTCTGCTAAATTTGGCACAGTATTTTATTTTGATCCGTTTAAACTTTTTTAAACTGTTTTAAAGTTTAAAAACATATGTATTTTTGTCTATCTACACTATATTGCTAAAAGTATTGGGACACCCCTTCTAATGAACAGGTTTGACTACTTTAGTAATTTCCATGAGTACAAATCTTAATGTTTAAGCATTTAATGATATTCTAGGGGTTTGTGTGCTTCTAATTTGATAGCAACAGTTTGGACAGAAGCCTTTCTATTCTAACATGACAATGCATCTGTGTATAAGACAAGGTTCAAATAAAAATGATTGATTCAGTCAGTGTGGAAGAACTTGACAAAGTCCTAATCTCAGCTGAACACCTCTGGAGAGACTTTAAATGCAGACCTTGAGCCAAAAACTCATCACCAAACACCAATGACTTGCACATATGGGTTCAGTCATTTTAGACAAAACTGGTGCAACAGAGATGGAAATACAATTTATAAATACATGAATCATGTTTCTATCTTTGTTGCCACAGTTTTAGAAGTGTCTAAAATGACTGAACCCATAGCTGCAAGTCATTGGTGTTTGGTGATGAGTTTTTGTCTCAAGGTCTGCATTTAAAGTCACTCCAGAGGTGTTCAGCTGAGATTAGGAGTTTGCTTTCTGCAGACCAGTCAAGTTCTTCCACACTGACTGAATCAATCATTTTTATTTGAACCTTGTCTTATACACAGATGCATTGTCATGTTAGAATAGAAAGGGTTCTGTCCAAACTGTTGCTATCAAATTAGAAGCACACAAACCCCTAGAATATCATTATATGCCTAAACATTAAGATTTGTACTCATGGAAATTACTAAAGTAGTCAAACCTGTTCATTAGAAGGGGTGTCCCAATACTTTTGGCAATAAAGTGCACGTCTGTAGTGGTACTGCATAGACAATACATTGGGAAAAAAATGGGAAAACTGTAAATTGGGAAAAACAACTTATATATGGAAAAACTTTGACTAACTACTCTGGGAACCCGTGGATGGCAAGACAGATAGCGCTACACAAACAATCTTCAGTCCCTTTACTATCCGCGATAGACACACAACAAGTTTAAATTCTCTCTCAGCATGGCTATGTTTAGGATTACTTTCACACATTATGCAGATTACTTTTTCCAAAGCTTTAATTCTTTTCTCATTACCAAAGATCTATTTGCTGTTGTTAAAACGTGGTTTGTAATTAGATGGAGTCATTTCTCACAAGGCCTTAATATGAGGCAGTTAAGAACAAAGAGTTCCATTATTTCTTTCTTGCTTGTTAAGATGCTAGCCAGCCCTCGCTCTCTCATTTCCTTCATTTAAATTACCTTTAGATGCAGGGGTCACAGTGCTTGATGTTCAAATGCAAAAAAAAAACGTTTCATGGGGGGAAAAAACTGTGACACCACCAAAGAAGTCATCCTAAAAAATAAATAAATAAATAAATAAATAAAAAAGTGCACCGTGAGGAAAATAAATGAATAAGTCCCTGTGGCAAGAAGCTGATTTTAGACCAGCTAAGAGGCTTTGTTTGGCACAATGCAGAAAGAAAGTCAATGGAGTTACCTTCTCTTTACATGTTCTTAAAAGGTTCCTTTATCACAGGAGGAAAGGGTCAATTATTTGTGTTATTCATGAGGTCATAAAATGAGTTTTGAGATTTAGTGTGTTCTGTGTGAATATGAAACGTGTTTTTATTTTTTTAAATAATTTGGCTATGATGAAAAAACAAAATCTGATTTAGAAGTGTCCACTACTTCACCAGAGTGTGGCATATCTGTATACCTCAACTTCACTTATAAGTAGTGTTGTTTTTGGCGACCGGTTTTAATTTTAGTTTTAGTCTAGTCAAGTTGTAGTCAACTAAAAGTCTGAGCATTTTAGTCTTATTTTAGTCAGAATTATCCATGACTATTTTCGTCTAGTCAACGAAAACTGATGACATTTATAAGTTTGTTTACAGATTAATTCATTTATACCTTGTAAAATTATTATTTTTTTTATTTCTTATGGTTCACTTGGACATCTGAGACGCAAAAGCAACTTTTTCCAACTTTGACCACAAGATGTCATTAGTGTGCAACGTGTTGAAAAGCTTCGAGTGATGAACGATACAGTTGAGGGGAACGCTTCGGTGCTTCGAAAAGCTTCATTTTCCCATCACTACTAAAAAGTGCAAATAAAATGTGTGTCGTTTCTTCTTTTTCTCCCAAAGATGAACCCCGGCCGGCTGGCCAACGGTCCCTTTATCTGTTTGTAGTCGTCTTCTAGATAATGTCGCGAGTGCGGCTTGAGGAAGTGACGTCGCCTGCGTCTGCACGGTTTGTGCTAAAAGGGTTTAGGCTAGAAGGGATACAGCTCTGACTGCTGGGCATGCGCACATCAATCTAACGTTATAACATTTTGTTTCGTCTCGTTTTCGTCAACAAAAATAAAGAGATATTTTAGCATAGATTTTATTTTGTAAACCACATTTAGTCTCGTTTTCATTCGTCATCGATATCGCATTATACATTTAATTATAGTCATCGTCACATGACCAGCATTTATGTTTCGTCTCGTTTTTGTCACGTGATAAAGGTTCGTTGACTACGACATTTAGTCATAATTTTCGTTGACGAAAGCAACGCTACTTATAATGTTTTGCAGGAGCCACAGATTCATATATTGTCAAATATAATAATTCTACCACAGTTACAGTAGCTGCTCAAATTTGTTTGGCCAAGCATTGTTGACTGTTGGTATTTAGCATTGGGACGTTTCTGTTTTTCTATCCATTCACTTGTTTGCATAATTCTAGTGGACTAACAGGAAAAACAAGTTATTGACTTACGTTTAATTATAAATTATACAATATTTAGATTTAGAGATTGTATGTGTAGTCATAGAAAAGTTCTCAATCTTTCCATGACAGCAGACCCATTGGTTTAATCAATTGTGTCTAGTCATATCTCCACCTTCTGTAAATGGATTCTGTGCACATTCATGGCCATGATGTTTGTGATGTGTCTCAGGAGATGACATTGCCACAGGCTGTGATTATCGATCCACAGTTAAACTGGACGGATGAGTGATTGATGTTTGAATGGGCAGGTCAAGACATCTTTGCTTCAGCAATATTGCTATTTTATTTGCTTTTGGGATTGCAAGTGATTTCTTTATCCCGCATTGTCATTAATATTGTCATTAACATGTGGAAACTAAGAGAATTAGTCTATAATTAATATACTATACTTATATTTACAATGTGTTAATAATATATACGTAATATATTGTTAGTTGAGCTGCTTCAGACAGCGCACCAGTAGCGCTTTAATAGAAGAAAACACACAATTACGTCAAAATGCACAGTTTTGGCAAGTTACCTCGTAAAAGTAGTCTTAAATGAGTTATAAAGTCTTAAATGACCGTAAAAAGTTGGAAGAAAATGGGACATGTGTCAGATCTGCATCATGTGCATCAGGTTTTAAAGAGACAGCGCTGCTTTTAAAGTGAAACCTGCTGAAGTCTGTCATTGATGGAAATCAAAGAACAAAAGAAAAAGAGAAATCATTCGACTGCTCTAGTCGCTGATTAAAATTGGCAGCTTGAATAAAGATTAATTTGTATAGTTTAAGCATTTACAATTTATAGTTTGTGAAGATTGTTTTAAAAATCACTTAAAATTAAAAGTTGTATATTTCAGAGCCTATTAAAATGTTAAAAAGAACGGCTTTCAGTTATACAGCAATGCTGAATGGCTATAATTAATAGGTAAAACTGCATTTAATAGAGACACCAGTAGCAGTATTGGCATCAAAACTTATAATAATAATGGTAATAAAACTAAATAAGCTACTTAGTATTTTCTAAATATGTGTTTGATGACATCTTTTACTATCTATATGTTGTCTCTACATTAATTTGGAGGTTCAATGTAAAATAGGCTGTTTGTGTGTGAGCTTATTTATTCATTTGAATGACTTTCTGCGCTTGCTATACTATATACTTCAGTGAGGTAAAAGTACTACAATTTATTATATTTGTAATTTTATAATAAATCGAAAAGCAAGACGTCTTGAAAAAAACTAGCGAGTTGAAATAGCAGCTGCAGCCAATGATTGATCCTCTGCTGCCATCTTCTGGTTATATGGGTCATTTCATGTCATTTTCATCTTACAAACACTGTTTTCCGTCAAAAGACATTTTTTCTATGTCGTCTTTATGAATGAAAAGTGAATCTTTGAAGTTAATTTATTGCACAGCTGTAGAGTTGAAAATGAATCAAGGCTTTAAAATATGACAAGATTTTACAAATGTGTTCATGACTATGAAGGCAAGTTACTGATTATCAAGAATACAATGAAGATGTCCAATTAATTAATTCTGACAATATAAACATGCAACTTATTAATTCCAAAAAAAATTATAATAATCTGGCCAGTAAAAAAAAAAAAATTTGGACAGTAAATGTTATCATGTCACTGGCAGGTGTGGCAAAAAGTTAGTTTTAGGCCCTGTTTGTACCTTTGAGTGCAGTAAAAAAAAAAAAAAAAAAGAAAAAAAAAATTCTTACTGACCTTTCCTGACCAATTGCGTCTCTTTTAAATAGGAAAGTAGAAGGCTGATAACCTTTTCATTTTATGCATTTTAACATTTCATATTGTTCTGTTCTTCTAACACTGATTGTGCCAAGCATTTCTTGGAGCAGCCCAGAGAGCAGCTAAATTACTGACATCTGTATGGATGTGTGCAACAGAATCCTAATGCCACATGAACAAACAGTCACACATATCTGCTGGTGTCGTTGACTCATAGTGGGTTTCTAAATATGTGAATATTTAATGCATCATTTAAATACTAAATGAGTTTTTCATTTAATTTAAAATTAATCCTAAAGTAATTGTCTAAAATGCTTTACATATTAAGAGTTGTGGTGTTATATTAGAAACAGAAGTTGGTCTTTTCAAGCTGAGGAAGAAATAACAACAGACATAAATGAGCCAACTGGCTCAGCAATAAGAGTAAAGAGCTATCAGATTGTAGCACGAACTGGGTAGTGCTTGTTTTTTCACAATTCCTAAGTTACTATGTGACCACAACTGTGATACACTTAGACCAGAAATCAGAAGACAAAGGTCGACTCACTAGAGCAAAAGGCAGCAAAATGACAGAAAAACAGTCAAATTTAATAACTACTAGGATTACTGGAATGCAACTGATCAAGGAAAAGGTAAGTGCACTGTTCTGATTGGTTTGTGTCTTTGAAAGAGTTGCAATCTTTTGAAATTAAAATAATAGAAAACAAACAAAACCCATATAGGTAACAATAACCAACACAAGTTTAAAACAGTAACAGAAAGATACCTGAAATTCTCTAAAAATCAACCTTAGTTCTCAGTTTCAGTATCAGTCTCTCAATTTCAAGTTCTGAAAACTTGAAACTTAATTCCAGTTGTTAATGAACAGTAATGCTCACCAACGAAAAAAAAAAAAAAACAGTTCAGTCCATGAGGGGAAAAAACTTTTGTATCCAGGAAAGGCCAGGAAAACTTGAAATTCAAATGTGTGCAATTCTGTCCTACCTGATAAAAAAGAAAATGACTTTTTACTCTGTTTCCAGGTATGGAACATTGGGATAACAAACCAGGAATAGAAATCCACGGCCCGGATAAGATTCAGGATCATAGCAGCAATTCTTCAAACAATTAAAGAGGAGAAAAAATAAATAAAGTAAAAAAAAAAAAAAAAACAGCAACAAAAACAGCCTTGAAAAACAAAGCCAAAAACAATCATCAGTAACTTCAAAGTTAAAATAAATAGTTTTAAATTAATTCACAATTCATTAGTTTATAAAAAAGTCATACTTATTTGCATATAAGCAACACATACATGCTAATCGCTCAATTAACAAGTCTAAGCAAAGTGTTAACAGAGCTAGTTTCAATAAGGAGGTTCAACCAACTCTGAGTTTAAACTTGAACTCTGAATTGACTTACCCTGAGATGGGAAACACTGAGTTTTTGGTTTCAGAACAGCTGAACTGAGTTAGTTCAATCCACTCTGAGTAGGTTGACTCTGAGTTTAGCATGTGAACCACATCTATGAAAAGCCCATACCAACGGAGCTCTGAAATTATGATTCACCATGGCAACAGCTCCCGCTAAAAAGTCCTCCGCATACTTCGAGTCAATGCTTAACTTTTATTTTTAATTACTGTTATAATAGAAAAACTAGCAGAACAGTAGGTTATTGAACTAATATTAATTATCATGGTTTCCCACAGGCAAAAAGAAGAAAAGAAAACAGCTAAAAATGAAGTATAGAAACACAATTAAATCAGGTAAAGCTTTAACTGTCACGCGGGTGTGCAGGACGAGACGAGACGATAGACGAGATTTACAATCAACAATAAATTTAATAGAAATCTCCAAGATGAACAAGGCAGGAACAGGCAGGAACACAGAGGGCTTTCACACACATCCAGGAAACGTTAAAGACCGACAAAAGACTAAACTCAAAGACAGACTTATAAAGGGCAACTAATTATCAAACACAGGTGACACAGATGACTAATGATTACAAGGACAGGTGAAACAGATAATGGCTAAACACAGGGCTAAACCAAATGAACACAGAATGGCAGGGGAAGACAATGGGAGAAACCAATGACAGACGGGGTTGTGACATCACGCCCCCCTCCGGAAAGGCGCGTCCTCGCGCCGTGGAGAAAACGAGAGGGGCGGAAGAACAGAGTACATAAGGGAGGAGGCTTGGGCGGAGGACGGTACCCCTGGAGGGGGACAACAAACAAAGTCAACAGAGTCCAGGGGGGCGACGAAGGTGGGAGGAGCCAGGGAGGAAACAGGAGGGGCCTGAAGCAGGAGGAACTGACCCAGACCACAGCCATGATGACGGCCCACGGTGGAGCCGACGGAGGGAGGAGCCATGGTGGAGGAAGGCGTGCCGACTCCATGGGGCCGACCGACAGAGGCGGAGCAGATGGCGGAGGAGCCCGAGGCGGAGACGGAGAGCCGATGATCCGGGGTGACGCCGAGGATCCGGAGGGCCAAGGTGGAGCAGGCTCTGGCGCCCGAGGCGGAGGCGGAGTCCCGGAGATCCGCGGCGGAGCCGGAGCGACAGAGGATGGAGGCTGTGCCCGCAGGAAGGAGGAGTCCCAAGGAGCCGGTGGGACGGCGCGACGAGGCACAGCCGGAGGAGCAGAGTCCTGAGGAGCCGATGGGGTGACGACTGACCAGGGCGGAGCCGGAAAGACGATGGAGCCCGGTGGAGCTGGTGGATCGACGGGCGACGGTGGAGAGGAGGGCGTCGAGAGCCGTGGTGGAACCGCGGGGTCGAAGGGCCGAGGCGGAGTCCAGGACTCGGAGGCTGGAGGCGGAGCTGAGGAATCCTCCAGCCGAGACGCCGATGGAAGCTGGCAGTCCCGCGGCGAGCCCACTGCACAGGTGGATGACTGAGGGTGAGCAGGGGGACTGACAGGTGATAGCGGAGATTCTGGAAGGCTGGGCGAAATCAGCGATGACTCTGGACGACTGGACGGAACCAGCGGAGATTCAGGATGGCTGGACGGGACCAGCGGAGATTCAGGATGGCTGGACGGGACCAGCGGAGACTCAGGATGGCTGGACGGGACCAGCGGAGACTCAGGCATAGGCAGAAGAGGGCGGGTGGGTGGGAAGTTCAGGCAGGCCAGTGGTTCTGTGGAAAAGTCTATTAAGTCCCCAGAGTGTTGCTCATTCTCACCCCCAGTGGTGGTGCAGTGGGCAGGGCTCTCTGTAGCCCTCTCTTGCTCCACGTCACACTCCACCGTCGCGGATGTAGCAGTCGGCTCTCGCACCTGGTCCGATGGGTCCGGCTCTGGCTCTGTCGCTCTCGGCTCGGGCTCTCCATCGTCGGTGGGCTCGGGCTGCAACTCCGCTTGTCGGGGTGATGTTGGGCTGGGTTCTGGGTCTGGAGTGGGGCTGGTGTCATCCTTCGCGGTCAACGAAGCTCTGCTGGACACCAGCACCCACACGATGTAGTCGGCGAGGCTCTCTCGAGGACCCTCCCCGGACAGCTGCCTCTGGATGTTATCATTAAGTCCCACGCGGTAGAACGTGCATAGGCAACTGTCCGGGTAGTGCGTAAACGGGGCGAGGAATATAAAGTCTCTGGTGTGGTCCTCGAGAGAGCGGTTCCCCTGCTTCAGGAGGAGGATGAGGACGGCGGGATCATTCATGACGGGGGAAAAAAAAAAAATAAATAAACTAAACACTGATACAAAAAAAAACGGAAAATAAACGCAGGGGAAGACGCCGTGAATTTTTTTTGTTGGGTCGGTCTTTCTGTCACGCGGGTGTGCAGGACGAGACGAGACGATAGACGAGATTTACAATCAACAATAAATTTAATAGAAATCTCCAAGATGAACAAGGCAGGAACAGGCAGGAACACAGAGGGCTTTCACACACATCCAGGAAACGTTAAAGACCGACAAAAGACTAAACTCAAAGACAGACTTATAAAGGGCAACTAATTATCAAACACAGGTGACACAGATGACTAATGATTACAAGGACAGGTGAAACAGATAATGGCTAAACACAGGGCTAAACCAAATGAACACAGAATGGCAGGGGAAGACAATGGGAGAAACCAATGACAGACGGGGTTGTGACATTAACCATAAAGGTTCATGAGGTTCATGACTTTACAAACATTTGACATATTAAATACATATAATTCAGTGTCTATTTCAATGTGCAGCAGCTTTTATAGTCTAGTGCTTTTTTCACATAATGAAATACTCTCTAATCCAAACGATTGCATTTCTTAATTTGAGTAATGAAATTAACATTTGACTTACTCAGCCAACAGCAAGAAGGCTTGCAAAATAATGAAGAACAGATGAAATGAAGATGGCCACAATACCAAGTATTAGAAGAATATTAAAATCCAACATGAAAAAGAATAAATGTTGCTCATAAAGAGTGTGAGAGTAAGCCACACTTTCTTTAATGCTCTGCATACAGCGGCCGCACAAATATGCTCTATATCCCTGATGTTATCTAGAAAACTTCCATTTCAAAATGCAACTGCTTAAATAAATACATGCAGCATGCACTTGAATATGGCAAAAAAATCTAAATAATCCTGTACTTATTAATAAAATAATCCTATGTATAAATGGACATGCTGTTTTTGTCAGTTTGACACTTTGACAGTGTCTGCATGATAAAAATATGTGTAATGAATGAGTGCACCTGCACTGCAAAAATGCTGTTTCCAATCAAAATATCTACAGTTTCTTAAAACAAGATGCATTTTCTACATAAGAAAAAAAAATATAAGGTATTTAGTCTTTAAGTAATTTTTTCTTATTTTTCAAATTATCTGCCAATGGGGTAAGAAAAAAAAAAATCATGTTTTCATTTGAATTAAGATTATTTTTCTTGTTTTAAGTAAAATGCACTAAATGTACATTCCAAAATAGGGCTATTAATCGAAAAATAATCGAAATCGACATTCAGAACCTATAATCGATCAAATGTTTCCAGGTCGATTATTTCGATTACTTTCCCTTTAAAAACAGTACCGCGTGTGGAGTCACGTGACCCCGCTCCGTTACATTATGTTATTCCGCCGACATGTCCATGGAGAGCTTAAAAAATTTACAGGATATACAAGAGTAATTTTGTTTAGAAGACAGTGCTTATTTTCTACTTTGAAAGTGCATTTTCGGTTTTCGGCCGAAAGACTTTTATCACCGAAACAACACGGCCGAAACAGTATGTTGACACAAACAGAAACCGCAGCCTGCACGTGCTTGTCTGAAGCAACACGTCTGCGATGTGGACGTATGGAAAGACCCACGGATAGCGATTTGCAAAACTTGTTTTGCCGAAATTTCCAGAGGAGTTGTGTCTGCAGTCGTGCGTGCAGTGATAAGAGCAGAGATCGAGACAGATGTAGCTTTCAGTGAGTGAAAAACATTAGCTTTACGTTGGTGTTACGTCACAATATTTTAAAGATATGTCTTTTCATACTGTATTTTTATTCATATTTATGTTTTAAACCATGGAGGTGAGCCAATGGAGATCACACAAGCAACGTGAAAACTGCGCAATGTTAAAATGAAAGTGAAAACTGATTTTCAGCATCTGACGTGCATTCTCTCAGAGACAATGAGAGACGATTATACTTCATATGCTGATGTTAATTTAGTCCCCTAATATTTTCCTTGTGCCCTGAAGATGGTGGGAAACGTATAAAAAGAAACGTATATTGTGCAAGGTTTGTTTCAGAAAATCGGTTCTTGAAATAAAGCTCTTAATTTTAATTGAAAACTGCAGTGTTATTAGGGGTTAAGAAAGTATTAATTATGATTTCAGGTGTTAAATGTGGGGACGGAAAGACAAGAAATGATGAAACTTCAAAAGGCTATCCATTGAATAAATCTGAGCGCTGCACGTTTCAAAGTCATTTGTTGCGCTGCTTTGTATACCAGTCTGACAGCGCCTCCTGCTGGAAGAGAAACGCGTAGACTTGTAAATGTGAATTTTTTTACAGTCTATGATGTGATGGATCCAGAAGATAATGTTATACAAATGTAAACGATTAAACAATTGAAACAAAGGCAGTAAAATATATGTATATGTCAAGTAATAAAATACTTGATTGATAATAATTGTTTAAATTAATATAATTGATTTATTCTTTGAAACTTTAATATTAATGTATGCAATTGCAATGCCTTGATTCTAGTAAGATTAGTACACAGTCATAGCCATAAAAGGAATGGTACTAATAATTGGCATAATTCTTTCGGGGTTTCGGTTTTCGGCCTTGGTTTCCTCTTTTTCGGTTTTCGGTTTCGGCCAAGAATTTTCATTTCGGTGCATCCCTACTTGTCAGTGAACTATGAGGGCAAAAAAATAAATATTATATAAATATAATTAAATATAATTTTATTAATAAATAAAATAATCGTTCATTAATCGTAATCGAGTTAAAATGTTCAATTAATCGAGATTTTGATTTTAGGCCAAATCGCCCAGCCCTATTCCAAAACAGTCACTAAGAAAAGCATTTTTGTAGTGTAAATGAAAGAATGAGGTATTTAAACATGGCTTACACTTTAAAAAAGGGGGAGGAGACCGAAAGAAAGAAAACCTGCTCCTGACCAGGTTAGGTTCACCACGGTAACTGACTCTGAGTAAAAGTTACCTCTCTTTCAGAAACAGGCTTGACTTACCCTGCTTTCTTGAGTTTGACAAACCTGCCATTTTGAAACAGAAAACCCAGAGTTTCTCTCATTTCAGGGTTAACATACTCTGAGTTTTCACTTAACCTCCTTTCTGAAACGGGGCCCAGGTCCATATTTAATATTTCATCTCAAATGAAACATCCTTCAACAACAACTTACACTATATACACTCACAGAATGTACTGAAACATTTTCAATTTCAAGACATTTTTACATTACTCCCTCACATTCAGTTTAAATAAATGCATTTCTTGTAATGCAATTTGTACTCACCTAGAAGAAACGAATCAAAAAGAAAAAACTAATAAAATGTTCCTCCAAGGAAACACTGATTAGGCTCGATTTCATCTGCTTCTCGTTGTCTTTTTCAGTGCCGTTGCCGTCTTTCTCAAAGCATGAATTTACTTACTTAATATGCTAATAATCCATCGCTAAATCATTGAACTGTTTGCTCTCAGTATCGCGTCGTTCGCAACTTTTCGTGTCTCTGTGTTTTCTGTCACTCTCACGCGCACTCTTGGAACTCTTCCAGCAGGGGCGGAGCTAACCTCTCACCTCACCAATCAGTAATCAGTTCGGCAACTTTCCCTTTCATTAAGTTATTTATAACAGTGCACATAAATGTTACAATTTTCAGTCTTTTATTTTTTCAGTGGTATGAATAAAATAACAGTTCATATAAATATAAGGGACCTAGATTAACTATCTGGGTTAGAAAATGAATACAAATGAACATTGGTGGAATATTTGAATTTGATTGGACAAATTAACCATATGCATGGATTACTTTGTTTTAGACAGGCCAGCTCAGTCATTTCCAGTCAACTGTAGTGTGCCATAACAGAAGAATCAGAATCAGAATCAGAATGAGCTTTATTGCCAGGTATGTTTACACACACTAGGAATTTGTTTTAGTAACAGAAGCTCCACGGTGCTACAGAATGACAGTGACAAGACGATACATATTATAAAAAGAACAATATACAAGTATACAAGACAGACAATGTGCAAAATAGCGAAGACATTTGAATGGAAGTAAGTATGTGCATTAAATAAATAACTGAAAAATAAATAAAGAGTGTATAGTGTTATATGTTCCACGATCAAGTGTTCATGAGATGGATTGGCTGAGGAAAGAAACTGTTTCAGTGTCTGGTCGTTCTAGTGCTCTGTGCTCTGTAGCGCCGACCGGATGGTAACGGTTCAAAAAGCGAGTGTGCTGGATGTGAGGGGTCCAGAGTAATTTTGGCAGCCCTTTTTCGTACTCTGGATAAGTAGAGATCTTGAAGGGTAGGGAGGGTTGTACCAATGATTCGCTCAGCAGTCCGGACTATCCGACATAGTCTTCTGAGATCAGAATTGGTAGCTGAGCTGAACCAGATGGTAATTGAAGTGCAGAGGACGGATTCAATGATGGCTGAGTAAAACTGTTTCAGCAGTTCCTGTGGCAGGTTGAGCTTCCTCAGCTGGCGGAGAAAGTACAGCCTCTGCTGGGCCTTTTTCACAATGGAGTCTATGTGAATGTCCCACTTCAGGTCCTGAGAGATGGTATTTCCAAGGAACCTGAATGACTCCACTGTGTTTATGGTGCTGTTCATGATGGTGAGTGGGGGGAGAGCAGGGGGGGTTTCTCCTGAAGTCTATGATCATCTCCACAGTTTTGAGCGTGTTGAGCTCCAGGTTGTTATGACTGCACCAGACAGCCAGCTCTTTTACCTCCTGTCTGTAAGCAGACTCGTCACCGTCTTGAATGAGGCCGATTAGTGTGGTGTCGTCTGCAAACTTCAGGAGCTTGACAGAGGGGTCTTTGGAGGTACAGTCGTTAGTGTACAGGGAGAAGAGCAGTGGGGAGAGGACACAACCCTGAGGGGCGCCAGTGCTGGTAATACGGGTACATGTTCACTGCATCATCTACAGACCTGTTTGCTTCATAAGCAAACTGCAGGGGGTCCAGTAAGGGTCCGGTGATGTCCTTCAGATAAGCCAGAACCAGTTTTTCAAACGACCTCATGACGACAGATGTTAGCGCCACAGGCCTGTAGTCGTTAAGTCCTGTTATTTTGGGTTTCTTTGGAATGGGGATGATTTCAGAGCGTTTGAGAGAGGCGGGGACTTCACACAACTCCAAAGACCTATTGAAGATCTGTGAGAAGATAGGGGGCAGCTGATCAGCACAGGTTTTCAGACAGACTGGTGTCACACCGTCAGGGCCTGGTGCCTTTCTTCTTTTGTTCTTTTTGAAGACCTGGCGCACCTCATCTTCACTGATTTGAATGGGAGTTGCAGGAGTGGAGGAGAGGGGTGATGTTGGAGGTGTAAATGGTGTCTTTTCAAACCCACAATAGAACTCGTTCAGATCGTCTGCCAGTTGCTGATTCTGCAAAGTGCTGGGGGATGGTGTCTTGTAATTGGTGATGTGTTTTAGACCTTTCCACACTGATGAAGTGTCACTGGAATAAAATTGGTTCCTTATCTTTTCGGAATAATTTATCTTTGCCAGTTTGATCTCCTTTTCCAGTGTGTATTTGGCATGTTTATACAAGACTTTGTCCCCTTTTTTATAAGCATCATCTTTGGCATGACGAAGCTGTCTGAGTTTTGCAGTGAACCATGGTTTGTTGTTGATGTAAGTAAAGCGAGTCCTGGTAGGAATGCATAAGTCCTCGCAGAAACTGATATATGAAGTAACAGTGTCTGTGAGCTCGTCCAGATTGGTGGCAGCAGCTTCAAAAACACTACAATCAGTACATTCAAAACATGCCTATAAAACCTGCTCTGTTTCGCTGGTCCATCTCTTTACAGACTTTGCTACAGGTTTAGCAGATTTAAGTTTTTGCCTGTATGTTGGTATAAGATGGACCAAACAGTGATCAGAGAGTCCCAAAGCTGCCCGTGGGACAGAGTGATATGCATTCCTTATTGTGGTGTAACAGTGGTCCAATATATTACTGTCTCTGGTGGGACATGTGACATGCTGTCTGTATTTTGGCAGTTCACGTGAGACATTTGCTCTATTAAAATCCCCAAGAATGATTAAAACAGAGTCCGGGTGTTGTTGTTCCGTCTCTGTGATCTGATCAGCGAGTTTCTGCAATGCCAGGCTCACGTGCGCTTGCGGTGGAATGTACACACTCACGAGAATGAACGAGCAAAACTCTCGCGGCGAATAGAACGGCTTACAGTTAATGAAAAGCGCTTCAACATCAGAACAGCATATTTTCTTTAACACTGTTACATCTGTACACCACCTCTCATTGATGTAAAAGCACGTCCCGCCACCGCGCGATTTCCCCGTTGATTCTGCGCCGCGGTCTCCTCTGAACAGCTGATATCCGGTAGATGAATCGCGCTGTCCGGTATAGCCGCGGTCAGCCAAGTTTCCGTGAAACACAGAGCAGCAGAGTGTGAGAAGTCCTTATTCGTCTGGGAGAGCAGAAGGAGTTTGTCCGTTTTGTTTGGTAGAGAGCGGAGATTCGCCAAATGTATGCCTGGTAGCGACATCCTGAAACCACGCTGACGAAGCTTCACGAGCGCGCCGGCGCACTTCCCCCGCTTGCGCGTCCTGAAGCCTTTGATAAGCGCCCCGCTCCGCCATCTACGATGTTGAGCAAAACGTCCGAATAATCAAAAACCGGTAGGAGATTTTGTGGTATGTTCTGCCTAATGTTTAGCAGTTCATCCCTTGTAAAACTGATCGTGTTTGCAAAACAAAAAACAGGAAAAACAAACAAAAACACTAAAACAACTGGAGAGCTGAGCACAGAGGCTGCCATCCGCGGCGCCATCTTGATCTACTACATAGGAGTGTACTAAGCTCGTTTTCTCTACATACAATCAAAGAAAAGTTTTGTTTGTCTAAAAGAGGACCAAACATCAATGTACACGTTTCAAAAATGACAAATGCTAGTTTAAAAAAAGAAGCTATATACTGGGCTAAATATGCTAGTAATAACTGGATGAAACATCTGACAAACTGATGTCAAAAACAGCTGTGCATTAAATGATTCAGACTAAATTCAGAGTAACTGAACTACAGCAGAAACAAGTTTGTGTTGGTTAAACATAGGCTATGTAATAGCTTTTACAGTTCAAGATTAAGCTCAAAAGATGTAGTTATTAAATTATATAACATATTTCAAATTCATTTTGAGTGCATTATTTAATTCTTATACCATTAATATTTAACTTATTTCATTTGTATAACTATATAAGTTATACTATACTATACTATATATATAAGTATTTAAATAATTGACCCTTATAGGCTCTTTGTGTCTGAGCTCAATTATTTATTTATGTATTTTAATGACTTTCTGCACTTGCTGTACTATACACATTAGTGCTATAAAAGTACTACAATTAGTCATTTTATAATAAATTAATAAGCAAGACGTCTTGTAAAAACTACGCAGTTGAAATGGCAGCCAATGATTGATCCTCTGCTGCCATCTTCTGGTTATATGGGTCATTTCATCTTAAAAAAACATTGTTTTCCGTGAAAAGACATTTTTTTCCATGTCGTCTTTATGAATGAAAAAGGAATTTTTTTGAAGTAAATTTTATTTCACAGCTGTAGATTACATTTTAAAAATGTGTTCTTGACTATGAAGGCAAGTTACTGATGATCAAGAATACGATTAAGATGTCCTTGAAGAGAAGTATGGCTAGCTAGCTAATGTTAGCCTAAACACCTTATGATAGAGTTTAGCTGTCAGCATTTAAATGTACAACTATGCAGGTCTCTCCTGGGATTTAAATGATATGTTGTTCAACAATATGAAACTGAATGTTCATGCCACTATCATTATTTATAATGTTGCAATTATCATTTTTCTCAGTTTCTGATAAGAACGAGGCAGTAGAGGAGTCTCAAAGATGTTCACCTATATATAGCACATATAAAATCAGCTTCAGCAGAAGTTTACTTTAGAAGTTCTAAAGAATGCTCCATGCATATGGTCAATTGTACAATCAAGTCTGACATTTTATGCTTCCTTTCTGGCTGTAAAACAGAAGCAACATCAGATGTTGCATTGGTTGAAGGATACAATTTCTCTTGCCCATCAGGCACATAAAGTTTGTGATTTGAGCTTACTCTACTACTAGAGGAGTTGCTTCTCAGGTGTTATCAAAAGGTATGTCGCAGTAGACAATCTAGGGAGTAGGGAATCTCATCACACGTTTATCATCTGGACATTAACTTGACTCCTAAGTCCTGAGTTTTGTCTGCCTTTTTTCCCTTACTTCTTAGGAGTAATGGCTTGATTGGTCATTCTGATGAGCTTAGTGAAATCAAGCATGGTACTGTATCAGGATACAGTATCATTTCAGTTTATGAAATTTCGTCACTGATAGATATTCCACAGTCAACTGTAAATGGTATTGTTGGAAAGTGGAAGCATTTAGGAACAGCAGCAAATCAGCCATGAACCGGAAGACCATGTAAAGTCAGAGAGTGCTGAGGTGCATGGTACAGTACAGAAAGTTTAATTCAAAAACTGAAGAGTTTCAAACTTCCACTAGCATTAATATTAGCACAAAACTGTGTGTCGGGGACTTGGATCCCTGGTGAAAAAAACAGCTAAAACCAGCCTAGGCTGGTTGGCTGGTTTTAGCTGGTCATAGCTGGTCGGCAGGCTGGTTTTAGAGGGGTTTTGGCCTTTTTTCCAGCCTGGCTGGAAAACCACCAGCTAAAACCAGCCTGGCCAGGCTGGGAGACCAGCTAAAACCAGCTACTTTCAGTTTAAACCAGCCAATACCAGCCAACCAGCCTAGGCTGGTTTTAGCTGTTTTTTTTCAGCAGGGATGGAATGGGTTTTCATGGCCGAGCAGCTGCATGCAAGCCTCACATCATCAAGTACAATGCCAAGCTTGGGATGGAGTGCTATAAAGCATGTCACCACTCTGGAACAGAGGAAATGTGTTCTGTGCCAGGAGAACATTACTGCCTGACAGCATTGTGCCAATCTATACATAACTACAGCTAAACAGTTTCCTTTCTTATTACTGCTGGACAATTACTGTTCAATCAAGTATCACTGCACAACTCATGTTATGAATTAAGTAGTATTATTTAATCAAGTATGAATGACCCTTGCTAGCTTTGTTGTATCTGTGTTGTCAATCTTTGATTTTGGAGATGTCCACAGTTGCAAAGTGCAGATGGTATATTTGGTATGATACCAGCTAACTTTAGTTTAGTTATTTAAATAGACTTAAGTCATTAAAAAACTGAGTGAATTATTTAAATTTGAACTAATTATGTCTATTCTTTCAGGAATCCTGTTAATGGCCTTGTCACTGTGTGAATAATAAAGCTGTAATTTATGACGTTTAAGTGTCTGACCTTGAACCAGAGCATATTTCTAAAAGTCTGGTAAAAAGAAATGCTTTGTTAAACTGCAACAAAAGCATATAGTTACAGAGCCCAAATGCTAATGGCATAATGGCATAAAGGCCCTTTTGGCCTTTTATTGTCATAGGGGGCTCATGGGAAGCTCAGCTTTCTTTTTCCACTGAAGAGAGAAGAGAGGAGAAACATTTCCTCTAACTTCAAACAAAATTACGGTGCTGGAGAAATTCAGCAATGTGTGAATGATGAAAGAATGAAACAACAGTGTTCAGAACTGCTCATTCTTTATTAGTGTACAGTATGTTTGCAGTTTCTCTCACAATGTTTGTGCATGCTTGGAGCTGGAATAGCAACACATACTCTTGATGCTTTTTAATGGACACTTTTGCAAAGGTTAAGACTAGTTTACACTGCCACAGCAAACCCCAACACAAGTTGTGCGTCATTGTTTGTTTGTAGAGATAGTGACTTAAAGAATAAGGCTGTGGATGAAAGTCCTCTTTGATGCAGTGATTGATTCTTGAAGGAATTTCACATATTTGCATCAAGTTCAGCATTTTTTTTTTCTGTGTTTTGAAACAATTTGGAAAATATAATTGTTTTACACTTAAATGAAATTCCAAGTATGCATAATATGATTCTTTAATTTCATTCACTGCTTAATATTATACTCGCAGCATTTGTACAGGTTGATATGCAGCCGTTGCATAGGTGTAGTAGAAGATCCATTCCCATTAGTTGAGCATTTAAAGAGTGTTCTGTCTCCTCATTCCTGTGATCCCACACCATCACTATACAAGTGTGACAGAACACCGGACCATAACAGGATGAATTGGGCTGAGGACTTTCTCCTTGATTTTCAGCAGGAGGGACGGCCTTTGGAGCAGTGTGTGGAGGAGTTCCTGAGCACAATACACCTGGTGAGATGGAGAAATGTGTGCTTCCGGATGGAACTGCAAGATTCTTTGTTTCGATTTCTGACGATTGCCGCAAACCCATAGTGGATTTTTATAAATTATGTTCTTGATTTGAATGGTGCCAAGTTCTTTGTCAATGTGGAAGATCATCATCCTCCTCCCATCCGGAAGCATGTGGACACTCCAGCTCACCAAATGCCAGCACCCTCCACATGCAATTCCAATGAGCCCGCTCCCTCAGTTCCACCCACGCTTCCTCAAGGTTTTCTGCAGCTCCTCCTTAGTCCTCAGCCCAGGATCGCCCGGTGGTGGCAGCACTCTCAAGACCACCTGCCATTTAGCAATCAAGCCTGCCAGCTGCTTCATTATAAAGGACCGCCAGCTACTACAGAGTAAAGCCCGCCGGCTGCTCGCTTGTTAAACCCGCCCGCCACGGCACTCTCAAGCCTGCTGGCTGCTTCACTTTCAACCCAAAGGAGGAGAAAGAGTAAAAGGAGAAAATCCTCCATGGCTCCAGCCCCTGACCAGAGTTGAGAGAGGGATCCTGTTCCCACACCGAGCCCAGTGAGGGCTCCTTTTCCCAAGTCTGGCCCAGAGAGGGCACTTGTTCCTACATCCAGCCCAGAAAGGACTTCTGTTCCTATATCCGGAGATCCTGAGTCAAGCCAAGGGAGGGCTGTTGTTCCCACTTCTGGCCCAGGGAGGCCCTCAGATCCCAAGTCAAGCCCAGAGCCTGTTCCAGCCAGGAAACCTGAAATTTTCCTCAAGATTTTTTTTTTTTGCCATTGCTACTAGTGTGACAGCTGTGGTGCAAGGTACATGCCAAGTATCCTTGGGGTTCATAAGGGCTAAGGAGGAAATGATCCAGACCCTACAGTACCTCCCCAGGTCCTCAATAGACAAAAGTATCCCCAATACTGGATCATTTCCGCCCTAGCCCCCATGAACCCCAAGAATACTTGGCATGTACCTTGCACCATAGCTGTCACACTTGTAGCAATGGCAAAAAAGTTCTTGAGGAAAATTTCGGGTCAGACTATATGACCAACAAGGACTTTAATGACATCGCATTTTGAATTCATAGACATTATTATGGGGTTGGTCTCTGTGGCATTATCCTTCCTCCACCAAACTTTATAGTTTGGACAGTGTAGAGAGGCAGGTAGCTTTCTCCTAGCACCCATCAGACTGCCAAACTGTTTGACGGGATTACCGCTTGCTGCAAGTACAGAGTCAATGGTTTTACACAGTTTTCTGAAGATGGGCCTGCTCTCTGTTTTTAGACCAGCCGATCAGGAAAGGCCATCCAGCACTGTGGGTCAGGAAACTACTTTTGTCACAGTCCTGGAGTAGGACCAGACTGAAGGGGAATTAGTTGCCCAAAAGCTATTCAGCTAAAATAAAGTTATCAGTGGCCTTCTCCTTCTATCAGATATCTATGAGGTTCAGCCAGAGATGTCTCTCATTCATCACTAACCCTGCCATGGAGCGACCAGTCATGTGAGTATCCCTGCGTTCCATTCGGAAGGGCTCATCCCTATGCCCTAATCCCTTCAAAGGGTTTACCCTTACCCTTTGAAGTGGCTAGTTTTGAGCACTTCGGTTGGAATGACACTTCAATATGGCGGCCATGATTGTTTTCACTCTGAAGGGCCCTTCAGAAGGTGATATATCCTGTTTGGAACGCACCGTATGTTTAGTGCATAGTTATATGGTGCATTCCAAAGTGTAATTTACCAGTCATTTACCAGTCTGTGCTCTTTGGCTTGAGAAATATTGAAGCTCAGTTTGACGGAAATTATTAGAAGTAATCAAGGTAGGTTTACAATCTTGACTATTAGGGGTGGGAGAAAAAAATCGATTTTTTCAATGCATTGCGATTCTCTCTTCAACGATTCTAAATCGATTCCTAATATTTCAGAATCGATTCTCAGCTTGTTTTTTCCCCCGCATATGGCACGTGTCTGTGCTAGAGACGCTGCAGACTTCATTGCACAGAATTTGCACTGTGAAACACATGCGCATTGCTTGACAGTGTGTCTACTATTAGATGCACGAAACTTATGCACTGACAGACTTTCACATGCGCTTTGTGTTTGTTCGTCCTAAATTTCAATTGCGCATGCGGTTAAATGCGCTTGCATTTTCGAATTGTTTTAAACGTAACTGTACATACAGCCAGTTATGTTTTCAGAGCAGGACAAAACATCTGATATATTGAAATAGATCTGTGCATCAGTGGCGTTCAGTCCATATAAGCTGCTAATGCTCCGCATACCCAGGCTGTCTGAGAGAATGCGTTCATGTGTTAATTAATATAAACATGCTTATAAGTTGATCCCTTATTTGAGATAGAATCTTCCGGGCAAGCAGATTCTCCGCATCTTTCTCGACTCCTCAGAATTGATATGCATTCTCTGTTTTGCTGGCATGCGCATGATTTCATTCGCAGGGTAAGCTTGTCCGCGAAGCGCTCGCCCAAGCGGAAAAACGCACTGCTGCCAGATCCTGATTGCCGAAAATCATATTGTGTTCGATGCACAACTTACTCGACTAAATCAAATGAAAAACAAAAACAAAAATAACATCCTAACTGTATATTATCATAATTTGAAAGTTCACAGAAAAAAAATAGCCTATATAAAATGTCTATATATTTTTTTTAAATAATAACAAACAGGAAAAAGAGGAAATATTAAAATATGATTTTGTCTCTGATTTTATTGGTTTCTAAATAATCTAACGATATTATTATTTTTGGTATTACTGGTGGTTTTAGCACTCAGCATACCTGGTAAAAAAAAAAAAAAGTCACCACTTGCCACTGCTGTGCATTAGTTTGAATGCAGCCTGTTAAAGCTGCTTGTCTATGATCTCATCACTAATAATAAAATGGCAGTAATGCTGAGGAAAAAAGAAAAACTATTGTCTGTAAACTTTTGGAAACCTAAAGAACACTTATTTTAAATAAACAATTGTTTTGAAAAGTACATTGCTTATATAATTTAAAAAATAAAGTAACATTGGTACAAAATAAATTTGATATAAAACATATATGAAAATGTAGCCAAGTGCAGTACTATCGAAAACTGAGAATGTGAGCATCGTGATATTTAGTTGATAATGAAAACAGTAATTAAATTGAATCTTGACACCAGTGAAGATTGACACACTTACTTTTACAGAGATTTCAACTATAAACAAAAAGCATAGAAACTGCAATTTTACATGTTTTTAAAATTGTAAAGTTGTACTTGCACAGCAGAGGAATTAATTAGGAAAAAAATGTAGATCACCTGCTGAAAGGGGCCACCTGCTGAGTGGTACATGGTGATCCAATACTTGAAAACAAGCAGATTCAAAGAAATATATACAGACTGAATTTGTACCAGTGACACTATCGACTATTGAAATGCATGTTATTTGTTCTTGGGCTCAAAGTTCCCAGTGACCCTACAGAGGACAAGTGGTTTGGAGAATGTACAGATGGACAAAATGTTTTGTTCCTGCATCAGCCTCAAGGATGGGTGTAAAAAAATCTGGCAGAAGTTTAGAATTACCGCACAGCATCAGGCTCCTCAAAACACAGATTCTACAAATTCAAATCTGTATAGTAGATGAAGTTAAGGTTCTCTGTTGAACATAATCGTATTAAAATATTTTTAACCAGGCTACAACTTAAGATAATTTAAATAACTGGCTCAATAAAGAATCTTTTGTACAACCCAAATCTGCACAATCAATAAAATATAGAGAAGACTAATACCATAAATCTGTGGAGCGGCTGGTATGATGACAGTAACAAAGTACTTCTGTCATCCCAGCTCGCTGCGCTTTGATAAATAGCTCTGTAATGCTTGCCTAGTAACTCATTACACCCCATAAATGAGTTGAGCGGGACCCCCATGTGTGTTTGCTTTAAGTAATTACATTCAATTCAGTTATTCAGGAATGCCTGGCTGCATTTGCTTCATGTCCTGCAGTAAATGATCACAAAAGACTGAGTCATATCTCTGCCACCCACTTCAATGTTTTAACATAACTTTGATTTCTCAGTTATTCAAAGTGATAATTTTACAAGTGCAAGCAGAGGAAACTGATTTTATATTTGACTATACATTTGCATGATCAAGATATTAACATATTAAAGAGGGGTCCTTAATAGTTTCCTTATTGCATAAAATGTGGTTGATAATGCAAAGTTCACATTTGCGATTAATTATTGTGAATAGCAATGCAGTTTTAAATTTTTTCGTCCATGAATTGTTGACTTTATTAATTTTAAATCAACATCTGCTTGACATATCAGAATAGTTTTGTTATCAGACAGCCTTAAGGTTCTTAGACATCTAATAGCTGCTGTCTGCAAGTCTAGATGGCAAACATTTGAAATTCATAGCTACATATGAAGAGGTTATTGGAAACACCTTTGGGCCGTTGTTTAACTAGGTACCACTCTTCATTTATTAATCTGGCTCGAAATGAGGGAACTGTGAGAAAATGTGCTCCATTCGATGGGTTTGAGTAGTGAAGGTTCTCTTTGCCAGAAGCTCTACAGAATCAATTACTTTTATACTTCAGACAATGAGGAAAAATGCTAGAGGTGGTTGCTCATAGTTCTGAAGCTCCGTCAATAAATAAAAAGTAAAATTTTGTCAGCAGCAAAAAAGCAGCAATTCATTTTAAAAGACAAGACATTTCCCTGTATGATCCACTGTTCTCATTAGATCATAAGTGAAGACAAGAAAAATCCAGACATTCTGCTCAAATCAACAGAAATGAAGTCAAGTTGTACAGTTTTTTCTTTTGTGTGATGTATGGGAAGCATCAGATGTTGGGGGTAATGCATTACAAGTAACAAAAGTAATGTAATAATATTACTTTTTCCAAGTAACTAGTAAAGTAACGCATTACTTTTTAATTGACAAGAAAATATAGTTATATAGTTGAAATAGTTACTTTTTCAAATAAGTAACGGCAGTTACTTTTTCCCCATTTATTGATTAAAAGCTCTCCTGTCCTCATGTTGAGAGAAATTGTGAGTAAGATGTTACTTTAGTTCTAGAATAAATGTGAACATGCATTAATTCATCTCACTCACTAAAAAACAGATACAGTGATCTTCAAAATGAATAAAAACACTGAAATTCAATATAAACCTGCAATAATTAAATATGTTACATAATACAAATATCCTTTTTGTATTTAATCCCATTTTATTAACTGATGTCTTTGCTGCCGACCTTCGATGATCCAATTCATCCATACTAATAAGCAAAAATTACTCCAGATAATCTAACTGTCACAATTCAGGCAGGAACAGACGAACAACGACGTAGTGAAACGAACAGTCTGTAATAATCCACAAGGAACACTGGAAACACGGGAGCACAGGGAGGTAACATTAAGGTCCGACAAGACAGAGGTGTAAACACACACATTAAACAGACAGACTGATTATCACACACAGGTGCAGACGATGAGGGAGAAACCAAGTTACAGAAAACAGGGGGGGGAGGGGGAATGGATGGGAGAAACCAACTCAAAGTCCAGGGGTGTGACATTACCTCCCCTCTCCCGGAAGGCGCGTCCTCGGGCCGACAAACAAGGGAAACAATGTACAAAGTCTTAGGAGGGGGTTTTGGCGGAGGACGGACTCCTGGGAGGAGGGCAAAGATCCTGGGCGGCACCGAGGATCCGGAGGGCCAAGGCGGAACCCAAGGCTCTGGCGACCAAGGCGGAGGCGGAGATCCGGAGGTCCGCGGCGGAGCCGGAGCGACAGAGGACTGAGGCTGTGCCAGAGGAATGGAGGAGTTCCACGGAGCCAGTGGGACGGAGCGACGAGGCACAGCCGGAGGAGTGGAGTACTGAGGCGAAAGTGGGATGACGACAGACCAAGCCGGAGCCGAAAGGATGATGGAGCCCGGTGGAGCTGGTGGACCGACGGGCGACGGTAGAGACGAAGGAGCTGAGAGAGGGGTTGGAGCCGCAGGGTCGGAGGGCCCAGGCGGAGTCTAGGACTCAGAGATAACTGGCAGACCTGCGGCAAACCCACTGCACAGATGATGGACTGAGGGTGAGCAGGGGGACTGACAGGCAGCAGTGGTGGCATGTTTGAAACATCATGGCTACTGGAAGATGTTAACTGTGGGAGGGAGGGAGGGTGGGTGGGAAATTAACACTGACAGACATTTCAGGATGTGCAGGGAGTTTAATGAAAATGTCCTCAGAATATTTTAAATCTTGTTCACAGTTTGTCCCAGATCCAAATTTAGCTCACCCTCAGTGGTGGTGCAGTGGGTAATGCGGTCCTCAGCACTCTCACATTCCACTGAAGCCTCCACCGTTGCGGTCATTATGGCCGGCTCACGCACCTGGTCTGACGGTTCGTGCAGCTCAGGCTCCGTGGCGATCAGCCGCTCTGTCGCTCCTCTCGGCGATGGCCCGCTGGTCGCTGCGGGCTGTAGCTCTCCATCATCGGTGGGCTCTGGCTGGTATTCCGCGGGTCGGGGGGGTGACTGGCTGGGCTCTGGGTCCGGAGTGGCACCGGCGAAATTCTCCTTGGAACAAGCGGGGAACGAGGATCGGTAAATAACCCTTGAGCGGTAAATCCCCCTGCTTCAGCTGGAGGAGGATGAATTTACATTGTAAACACACGACGGAAATAAAAGACTGGAAAAAACGAACGGGAAACTAAACGGAGGGGAACACGCAAAAACGGAAATGGATGGGAGAAACCAACTCAAAGTCCAGGGGTGTGACACTAGCATTTGTTTTCCTTGTTTTATTGCTAAAGAGTCAAAAAAATTTTCTTCTGCGGTCTACTGTACAGATGTCAATTTAGTTTTCTCTAAGCCTGAGGCTTTTGGTGTGAAAAGGCTTTTACATTTGACAAAAATAGAACTTTTTATATTAAAAACAAACAGGCAAGCCCTGCCCAGATTTAAAAAGTAACGCGAAAGTAACGTAACGCATTACTTTCCATAAAAGTACCTAAGTAACGTAATTAGTTACTTTTTTTAGGGAGTAACTCAATATTGTAATGATGTACTTTTAACTTTAAGTTAACAATTTAACTTTCTCAACTCTGCCTGCCGTACTTGATTTCTTTCTAGAAAAATGTGCAAGATTTCTGATTCATCAGTAATTAGCTAGAAAAATATTTCAGTGCAGTAAACGATACAACTATTTGCCCTACAATGTTTATGATTGTGATAAAGAAAGAACATAATAACAAATACCAAATACCAGTTTGCAATATTAATCAGAAAAACAGGTAAAATACACTCCCAAATCTTCTTACTTAGATTTTTGTGTTGTTTCCAGCCAAAATATCAAAAAATTCTTAAATCAAGATTTTATAGACGAGTAAAATAATTTTCCTGTCAGAAAAAAATAAAATAAATCAAAATGAAGTGTTTTATGCTTAGAACACACACACACAAATTATTTTCTGTTTTGAATAAGATTTTTTGTTTACACTATTGGCAGATTATTTTGCTTGTTCTAAGCATAAAATTTGGGGAAAAAAGAAAATAATTTTTATTCATCTAGAAAATCTTGATTTAAGAATGTTTTGATATTTTGGCTGGAAACACAAAAATCTTAGTAAGAAAAGCATTTTTTTTTTTTTTGCAGAGTAATGCACTTGTGAAAATGCACCTCCTCACCATCTCAGTGTTTGCCAAGGTAGTTTCACATGGTTGATATATAAAGCATTAATATCCTCAAACATACTGTGAAAATTATTTAAGCTTTTAAATGAAACTGAGATGCAGTTGTGCATAAATAACTGTATCAAAGTTCTTGTCCATGTCCTGCTGCATTCAATTTGTCTTTCTCTATTCATACAGTATGCGGATGTCACCACCTGCAGCGCTCTGCTCTCATAGAAAGCTTCTTATAGCAAGTCCTCCACCCCTGTTAGCGGCAGGTGATTAACAATGGTTTGTAAGCGGTGTGGTTTCTATTCTCTTTCTGTTGATTAGCTCTTCTGTCTAAGACAATGAAATGAGGAAAGGAGACATTCGCACTGACGAGCCGTGGAAGATGTGTGTAATTAAAATCATATTCTGTAGCAAACATTAATCTATCTTCTTTGTGAAGACCTTGACAAGATTGGTGAGCACAGGGTAATAGATTGAACCTTGTCTGAGCATAAAATCATAATTAATAGATTCACTGGGGGAAGATACACGGAAGAATAGATGTTGAAATACATGTTTGCGATATATGGGTGGAAAAATGGTGTTGTCTTGAAATGGCTACAGAACCAGAGGGACACTGGAGAGAAAAGCAAAAGGACTAATGTTCATTTGTTTCAGATCAAGCTGGAAAAGAGAAACCATGGTCTAAGGTACCCTTTTTTGATTAAATGATTTATTGTGGACCTTGTGAAAGGTTTGGGACAATAAGAGCCATATAGTTTAGCATGACTATAAATGCCTGATCAAGATTGTACTGGGAGTGAAAATATTCTAGCAACAACCACCCACATAAATCACAATCTGAACATATGATGTGAAGTAGCACATGCAGGAACACAATAATAAAGCCTCATAGAAAACTCTTTCACTCCATGTACACAGAGAAAACAGCAGATGTGTGTGAAGAATGTGTGATCACAATGTCTATTTATAGAACAGTAATGAGTAGTTTTCAAATTCTAACTTAGATAAGATGTCATGGTGCATCTGGACTCCTAGATGTTGCAATGTCAAATTAGAGCTGATTATATTCATACATTTTTGTGTGCAATATGCATTAGTCAGCACTGTATGTGCTTAAGAAAATAGGTTATTTATATTATTATTATAAACATTGTTAGAAATATATATTGTATAATATAAATGTAGTTATATTTCTAAATGTGATGAGGTGTCATTTAAAAATTCTTCTGGAATCTGACATGTTGGATATGATCTATTCATTATACTAATGCATGCATTGCTTAAACTTTGCAAATTTGCATCCAATGCATTAAGGCCACCTAACATAAAAATAAATCCCTCATTTTGTGTTCCACAGAAAGAATAAAAGCCTTACAGGTTTGAAAAATAGAAGGGAGAGTAAATGATGACATGACTGTTATTGCTGGACAAACTGTACACTTTAACATGAATAAGACTCTTTGGTGCAGCACATTTCATTTCAAATACTTAGCCTTTCAAAGTTCAGCAAAACAGCTAGATAGAAGTTATCTTTGCGGTGCTAATTTTATACTTTTGAAGCATGAAGACAGAGCTCAATGTTCTCAACACTCGATTAATTTTTAATAGCATTTGGATGAGGTCCCTAACTCAGGCTCTGCATATGGCCCGGTGTCATCTGAGAAATATGGGCTCATTTGGATCATTTCCTCTCCTTCTTACACTCTTTTGACACATATCTAAACCTTGTGACATACTTTTCCACCAGAATGAACCTTTTATCATCAGATCACCATTTTATTCAGCCCGACCGTGTATTAGGGTATGTATGAAAGGTTTGACAGATTGATGTCAGCTTTAGAAATCGGCTAATCGCTATTAAACATTTATATTCTTTCTTTGTCTGAAAATGGGTTCAAGGACCTCACATACTCATGAAACCAAACCGTTTCTTTACCACAGACGTCTGTTGATGTATAAATCATGACAAATGTCCAAGCTAAACGATAGAAGCATACATCGTAACGTTTGTGAATTAACAAGAATAATGGACCCCTCATACATTTTGTAAAATTTAAAGGGATAGTTCACCCAAAAATGAAAGTTCTGTCATCATTTACATTTAATTTAGGTGTTTATTCACATATTATTAGTTCTTGCAAAAACCTACATGATGCATGAGAATCAACCCTTTAATTTTCAATATTTAATGCGGCCAACAAATGAATGAACTGCTATAACCAAATACTGAATATCTTCTCTTAAATAAAGCTTACCCTTGTAGTGAATGGAGATGTAAATACTTTCCTTTTACATGGAAATAACTGATTGATTGACTCATTACTGAAATGAAAATAATTGATTTTTGTAGCAACATATTGTTATGTGTCTAATTGCATTGACTGATGCAAGTCGTTAAACATTATTATAATAATATAACAAAATAGAAGCTTTTATTAGATTTGATTGGTTGCAGCTGAGTTTTGGAGACGTGACGAATGTTGAAATCTCTGTTCTTTGAATTTCCAATCAACAACATGGTGTGCCGCACTGTTCTGAGAATAAAGAAGACAAAATGTTGAGAGACCATGCTTGTAAATTTCAAAATGTATTTAATCAAACCACAGGACTATTTGAGTCATCTAGTGTGTGTATATGTACACTGACGCTCAAAAGGTGTTTTTTGAAGTCTCTTATGCTCATCAAAGTTACATTTATTTGATCAAAAATACAGGAAAAAAAGAGTAATATTATTGCAATTGAAAAACAGTTTTTTAAATTTATATAAACTTTAAATATAATATATTTCTGTGATGCAAAGCTGAATTTTCATCAGCTGTTACTCCAGTCTTCAGTGTCACATGATCCTTCAGAAATCATTCTAATATACTGATTTATTACTTTTTTCAGCATTCTTTGATGAATAAAAAGTTAAAAAGAACATCATTTATTCAAAACAGAAATATTTCCTAACAATTTTTGATCAATTTAACACATTCTTGCTGAAAAAAAAGTATTAATTTCTTTCAAAGAGAAAGAGAAAGAAAAAATGTACTGACCCCAAACTTTGAACAGGCTTTTAAATAAATGCTGTTCTTTTTACATTTTATTTATCAAAGAATCCTGAAAAAAAGTACCAAAGAAAAATATTTCAAACAAATATTAAGCAGCACAGCTGTTTCCAACAGTGATAATAAATCAGTATATTAGAATGATTTCTGAAGGATGATGTGACGCTGAAGACTGGAGTAATGATACTGAAAATTCAACTTTGCATCTCAGGAATAAATTATATTTGAAATATATGAAAATAGAAAACCACTATTTTAAATTGCATTAACATTTCACAATATTAAATATTTTTGTGTATTTTTAATCAAATAAACGTAGTCTTGATAAGCAGAAAAGTCTCTTTTAAAAAGCATTAAAAATCTTACTGATCCCAAACTTTTGAGCAGCAGTGTAATTACAGTTATGTATAAAGTACTTGCGTTACACTGTAAATAATTTCAACAGTTCCAAAATCAATATTGAATTTGAAATCCAAATTTATAGTCTAAAGAAAAAAATGAATGCAGCGTCTTTAACCCTCTATGCACAGAAAAACCTTAAATACTCAGATACAGATAAGACTAAAATCAGTCGAATCGAAAAGGGCCTACAATAACAACAAAACATTGTGCTTTTGTAAAATAAAACAAACAGGGTGTGCTTTCTGTGGTCTCGGTCTCCGTGAGCAACTTTCTACGCATCAGAAATATAAACCGAAACTCAACGAACACTTGACACAGGGGCATGAGAAATATGTCAATAGAAAGCTTGAAGTGCCTCTTTTTAAAGGAACAAATTCAATTGAAAATGAATATTCTCTGATTATGTAAACCGTATGCTAAAAAAAAAAGAAAAAAGTATTTTTTTCATTTTTGAAAGAAGGCGTGATGAGGAATAAACCGGATTTTACCTCAGAAGAACAGTGCGATCTGACGTGGATTTATTCAGCTGAGAAGATCATTTTTCTAAAAAATGTTTAAGTATTACATTTGTTTTAAAGCTAAAAGGCTAAACTATTCTATGTTTAATTCAAAATGAAAGAATAAAGAGTTTAATTTCTATTGTCTATGCTTTAAAGTTTATAGGGATTTTAAGATGTAGCCTAATTAGTGATTTAAATAATTAAGTTACTTATTGAGTAACTAAATTACTTTTCAGACAGATTAATTAAAGTCATTTAAATACAATATTGATGATGCAATTAGTAATTAGTAATTAATGCATAATGATGCATTTAATAGTGCCCAAACATTTCTGTATTGCTAATGTGCTAGTTGTATGTTTATATGGTCAATTCTCATTTGAAATCTTAATCACTTTAACCTGGGCCCAGGACAGAGCAGAGATTTCAAAAAGCATATTTCCAGAGGCTCCTGCACCATTAGGATGAATTAGAAGCTTTGAACAAATGGATATCTTTCTCCAGATATTACAGGAACATAAAAAAATCAACTGGAAGATCATTATTATGAGCTAAACATTCTTACCAACATGCCTTCGCCATTGACCTCAGCTTGTCCTCTAAAATGAATTTGAAGCCCGCTAAAGGCTTTCTACATTAGCCTTTCTTTTAAAGAGAAAATGAGAGATTAAAGTATAGTTCTCATCAGTATTCTGTGCTGAAGAAACTCGATTTAAGTGACCAGCCACTTACGCTTGGAGCAACAGATTCCGTTTGATGAGCTCTGTTCATTATGATCTTCCTCTGGAGAGAAAACTGGTGAGACGTTATACAACATATCCAAGTACATATGTGGGCCCAGTCCAGTGGTTCTGATTTGGCTTGATGCCAGACTAAGATGGCACTTAAAATCTTAACTAAAAATAGAGGATACCAGGTCTTTGGGCGCAGGATGACTATGAATTCACCTCAAGAATGGTCCAGCTGTCAAGTTCTCATTTGATGCTCTCTTTGCTCTTATCATGATTGATTGACCATTGTATGAAAAACACACACACATTGAAATGAACATGGACAATGATTAGTATAACAAAAATGAGTGTGGATACAACATCCAAGGGCAGCTCAGCTGGTTGTGCTCTTTGACTGGGTTTGATTGAGAGATGGGAATGGAGAATTGGATGATAAACACAGAATTGTCTGGAGTTAAATTGGTGGCTCATTTATTCAGTGTCCAAAGATTGTAGAAGACAGTAGTATCACAGCGAGCATCCTGTTCCTTTCCATTCGATCTGAGCAGAGGGCAAACGTTGTGTACAGGACATTTACATTGCCAAAGGCTGTTCCGGTACAGTGTCACCAGAATAAAACTTCCAAATGCTGTCAAACTAGTTTACACAAAACTGTCATAAACCAGGAAATGCCAAGGAGAAATGCTGAACTTGTCCACTGGTCCATTTAACACTTCTGGCAGGGAAAAACAAAAACAAAAAAAACAAGGTCTTAGACTGACTGCTCCATCCTCTCCGCTGTCCTGTCAAAGTGTGTACAAGTGCCACTTCTTCTTGGCTGTTGTTCATAAAACCAACACGTCCAATGTCTTTGGTGTATGTTTTATGCCAATCAAATGATTAGTCTTAGTCATGGACTCAGATATATATTTCAGACAAGTACAGAAAGTTCTGCTTTGATTCACTGGCTTCATATAGTTTAACAAAAAATGGAAATTCAGTCATTATTAACTCACACTTACGTTTCTTATGTTCCAGACCTGAAAGAAAACCAAACAGTATTATTATTATTAATTTTTTTTTTTTCAATATTTCCGTACTTCTTATTTTTGGATTAACTAATTCTGATTACAAATTCTAAACACTTTTTCACAAATTTCTTCTGTGTTTTTCATACAACATTGCCGGCTGACCCTGCTGTGCACTTAATTGAGCAAGTTCTTCCGGCAGGTGGTCTGGCTACATGAGACTCCTTCATGTCCTCATCAGCTGTTTTATAACAGTAAACAATGTTCTTTATTTTTGTATCTACATCCTATTAAGACTAGCACATCAGTTTAGTCTTTTGTTGTTTCATTGTTCGTAGATAACTTGCTTGGCCATCATCACAGCTCTTGTTGAGTATTATCTCTCAGTGATTAATTCCTCATGTGTATTTGTTTTTGTTTTTTGCATTAACAGCAGTCTCTTGTGCACGGATGAACTGCAATAGTGTGAAGCTCACAGTGTGCCTGACATTCCCAGCATGCACAGCAGCATGAATAAATTATGTGGTTGCATAAGACTATTTACTGTTGTTATTTGCTGTTGTTATTTTGTGTTACTTGTATTGTAATGTGCATAGTTTTTTTTAATGTACAGTGTTTGATGTTTGTTGACTGTTGACCATTGTATGCTACAGCTCATGCTTATATGCTTATAATGTTCTTGTCATAGTTTCATGGGATTGATCTCTTATGTTCCACAATAACACGGTCTTAAATATCTAAATATAATATCTAAATATAAAAGGCTATTACCAAATTTAACAAATTTATATAGGCACAATCTGAGGACAAAGAGACGTTGTAAAGGGACTTACATAAAATTAGCTTTATATACTGAATTCTTGATCCAGTCGACTACCAAGTTGCATGCAGTGTCTTGAGAAAATATATTTTGAGAAACATGCAATTATTAGAAAAAAAAATTTGTTTTGGCCGAGGACAAAATCTCATCACATTATATAAAAAACAAAAACCCATTAATTCTGTATATCAGAGGGCTGCCTTTGTACTTCTGACTAAATTGCCAAGCAACTTTTATGACGTTATTGTTGTTTATTAAATATTATTATTCAATAAATATTATTTTATATAAATAATAGTTGTGTTTAGTATTAGGAAACTGTGTATGTTCGTGATGGTGATTTTAGTTGCATTGTTCTGCCATTAGATGGCGACAAGTTTCTTACATCTTTATAAAAGCTTTAGAAAAAGTTTAAAAGTTTTTAGAGTCAGCAGTAAAGACTTTCATATTGAAAGGATTGAAACTAAAGTTTGTTTTGTTTTTTTTAGTGTTTTTGTTTATTATTATTATAGAACATGTAAACAATATAATTGCAGAAAAACAGGCATCAAAAACAGAAGCTCCAAAGATTATTAAAGAACAAAAACAAAACAAATAGGAAGACATTCGCAAGACGCCAAATACAGATTCGTAATATTTAAAGAGACTTCAGTAAAAAAAGTAAATTCGTTAGAGAAAACCTTGTATAAAGGAGGCGATTTTGACAATCTACACTTATGAATGAAACATTTCAGGATGATGAAATGTACATTTTTATCATCATTCTCAAAATTAAAAAAAATATATTTATTTCATATTCAGTATTATCATTAGATTAATTTTGACTGAATAAGCAAAAAAGCAGTCTTTGAAAAATGATTGTACACTCTGGCAATCAAAAACAGATGACTTAAAGACTCCTCACAACTGTTACAATCTTTTTCAATATCCATAAAGTTAGAGAGCAACATATTGGTTGGATATATTTTGTGTAAAACCTTCAGGTGAATTTCTCTTACCTTGAAACGGAAGTTATTTTTACTATTAATAATAGCTTAAGATGCAACTAACAAATTCACAGAGCAACGCCGTCATTGGAAATTACCCTTAACAGATGAAAGGATAGTACGACAAGCGTACATTCAAACTAATCGTGAATATGAGATTGATCTGAAGAATGAATGCTGTATCAGATGCAGGTAATCTCGATCGATCAGTCCATCTCTCTCTCATAACACTCTACTAAATATAGTACACTGCTTTTTACTACAGTAATACAGTATGCTTTTAATGAAACATCTCAACGTTCCATTGTTACTAGTACTAAAGGAGGCTT
Organism: Garra rufa; assembly: GCF_049309525.1. Taxonomy (NCBI): domain Eukaryota; kingdom Metazoa; phylum Chordata; class Actinopteri; order Cypriniformes; family Cyprinidae; genus Garra; species Garra rufa. Next base: position 8,034,711 of record NC_133371.1, read on the forward strand.
GAGCTCAGCTGTTAAACCGTCAAACTGGGATTTGAATTGTGTCAAACTGTTGTAGGGTAGAGCGGGGCACAAACTAACGCGGGGTTAATTGTAACACACGTGGTTCAAATATTTCCACACATGCTAGCATAACCAAATTTACAGTATTTAATAGTTGCCATAGCAGCACTATGCAGAGAAAAAAGAGCGCCAAAATTCAAAAGCATTTTGAAGATTTTGCGCTGAATATTTATTTTACCATATTAAAAGTACATTTCTGGCTGAAGAAAACTTTTCATTTCAGTTTTTAGTATTCATTTAAAATTAGACAAATCCGGTATTATTTTAATCTACAATTTGTTATTTATCAGTTTAGATTTAGAGTTTATTAATGCTTGGCAAACCAGCAGAAGACATTAACCTGTATTATATTCCAGTGGCGCAGATGGGGAACATTGTAACACTGTGTGACAATATGCCCCGCTGTTATTAAACTATGCTATTCTATGACATTAGCGACGCAATTTACACTATTGACTTCTAAGGATTTTGATAAGAAACCACAAGAAACAGGTGAATAAAGGCTGACAATCAATGTTTAATGTTCAGAAGTTATTATTTCAAGAAATGTAAAGTATTTTGGCTGGTTTATGTGTGTGGTGTTCTATGAGAGCTGTGTGTGGAGGAGTGGAGTGTTTTTCTGAATGTCTAAATGTGTTTCATTTATTTGTCCACATTGTTTTGAACTACTGTACAGCTGTGTGTTATGATCAGGGCCGTTCCAAGCATTGCTGCGATGTGTTCATTGTCAAACTCCAAAAATTTAATTTATTTTTATTTAAAAAAATATTTTAGTTTGTTGTGTATATTTTTTTCATTCGATCAGATAACATTTGAAGCTGTCATATGGTCGTGTTACAACGTGCCCCTCAGATGTTACAATGTACCCCACCTACGGGGCATGTTGTCACGTTTCACTTCCTTTCTTTTGAGGTAAATAACGAAAAACGTATACACTGTAAATGTGAAACAAAGCGATATCCCTATAAATGCAATATCACACGAGTAGACATCTACTTGTGTGATATTGCTTATATATATATAGCAGCAGGAGGATGTCTTGCAGGAAATAAATAGAACAGAATTTGAGTCCACTGAAACACTTATAGTTGCACAATTATCTCAAAATAATGGATATACACCTTTGTTTCATTCTGTTCTGACATCTCAGTGTGGTGGTGATGGACTGACAGCTCATGTTTGGGCACGAGTGAACAGCATCCTGTCAGAGCTGTAAAAACTCCTGCATGCACGGCTCAGAACGTCAGCTAGCTGTCTTACTTTTTAACGCTGTGACAGATTTAAGTCTTTAGAAGAGGTGTTGCAGTGGTTGCATCTCATGCTGAGAAATGCTCTTTGAACGCACTGTGGTCATCAGGATGTGAGGCTGAGCATCACTGCAACGATGATGAGTGTTTACGAGTTGATTCTAAAAATCTACTAAATAATAAGTGCCAAGTATCAGTACATTTGTTACACTGATTTCATTTGAGCACACCGTTTAAGAGTTTAGGAGTTTAGTGTTTCCCTCAGGAAATGCATGTGCATTTCTGTAAATGACCAAATGTGCATTGTGCTTAAATGCTTGTTTTTGATGAGCATTTGAATGTGAATCTCTGAATGTGGTATTGGTGATTGGTAAAAAGTATGATGATTTGTGAATGTTTTGTTGGTCTGGCATTCAGGTCATTTGCTTATCTGTAGAAAAACTATAAGGAGTGTATACCATTTTACATTTTGAGCTTGTTCACAGTCTGAATGCATTATTAATTCTAAAACTAATATCTGTTGTTAATTTTGAGCATCCAAACAGATACTACCATTTGAAATAAGTGTTCAACAGTCCTTTTTATTCCTGTACCATGTATATTAGTTACTACATGCTAAGGTTTTGCTCTGTGATTTTACCATTATTACCCAGCCAGTTCTCTAGCCCTCCGGTTTTGCTTGTTCTATTGCCTGTATCGGGATAGCACACGTTTAAGTATACTAACACATTAATCTTTCTGATGCCACGTTCACTTAATGGAGTGAAATAGAGATCTCGCTCCTGCGCCATGGTCTGCTTCCACTCTGCCGTCTGTCATTTGATCATTTCAGATTACTGATGCTTGGTATTGGATGCAAACTTTGGGTCAAATCAAGAAAACACTTTACTGCTTTTGAAATTAGGATTCAAGAACCTCCATGTGACAAATGTGACCTCGGCTGCATCTCACAGAGAGATTTATAATCATAGACCAGAAGTCTTATAAAAGAGAATTAATTAGTGTGTTGACACAGCCTGACTGCTCGTAGCTCAGAATAACACGCTGTAGGCTTTCACGGTGATAAATGACAGCGACAAAGACTGTGTTCAGGACTGTGGCAGCACTCTCTCCGCCTCTGTCTTGCTTTCTATCTAGCTCGCATTCTCTCACGTTCTCTCTCCCGTCCCTCTTTATCAATTTCTTATCCAGAATGACAAATGATGCTTCTTCTATGGTTTATCTTGTAGCAGTGTTGTGAGGTCTAACCCGGATCGATCCTCAGAGGTGTGCACTGATTACACGAACACTGAGATCTATCCATTGCTTGACACGGCTCTTGTCTTTCAGCACACCTACCGCTGTTGAACATCCAGTCATAAAACTGAAAGATGGACAAGCAACTGTTTCAGATTCACACTGCTATTGATCAATTTGTCAATCCAACATGTGAAACTATGCATACATTTTATTACAGGTGTCTATGAATTAACTCTGAAAATACTGGAATTAAATAATGTACATTAATATCTCAGTTAAATGCATATAGTTCAATTTATTTTGTGTGTGGTTCAGGTATTCCTGATTTTACGGGCAGGGATGCACAAGTTTTTCAGTCTGGTTCTCTTCATGATCATCAGTCATCAAAGCTCTGTAAATATTGATCACAGACATAGAGATTTACTTTAAATTTCACCAAGCTGATTACTCACTAAAACTCCCAAAAATCATGTTTTTGTGCCATTTTAAGTCTTACTTTTTTAAATTAGTCCTCCCATTAACGCCCATTAATATTGTAATACTTTTCGTTCAGACTGATTCGCGAATGCACACAAACACAAGAGGCAGGATTTTTTGTGTGAACCAGTCACAGCCGATCAAAGTCATATTTAATCATATCGTGATGGAGGCATTGCCTCCTCTCAAGTGACTTTCCCCCATTCATTCTCAATTACCCCCCACCAAACTCGCCACACGCTTTAGGAGGTCTGTTTAAACTCAATGGAAACAAATGCCTTTCTTACTTAGATTTTTTGTCTTGTTTCCAGCTAAAATATTTAAAAATTCTTGAATCAAGAAGGATTTTCTAGACTAATAAAAATGATTGTCCCAAGTAAGAATAAAGTGTTAATAAAACATTTTGCTTGAAACATAAAAAAATAATAATCTGCCAATGGGGTAAGAAAAATAATCTTGTTTTCTGTTTGAAATAAGATTTTTTTTCTTACCCCATTGGCGGATTATTTTGCTTGCTCTAAGCAAAAACTCACTTAATTTTGACTTGTTTTTTTCTGAAAACAAGAAAAAAAAATTAGGATACACTGCCCTCCAAAAGTTTGGGAACGCCCTAGAAAAGTGGGGTTTTGGACAATATTGGCTTGCATCCTTTTTCATTTGTGATCATTTTGAACTCATAAGGGACAACACAAACTACAAAAACATATATACATAAATACATAAACTGTTTATACATACAAAAAAATTAAAATTTTAATTCATCAAACTATCCACCATTAGCAGCTATTACAGCTCTGCATAATCTGGGCATCCGAGCTGTCAGTTTATTCAAATATTGACTTGATATATTACTCCAAGCCTCCTGAAGGATTGCCCAAAGATGATTCACACTATGCTGATATCGTCCAGAACCACACTTTGCCAGGGGTTTCCAAACTGTTGGAGGGCAGTGTATTTTGGCTGGAAACAAGACAAAAAATCTAAGTAAGAAAAGTATTTTTTTTTGCAGTGCAGGGGAGGCAGGAGGAGACTCCTGTTGTAACTTTACCTGCTGCTGTTGCTGTTGGACAATGTTTCTTTAGAAAAGCCAGTTATTTATACACTTATGCATGTTAGATTTTGTAATATTGGGGTTGTTTTATATACAATTTTCCTCATCTAATATTTTAAGAAGACACTGCCTTCCTTGCCTTCTCTGAGGAAACGCCCCCTAGGGTTACGGTTTGAAATGGTAATACAGAAAATACAGTTTGTGTATGGTAGGAAAAAAAAAACATTACATCTATGGAATGAACACATAATGATAGGAATGCCACTGTGTGTGAGAGAGAAATTGATGAAGTGTGAGTGCAGTGATTTGAGGAGGCTGATGTTATGCAAAAATCAGCCTGCTTTCATGTTACATGGGATATTTATTTCAGCTTTTGGTTTTCAGAACACTGGGAGACATCCTTGTGACATCAAACAAAATGAGATATTTCTGAAAGTTAACTGCCTAGTTACAATGCTTTGTATCAGCCTTTGACTTTCTTGCAGCAGCAGAAATATTCAAGCACACAGCTCTTATTTTCTCTGGTTGTCAGGTGGAGACCATGACACCCTCTGGCCACAAGCACAGACTGATGGAGTACCTGTCTGCTGAGCTTTAATAACTGCTTGTGTTCATAGCTGCAGAGAATGTCATAGATCTCCAGTGTCTGCCGTAACCTCCACTAAGCTCAGTTTGTATCTCTTCTAGCAGACGACAACCAAAACTTCACTAGGGCATACAGATAGCATAGAAATAGCATTTGGAAAAGATGAAGTTCAGTACAATTTTGGCACTCATTGAAATCCATGTTTCTTTAGACATCACAAACTGCTAAGAACTTGTGTAGTAAAATTGAAGACTATAAGCTTGTTATACGAGAAGCAATATTATTTATACTCCAAATTGCTTTTTTATTCTCTCTCAGAGAGACATCGTAAAATTACAACGTCAAATTGATCAAATTACTGACACTTGAAATGTTTCAGAAGGGGATGGGGAGAGGGCTACTTCATTTGTCATTTTAGAGTTGGATATTAAATCAGATATTAAAGCCGTAAGATAGTGCCTTTGACACATCTGTGAATGTGATTGCATCATTAGCTGCACTGTTCACCAAATGATCCCTAATGATTTTTCCCTATTACAACCTTATCAAGAAACAAACATGTTTAGTGTCTAATAACAAATAATAAGGCATCACATCAGTAAAAAAAAAAAAGAATTTTTAAATAAATAAAAGACAGTAAAAAGACTTGCCATAATCATTCTGGTGAGTAGTTGCTAGTCTAGCATATTGATGATCCAACACAGTACCAAAATTATTGATCATACAAAAGGTAACAGAAATGGCTGCATATAGCCAACAAGTCTGAATTATCCAGATCAATTAATTATATATACGACTATTCCCTTTTCAAGCAGTCTGAGTGCTCTGCTTTACGTGACACTATCCAGAGCTCATTATTTTGATTGACACTTGCAAATCTGAAGCATATGTCCAGAGATGTGTCTGAGTCACGGCAGGACATTTAACCTCAATTAGCCACAGAGGACAGTTCACAGAGAATCTGTCCAATCAGCATCCCATTGACCTTTCTAACACCGATCCCACTCCTTCTGTCTCACTTCGCCCAGCCCATTCTCTCACTTCACTGACCCCCAAGACATTTACAAATATGTAGTCTATTTCTGTGAAAATTATGAACATTTATATTCATGGCTATGAGGTGTCACACCAACATGTCAATTTTGTCAAATGAATTAAACAAAAAAATGTGTTTATTTTTTATAGATAGATAGATATCAGTTTAATGAAACAGTGAAGTAATCCAAAAATCAAACATAATCCAAACAAACGAAGATTTAACACTTGACTTGACTTGGCATGAACAGACTTGACTTGGAACAGACTTGACTTGGCATGAACAGAGTTGACATAAACAGACTTGACTTGGAACTGACTTGAGTTGGCATGAACAGACTTGGCATAAACAGACTTGACTTGGAACAGACTTGAGTTGGCATGAACAGACTTGACATAAACAGACTTGACTTGGAACAGACTTGAGTTGGCATGAACAGACTTGACATAAACAGACTTGACTTGGAACAGACTTGAAATGGCATGAACAGACTTGACATAAACAGACTTGACTTGGCATAAACAGACTTGACTTGGAACAGACTTGACTTGGCATGAACAGAGTTGACATAAACAGACTTGACTTGGAACAGACTTGAGTCGGCATGAACAGACTTGGCATAAACAGACTTGACTTGGAACAGACTTGAGTCGGCATGAACAGACTTGGCATAAACAGACTTGACTTGGAACAGACTTGACTTGGCATGAACAGACTTGACATAAACAGACTTGACTTGGAACAGACTTGAAATGGCATGAACAGACTTGGCATAAACAGACTTGACTTGGAACAGACTTGAGTTGGCATGAACAGACTTGACATAAACAGACTTGACTTGGAACAGACTTGAGTTGGCATGAACAGACTTGACATAAACAGACTTGACTTGGAACAGACTTGAGTTGGCATGAACAGACTTGACATAAACAGACTTGACTTGGAACAGACTTGAAATGGCATGAACAGACTTGGCATAAACAGACTTGACTTGGAACAGACTTGAGTTGGCATGAACAGACTTGACATAAACAGACTTGACTTGGAACAGACTTGAGTTGGCATGAACAGACTTGACATAAACAGACTTGACTTGGAACAGACTTGAGTTGGCATGAACAGACTTGACATAAACAGACTTGACTTGGAACAGACTTGAAATGGCATGAACAGACTTGACATAAACAGATTTGACTTGGAACAGACTTGAGTCGACATGAACAGATTTGACATAAACAGATTTGACTTGGAACAGACTTGAGTCGACATGAACAGATTTGACATAAACAGATTTGACTTGGAACAGACTTGAGTCAGCATGAACAGATCTGGCATAGACTTGACTTGGAACAGCATGACTTGACATAAACAGACTTGACTTGGAACAGACTTGAGTTGGCATGAACAGACTTGGCATAAACAGACTTGACTTGGAACATACTTGAAATGGCATGAACAGACTTGACATAAACAGACTTGACTTGGAACAGACTTGAGTTGACATGAACAGATTTGACAAACAGATTTGACTTGGAAAGGACTTGAGTTGACATGAACAGATTTGACATAAACAGATTTGACTTGTGTGGCGGGCGTCCCGAGGATCTATCAGCGTCGCCCTGGCAACACACGAGCACCAGCTGGAGCCACTCACCGCGAGCCAATCGTCACGGCCCCACCGGCTTTATAAGCAGACTCACAGAACAAGAGGATTGAGAATCATCTCCGATGCAACGTGAGACTTACCTGATCTTGTGTCATTCTTCCCACAGACTCGCCGTGACCGCTTGGCTCCCCACTTCCGGGTTGCACGCACCGGGGTTACAGCACGCTCTTGCACAAACCCCTTCACTGGCCACCGTCACTGGGAAGCTCACCTACCAGGAGGAACTCACCGCACCGCCACGAAGACGACGACATCACCTCACCATTCACCCGTATTATTCATTTTTGCTGCACCGATCTAATAAATCCACCCTCCGGGGCTCACCAAACTCTTGTCTTGTTGCTGCTGTTCCCCGCCCGGCCACAAGGTGGTGGAGAATGCGGGCAAGAGCCGGGCCTGAGAACACCAACGAGCAAGAGTTTGTTTACACCGCCATTTTGCCCCGCCATTCACTCCAGTTGTTTTTCTGCTTTCTTTTTAGGCGCGCTCCTCCCCGAGAGACATGGAGGACCTTGTGAAACAGCTCGCTGAGGTTAGCGTCCGCCAGCAGCAATGTTTTGAACTGCTTACCGAACAACATGGCCACATTCAAGGGTATTTGGCCGAACTACGCTTACCAGCCGCTCAGAACGTCCCTCTCCCGAACCCACGGGCCACCGCTGCCCGGCTACTACCCAAGCTGACCGCACATGATGACATTGAGGCCTACCTTAAGATGTTTGAATCACTCGCTCGCACCGAGGGGTGGGCGAGAGGTACTTGGGCTGCAGTACTGGCACCGTTACTTTCTGGAGAGGCACAACGGGCGTATTTTTCCCTACCAGCGTCGTCCCAAAACAATTATAATGAGTTAAAAAAAGAGATATTGGGCCGGCACGGGCTCTCCGCGACCGCAGCCGCCCAACGCTTCCATGAATGGGAGTTTAAAACACGGTTGCCCGTCCGCACCCAGGCCGCTGATCTGATGCGGTTGGCCGAACACTGGCTGTTAGAAGACTCACCCTCCCCAGTCCAAGTCGCCGAACGGGTAGTAGTCGACCGGCTGCTGAGAGCCCTGCCCCGCTCGATGAGGCAGGCCGCTGGCATGCGGGGGCCCAAAACCATCGCAGAGGTGATCGAGGCCGTAGAGCTGGCGGACGCTGCCTTCCATCGGGAGGCCGGGGAGCGAGCGCAGCCTTTTCCCCGGAGGGTGGTCCAGGAGCGACGGCCGCCGGAGGGCACCCCACGACCAGTACACAGGCCGACGAGCCCATGCCCACGGACCCACCATCACCCACCGCCAAGGCTTGGATGGCAGGCTGTGTGGTCCACCAAAAACCCTCCCCAGGACCCCATGGCCGGTCACCTGGGCGCCCAGAATACCATCCAACAGATTCGCGACAAGTTCCACTGGCCTGGACTGGAAGCCCAGGTGAAGAATTTCTGCCAGGCCTGCCCCGAGTGTCAACGCACGTCGCCTCGAAAGCCTCCCCCCAGCCCGCTGATTCCCCTACCTATCATCGGGGTGCCTTTCGAGCGGATCGGGATGGACATCGTGGGGCCGTTGCCGAGGTCTGGTCGGGGGCACGAACACATCCTAGTCATCGTCGACTATGCCACCCGGTACCCCGAAGCAGTCCCCCTTCGCCAAGCCACCGCCAAAGCCATCGCCCGTGAGCTGTTCCTGCTCTCCAGCCGGGTGGGCATTCCGTCGGAGATTCTGACCGACCAGGGAACCCCGTTCATGTCCCGGCTAATGGCTGACCTGTGCCGGCTGCTGAAGGTAAAGCAAATCAAAACATCAGTCTACCATCCTCAGACCGACGGGCTCGTCGAGAGATTTAACCAAACCTTGAAGCAGATGCTACGGAGGGTGGCGGCTGAAGATAAAAAGGATTGGGACCTGCTCTTACCCTACGTTCTGTTTGGCATCCGCGAGGTTCCCCAAGCCTCCACCGGGTTCACCCCGTTTGAGCTCCTGTTTGGCCGCCAGCCCCGTGGACTTCTCGACGTAGCCCGAGAGGCCTGGGAGCAGCAGCCGGCCGTCTACCGCACCGTCGTCGAACACGTGCAACCCTATCGAGTCCCTGAGGCCCGCCGGCAAGCTATAGAGGAGGAGATCCAGAAGATGCTCAAGCTGGGGGTAATTGAGCCATCCCGGAGCCCTTGGTCCAGCCCGATAGTCCTGGTCCCAAAGCCGGATGGCACCCTCAGATTCTGCAATGACTACCGGCGCCTGAACGAAGTTTCCGACTTCGATAGCTACCCCATGCCCCGGGTGGATGAGCTCCTGGAGCGCCTGGGAAGGGCCCGGTACTTCACGACCCTCGACCTCACAAAAGGGTATTGGCAAGTTCCACTCTCTGCCGACGCCAGGCCAAAAACCGCCTTCCCCACTCCGTCGGGCCACTGGCAGTACCGGACCCTTCCCTTCGGCCTGCATGGCGCTCCAGCAACGTTCCAACGCCTAATGGATGTGATACTCCGGCCCCACCAAGCCTACGCGGCTGCGTACTTGGATGATGTGGTGATCCACTCGGAGGCATGGGAGAACCACCTCGAACGGCTGAAGAGGGTGCTATCCGAGCTTCGTCGGGCTGGACTGACAGCCAACCCCCGCAAATGCCACCTTGCCCTAAATGAAGCAAAGTACCTGGGTTTCACCATAGGAAGAGGTCTCGTCAAGCCCCAAGAGAGTAAGGTGAAGGCGATCTTGGACGCCCCGAAGCCACAGAATAAAACCCAGGTGCGTGCCTTCTTGGGGTTGGCTGGTTATTACCGTTGTTTTATCCCCAGCTTCTCCTCTATAGCGGCCCCCCTGACAGACCTGACCAGGAAGGGGCAACCCGAGCGAGTACGCTGGACCCCGGAAGCGGAGCAGGCCTTCCAGAGGATCAAGCAGGCCCTGACGACCGAACCCGTCCTGCGGGCCCCAGACTTCAGTTGCCCCTTCCTGCTCCAAACGGATGCTTCAGACACGGGATTGGGGGCCGTGCTCTCCCAAGTCCAGGAGGGAGAGGAGCATCCGATTGTCTACATCAGCCGCAAGCTGACCCGGGCCGAGAGGAACTATGCTGCCGTGGAAAAGGAAGCACTAGCCATCAAGTGGGCAGTCCTGGAGCTAAGGTATTACCTCTTAGGTCGTAAGTTCACTCTCTTCACAGACCATGCTCCATTACAGTGGATGGCCCGGGCCAAGGACACAAACGCCCGGGTCACGAGATGGTTCCTGTCGCTCCAGGACTTCCACTTCGATGTGCGCCACCGGGCCGGTTCCAGCAACAACAACGCCGACGGTCTCTCTCGGTCCTGGGCAGCTTATTCAGGTGTGTCAGGGGTCACTCCCCACCCAAACTCAAACACAAACTCTTGTCTTGTTGTTGCTGTTCCCCGCCCGGCCACACTTGGAACAGACTTGAGTTGACATGAACAGATTTGACATAAACAGATTTGACTTGGAACAGACTTGAGTTGACATGAACAGATTTGACAAACAGATTTTACTTGGAACAGACTTGAGTTGACATGAACAGATTTGACATAAACAGACTTGACTTGGAACAGACTTGAGTTGACATGAACAGGCTTGACATAAACAGACTTGACTTGGAACAGACTTGAAATGGCATCAACAGGCTTGACATAAACAGACTTGACTTGGAACAGACTTGAGTTGGCATGAACAGATTTGACAAACAGGTTTGACTTGGAACAGACTTGAGTTGACATGAACAGATTTGACATAAACAGATTTGACTTGGAACAGACTTGAGTTGACATGAACAGATTTGACATAAACAGATTTGACTTGGAACAGACTTGAGTCGGCATGAACAGATTTGACATAAACAGACTTGACTTGGAACAGACTTGAAATGGCATGAACAGACTTGACATAAACAGACTTGACTTGGAACAGACTTGACATAAACAGACTTGACTTGGAACAGACTTGACATAAACAGACTTGACTTGGAACAGACTTGAGTCGGCATGAACAGATTTGACATAAACAGACTTGACTTGGAACAGACTTGAAATGGCATGAACAGACTTGACATAAACAGACTTGACTTGGAACAGACTTGACATAAACAGACTTGACTTGGAACAGACTTGACTTGGAACAGACTTGAGTTGGAACAGACTTGAGTTGGAACAGACTTGACTTGGAACAGACTTGAGTTGACATGAACAGGCTTGACATAAACAGACTTGACTTGGAACAGACTTGAAATGGCATCAACAGGCTTGACATAAACAGACTTGACTTGACTTGACATGACATGACATGAACAAAAGGACAAACTCACCAACAGCAGGTTACAACATCAATACACGACAAGGAACAATGGCAACATGAGGGCTACTTATACCAAACAATAAGGGTCACATGACAAGAACAAACAAATGGGAAACAAGGCACATGACTACAATAACAATCAATGAGAACATGACACATTAAACAGAAGAACCAATAGCAGGAATACATGAGGGAAAGGGAAGCAAGATACTAACAGCATGAATCTAACTATAAAATAAAAGACATGAAAACATGAACATGAAACAAAACCCCAAAACAAATCCCAAACCCCATGTTACAAATAGATAGATAGACAGACAGATAGATAAAGGTTTTCAATATGCTCGCTCATGGGCTTCACCTTGAGCAATGATTCCTGACTAAGCAGCTGAAATCAGCATTTAATATATGCAGGTACATATTCTATATTCATTTTCTCATCGAGAACCATCTTCACTAGAGACCAGGCACATGATCAGAATTCATTGTCAGAGTTGAGACGTGAATATATTAACACAATCTTTTTGCAAAATGAAACTCTTAGCAATCGCTCCAGTAATCGAGAAGTAACATTCATAGGGATTTTAGCCCTATTTACCTGTGCACATGTTTACTGCAATGATAGGTCAGTGTTACAGAAATTCTTTTCTCCCAATATTGTATCATAATTTCTTACATGTATTACCACTCACAGAGCTTGACTAATAATCTTTTGTCATAATGAAATTCAGAAAGTGATGCTTGATGCTTGGGAAAATTAGCTTTGGGACAATCAAAGAAAACAGTATATTCAAGCTTGAACAGACATAAGTATAGTACTCCAAAACATACCTTGCTGAATTGTGCTCCCACCTAGCATTGATCATTGTTAGCTTATGACATTAATATGAGCAAAGTTTTATTTTTCCTTCTATGTGTCATGGAAGAAGCAAGATATACTTGTAACAATCTTTTTGGAATAGTACATTGTAACATGTGAGGGACATGACCATATGACAGCTTAAAAATGTTATCTGATCTAATGAAAGACAAACTAAAATGCTGCCAATAAAATAAAATTAACTTTTTATTTTTTTAAACAATTAAAAATAATGGAATTTGACAATGAACGCATCGTAACCATGCTTGTGACGGCCCTGATCGCAACACACAGCTACACAGCATAGTTCAAAACAATGTGGGCAAATGAATAAACATATTCAGACATTCAGAAAAACACAGAGATACACTCCTCTCCCTTCACACACAGCTCTCACAGAACACCAAACACATGAACGAGCCAAAATGCTTCTTGAAATAACAATGTCTGAACATTAAACATTGATTGTCAGTCTTTATTCACCTGTTTCTCCTGGTTTCTCATTAAAACTAAAAAACAGTGTAACTTACATTGCTAATGCCACAGAATAGAATAGTTTAATAATAGCAGGGCACATTGTAACACAGTGTTACAACGTTCCCCATCTGCGCAACTGGAATTTAAAACCAGTTAGTGTCTTCTGCTAGATAACGAAGCATTATCCAAACTGATAAAAAACAGATTTGAGATTGAAATAATAGATTTGTCTAATTTTAAATGAATATTAAAAACTGAGATGAAAAAATTACCTCAGCCAAAAATTGACTTCTGCTGTGGTAAAATAAATATTCAGTGATATCTATTTCTGAGGCACTTTTTTCTCAATATAGTGTTGATAAGGCAACTAGTAAATATTTGGTTATGCTAGCATGTGTGGAAATATTTAAACCATGTGTGGTCCAACTAACCCCGTGTTTTTCATAAGCTATTATACATTTTCACCAGCTAGAACAGGTTTCTGGAAATACTTGAGCATTTCTCAGAACAGCAAAGCGCAATCTTGGCAATACTTAGGTCTAAGAATTTGCAGAGGGGAACAGAATTACACTCTCTCTCAGAAACAGACATGGGTTATTGTGAAAGTGAAATTATCGTATGAAATGATCACCTATTACCGCTACTGCTGTGATGTGTGAAGAACAGCCAGGGGTGTGTTTCCCGTACAACGAGGAAACTCACTGATGAACCTCCTTGGTACAATGCATTGTTGTGGAAACGAACTAGCTAGTCACGACTGTCTCCTGAACACGGTCACATCTTCTTCTTCTTCTTTTGGTTTTATGGCGGGTTGCAAACCAACTTCAAAGGTGCATACCGCCACCTACTGTGATGGAGTGTGAAGAGAATGATCTATATTCTCCTATATCCTATAATATAACCCACTAAATCTTATGACTGCATTTATTCATGGTCACATCTCCATCATTTGAACTACATTAGTTCACCAACGTATGGCCATTGCTATTGACATCACAAGTAATAACTTCTGCTATTCAACTGATTAGAGATCTCTAAAATGCAGCTATATTGAACATGGCACCTAATGACTAATGTACAATTTTTTTGTTCCCTGTCATTTCGCTTAATTTGATGTTGGATTCATCGCAGGTTCCTTCTCACATCATACTCCGGGGTTCCCTTAGGCATTTATGCACATGCACACTATTCAAAAACGGTGCACAAAAATACATATATTAACCCTTAAATGCATGAATGTTTCGCCAATCATATTCTCAAAACTCTCATTTTCAATGACTTTAAAGTCAATATTTTGATCGCTGGCAGCTTATTCACCATATCCACCATCAAATAACAGTGACATTCATATTTCATTGCTTACAGTAATAGCTCTACAGTAAAGCCATTCAAACCAGCTCAATTTTTGCTGATGATATTCTTTTGTTTTATGACTGCCAGAGTTATGAGTGAAACATCATGTCATTATTGTTCATCCAACAGTGCCACTTTGAGGATTAAAGGTGAACTGCACTGTTCAATCATCAGATATTTACATATTTTTGCGCACAAAAAATATACTTACACTATTACTCTAGCGACTCTATACACTTTTTACAAAAAAAATAAAATAAAAAAAATCAGAAAACAAATTTTCTTATATATATATATATATATATATATATATATATATATATATATATATATTTATTTTTTTTGTTATATTGTTTACAATGAATAGATTCGCACCCCAGGTCTGTCTTTTGAATGACACCTCTAAAACATACACAATCAAATCTTTAATTAAATCAATTGGAACTAATTTCAGACGCTGTGTGATAATTCTACGCCTGCTTCGTCCGTATTACGGCAACAAACTTCCTTGACTATTACGCCGGAATGGGAGTGTAGTTCCTAATCTTATCGGGCTAGAAAATCACAGCTTTACATTTTCCGCCGGTCTTAGTACACGATATAACTACAGAAGAGTCAAGTTTTAAATAGGACAAATATGGAAACTCGTTGGTCATTTTTGAACGTGATGCTATTGGTCTCATAGGATTCAATGATCTATGCTAAGCTATGCTAAAACTGATATCGCCAGAACAGGAGAACGGCTGAATGGATTTCAAAACGGTAAAACTCAACTTATTAACTCGGGGGGAGTTGGAGAATGAGCCTATTTCCAAAAAAAGTGCAGCGTTCCTTTAAATAGTTTTGAATTTGCAAAAATTGTTTGAATCGAAAACCTATGAATCATAAATTCAATCTGCACAAAGATCCACACCCCAAGAATCAAGTTGATTTGAACGGTTCTGAATTTGAAAGTGGCTAGTAAACCAATTTCAAAAATGAGCAGACATCCTGACTTTTGATTGAATCACTAAACATGCATCATACCTTTTTTCTTTCATAGTCTACAGTGCCAAAATGAACCTGAAAATATAGGCCTGCTGATCATTTCCGAGAAACTGGATGGGCGAACTTTCGGGAATTGATGTAAAGTAGTAGCTAGAGCTAAAGGATGACAAGATTTGGTATTTGGGTATAGCCCCAGCAGCGGCAGCACTGGGTAAGTGCTCCAAACTTTCAGCACAGTCTTTCTTTTTTCCTTCTCTCTCATCTTCTGCCTCCCTTTGTTCCTCCTTCTCTCCTCCACTGACACTTAGCCTGGCTTCTATTCTCTTTGTCTTTTTGCACCTCTAGTCTTTGCTTCTCTCTCGTTTGTCAGCAATATTGAAGCTGTATCAGCTCTATAATGATTAATGGAATTTTCTGCAGCCCAGAAAAGGCTTGTGTCTTGTCAGTGAAGCTCCCATCAATGAGGCTCTCTGTCAGAAAGGTGCAATTACAGGGCTTTTAACAGACCCCTTTCTCAAACACAGTTTCTAGCTTTTTTCCAGGGTGCCACAGCATCCTAAAAACCCAAGATAACTGTTTGCTTTTCGTCTTTATAGGTGGAGAGACAGAATATTTTGTGTAGTAACATCAAACTTTAAATGGTTTACACGCATGTCTTCCACATATTCTACACACAGAGTGGTTTGAAAACTCTGGTTACACAATGGTCTTGATAGTAAGATTGGAATCAAATGTCAGTAAAGTGGTAGATGGAGACCTAGCCTAAGATAAAAACCCTTGAAATAACTCATGGAGCTTTTCTTAATTGCTTTGGCACAGCCTCAACATTTTCTAAATTGTACGTACAATTGTCACAACCGTTTCCTGGAACATCACAACTCTTGCATGTCTGACAAATGTAGTAAATTTTCAAAACTTAGTCCTTTTCCTCCTTTTCATACTATACAAAGATGTCAGTTTTGTTTGTGTGTCACACTGAGCATCTTAGATACAGATTTCAACAGTAACATATTTCAACGGTAATATTTATTGGGAATAGTCAATACTGTAGTAGTAGTATTTGTATGAAAACGTGTTACATTTGAACACTACCACCTCAACGCATTCTTACATGTTTTCCTATTGCTCTTCCACAACACAACTGTGTATGTTCAGTTTGCAAATAACACATGTCTATAGATAACTGCACTAAATATAAATGTATTTCTACAGTACTGTTGCTGCTGTTTAGGGTTGTGATGTTCATCCTTGTTCAAAAATGGTAGTGACTGTACTGAACAAACTCCATATATATGCTGACACACTGGACTGGTGGATTGGTAAAATTGTGATTGCTATTTCATTACAATGTCAGGCCATTTGCTAACTAATTAGACAGGACAAACATTCCATGTCAGATATTTACAAAATATACAGTACATTCATGTCTGACAGATTTTAATAGCTAAATGAATCATTTTGGATGTAATGGCTCACACAATAAAGTAATCTTTAGAAGCTGTGAAGAATTTGTCAATTTCACTGAGAAACATCAGTTTTTATTAACAAGCCATGTGTGTTTAGTTACTGTGTAGACAATTGTACTTAATCATTTGCACACCGACGTATCAAAACGCATGCAATTTGCATAAATACAAAAAATCAAAACTTGTTTTGACAAAAAAGTGAACATTTTTCATTTTTATTTTATTGGTTTATTATTTTGTCTGGATGCAGATATTATGTACACGTGCTCTAAATGTGTGCATTTACTTTTTTTTTTTTACTATCGCTTGGACTTCACTCACACTTTTTCAAAACTCTCCACACAGCGAGTGCAACATCAGTCTATATGGGCTAAACTGTGAATCATTTATCATTGCTTTGGCACAAAATGCATTCATTGACGGCATCTGTCAAATACAGCACACACCATCAGAAGCCAATTTGCACGTTCATATACATATACTCATATACTTTCAAATCTGTTAAATTTAAGTTCAAAACCTAGCACAGTACATTTGGAAGCTGTAAGTGGGTTGCCACCATATATTTTGTCCACCATCTGATGGAAGTTTACACAGCTAATGATATGTGAGACAAAGGAAACATTATTTTGGTCTATTGCTTTTTCATTTGTTTTACAGGCAGAATTCTATCAGTCAGTTTGCTTGCAAAGGACCTCAGGCACCGACTCATGTTTGCATCTGTGAAAACATTTGTCAAAAAATAAAAAAGAAGTCTGTAATTCAGCATCTTTCTTTTAACGTAATTTGTATACAGCCCTGAGCAGAAGAGGATGACATCAATACATTTAGTCCATTTTACCTGAGGAAGTTATGTAAATATGTATTATAAAATTGTACTTAAATGCATTTATAGGATTTATTTATGTCCAAATGTGTATTCTTCTTCTTCTTCTTTTTTTTAAAAAACACAATTAGTGAAACCTGACACCCAAGGAGCAAAACCTCAGCCCAAATCTACAACTGTAAGCACATTCTCAGCCTCACACTTTTTGCAAAACACTAAACAGTTCTCTACATTAGACACAGAAATCTAACATGATGTCAGTTCCTTGCCATTTTAAGGCACTGATTTCCAAAATACTACACACATGAACCAATTGATCAAACACGGCCATCAAGTATGCAGACACTTAGGTGCAGTAGTATGGTTGGCATGTTTATGTTTTGTTTATTATTTTGAACCATTGTCATTGCAGTTGAAAGCTCATTTTTAAATGGTACTTTTTATTTATTTTTTAACAACTGGTAGGTCAAACTGGTTAAAACACTCATTTATGGTGAAAGAGCTTAACCTCGAAAAGAGTCAAATCCTTAAACATTTGAGTTGTGGATTTGATGTGCTGTCGTGTCATTGTTGTCACAAAATACTTTTGTTCAGATGCAAGAACGTCTGATCAAAAGACATTTCAGAGGATCAGACTTCAGAGTTATTGAAATTTATCTTAGCTGGAGGGTTGTTAAGCTGTCATAAGGCTTTATTAAAAAAGCCTCCATCCGTCCACAGTCAGGCCTGCCAAATAAGGACACCCTTGATGAAGTGACAAAGCAGCCCAAAGTGACAGCTGAAGATCTGCAGACATGCCTTAACACTTGATAACCCACTTTAGCCCTAGCCCTGAACCCTCTTTTTTCCTGAGTGCTGAAAGTTGAATCAGTGGTTGATAGCAGTTATCATCGCTGTTTGTTCCTCTGCTGGGGTTCTGCCTGTTTCTGCAGAGATTGAATGGCAGAATCTTGTATTTTACTCTGTTATTCTGACTGACTGACAAATGACTCTCTCTTTTTTTCTCATCTATCCGTCCTGGATGTTTGTTGCCCAGACGGTCTATGGAGCATGGATTTCTTGTTGATGTTTTGTCCAAACAATTGATGAATTAATAAAATCACACCAGACAGGTTCAAATGATAATAAGAGATCTCACATTCTATTGTTGGCACCAAAACATATTTTCTCTTTGGTAAATCATCCATTCTTCTATCTATCTGCCAGTCCATCTGTCACATGGACCCTGTTTTTTTATGTTGACTTTTAATTTTTTAGTTCTGTTTGGTTCCTGTTCCTGTCTCCCCTTTTCTTTTAGTCTGATTGTTTCCAGCTGCATCTAGTTAGTGTTGATGGCTGTTTTTCTTTGTGCGCTTAGTTCTGTTACTGGAGTTTCCGCTTTCCGTTTGTTATGTTCTTTGTTTTCTACGTTGATGGGTGGCTGTGTAGTGTTTTCCTTTTGTTTGCTTATAAATTATTTTCATATTCACATGGATTTTGATTTAATTTCTTCCCAGAGAGGGGAAATACACACGTCACAGCAGCAACATACTATAAATAAGATACATACATAAAATCAGGGCTCTCAAGTCTCACACATTTACCGTGAGATATACACATTTTAACCGCTTCACACGCTCTCACGGATTTAAGTGCATGCTTGCAGAGGGAAGTTCTCTGCCGAGTTCATAGCGTTCTTGGGAGTTAAATGCCACCTACCAGCCAATATCAGAAATTAGAATTTGATGTTTTCGGGTAAATTAAGTGAGACTGCTACAGTCACATTATATACTAGGCAAAGAGGATGAGCACACACCGGACAAGCCAAGCAGCTGCCGCTTTCTCTGATAGTGGAAGCGATTTAAAACTAACAAAATAAATGCAGTAGGTAACCCCTTCATTTTTTTTTTTTTTTTTTTTTTTTCTTACGATATCTTACGATTCCTGGATGAAATCACTTGCCTGTTATCAAAGTGAGAGCTGATGTTAAGGAATATTGCCAAATTTGTGCAAAATGATTAGCTCTCCAACAGCTTTAACTATGTTTCGGCTACCTGAAACTAAGGAAAGGACTAGATAATTGGTCATACATCTCATAAAAGACAGACAAATTCATCCAAATAAAATGGATGGTTATTTTAAAAAGGGATATATACACAAAGGGAAGGTTATTTTGGAAATGTAATAGGTTACAAGTTACCCTATTTAAAATGTAATAAGTATTGTAACTTTTTAAATAGCTTTAAATGTAATGTGACTAGGCTAATTAAATTTGATTACTTTTCTAAATGTCTAACTACTGTTAATCCTTTTGAAACTTTTAAAGCAGGTAGGTTTAACCCGTCAGACTTACGAAATCCACCACTTGAATTACGATGATAACAATTTAATTTTAAAGCGCAGTCACCACAAAATCAGCAGCTCTTTAAGATCATTCTGAGGTTAAATACAGATTTAAAATCAAATATTTGCATAGCTATGACAGGAAACACTGGCATCTAACAATGCCTTGGAAAAAAAAGTTAATCTTAAAAAATAAAGCATATACATAAACCCAATTTGGAAATAAATATGCATGTATGTCTACTCCTGTTGAGCTGGCTCATTTGGGGCCAAAATTCTTTTCATTTTTTAATATATTTGTATTTTGGAAATATATAAAACATTTAGTTTTAGTTTTATGAATTTGACTTTTATTAAATTTACCAGTTGTTTCATTATTTTTTATTATTTGTGCTGGTCAATTATGAACAATTGATCAACTTGAATTTCTAGCAAAAACTGGAGAGAATTTGGAGCCGAGGGGCCTCTGCTTTAAATATTTGAGTGGCTCCTCCGCCAACAGATATAATCTCACTCCAAACTTTTTCTAAAACTTGAGAGCCCTGCATAAAATGAAAAATACACCAAATACTCAAGAACCACTCCATGGACACAAAGTAGAGCAGATCATGGGCACATCTGATTAAAGAGTCTCACAGCAGATGGAAGAGAAGACCTTCTATAATTGCTCTTTTAAGCAGTGTGGAGATGAGCTACAAATATCCTGCACTCCATCATGAAGGGGTGAGATTCATACTTTATAATGGAAGACAGCTTTCCTATTTTCCCTTTCTATCTGTCTATCCATCTAATCATTTTTTTTTTGTCATCACGCAGCCTTTTCCACATAGCAATACAGATTTCTAGGACTAAAATCAGTTAGGAAACAGACGTTTCACATTGACTTTAAACATCATTCATAGCAACAGACAAACTAGAAACCTCCTGCTGGAATACGCCAGAGGCTTTCGTGTTACGCATGTCAGAGTTGGTCTTTTGAAAGAATGGACACACAAGAATCTGTTTTGAAATCTGGGTATATAAAAAAAACTATCTTTAGTGAAGAAAAAAAAATACTTTGACCAAAAGCTAATGAAGAGAGACTCAAGGAGGATTTCAAGGGAAACATCATCAGCTGAAGGATATGAGACAGTGTGCATCTCAAAATGACCTTGTTGTTTTGTCTTTTCCTCTGAAAAAGACATTTTCCACATAATAATAATAATAATAATAATAATAATAATAAACATTGCAGTTGACTGTGTTCATTGAAAAGGCATTAATGTCAACACAGCATATTTGATGATAAAGAAATCTCACTTCTGTCTTAACTGCTAGCACATCAACATAAAGTGAATTTCAATCATGTCCTGCCTCTGTGAACCATAATAAGAGATGTCAGCAGACTATATGGGAAAATGGATTACTGTTTTCATATATGTAATGCATTGCCATCACACAGAACACACATTTCAACAAAAACAAAAAACAAAAAAAAAAACAGAAGCTTGTTTATTATAGAATGTATTTTATAATATGCATTCTTTCCACCCCAGACTCAGTGATTGCTGACATTAAAAAAAATAGCTGAGCTTGCAAAATGTATGCACACTTTAGTGGTTTTGACACTCTAGCATGTTTCCATAGTCATGAATATGCAAATCAGTTCCTCAAAAATACATTTACTGTATATGCTACTGCCAGAAGACAATCAAATGTTAACTTTCTCTGCGCACAGACCCATGCACTGTTGACTCTCATCATATAGCTAAAAGAGATCTTTCAAACTGACTCAATATCAAAAGTACAAGCTGTCCTTAAGCTAAAATTGTCAAAACACTATATTTTTAATCTAAATGTATACATCTGTCAAAAACAAGCATTATTTGATGTAGTAAAAACAGCTTTTACCTTTAACTTTATTCAAGTAAAGTAAAAATTCACACAATTATACTTAAGTACAGTCATAATGTGCAATTACTCAAGTACTTCAAGCCCTTGATGCAGTGTTTTGAAGGAATAATTCACTCAGTGAGTCACTAAAAATCATGTTGCTCCAAGCCTTTATGCACTTTTCTTTACTCCACAGAACACAAGTCATTTTGTCTATAAAATAAGTCTAGAACAACATTAGACTCAAAATAGTTAGCAATATTGATTGATTGATTGATTGATGGATTGAATAATGACGGGGAGTCTTTTATTTTTGTTTATTTTTTTCTTCTCATTTTTTAAAAACTGTAATAGGTCAGAATTCTCTAAAGATTCCAGTAAGACGAAATTTGCCCTGTGGCGTGACATTAACAAGTGAACAGAAATGCTGTGGCCCAAACATTCTCCTACACTGTTAAAGGTCACCCAACCAAGTGGAAGGCTGACTCTTAAGAAAAGGTCAGATATGCTGGCTGTATGTTGAAAACCTAATGCAGGTCATTGTAAACAACTGCAGGGCTAGCCAGCTGTTAACTGTCCTGTGTGTGTCAACACAGAAATGTTCTCTAGCGCTCTCCTACAGCATACTAATGCTTCCCATTCTGATAGAAGAGATAGATCAGGGTCTTAAGAGGTTTATCCACCACACATGCGTCAAAACAACTATTTGTCAGCCTCAAGATCATGCTGTTTTTCATGTTCTTATCACAAGACAAAAAAAAAAAAAAAAAAAAAATCATTGCTAACCTCAGCCAGCTGTAAAACTCTCCACTCGTGCTCAGAGGAGTCTCGTAACGCCTGGCCTATGGAAATGTTAGTGGTGTGCTGCTCTTTAAACACTGACCAGCTTATGAAGGAAATGGAAGATTTCCGTAAGGTAGTCTGGACTGTATTTAAAGCTAAGTTTAAACCTTTTTTTGTAAGACCCTGGAAAGGCTCGGTGAGTGTTAAACCTTTTCTTTATCTTGATATATAATTGGGGTTATAACATATATAAATATATGATGTTTTTTTTTTAATATATATTAATTTATATAACAACCATGATTTGCTAATTACTATTGTTAATAGGAAGTACACTTGAACTAATGAACTTTCACTGCTGTTGTTTTGTTCATATAACTCAAAATGTGTGCAATTAAGTGTACTTTTAAATAGTTTTACTTGACAAGTGTCAGTTCAAACTGATTCATTCGGTCACATTCACACTGTACATTTTCATACAGTACTATATCTCAAAGGGGTCATCGGATGCCCATTTTTCACAAGTTCATATGATTCTTTAGGGTCTTAATGAAAAGTCTCTAATATACTTTGATTAAAAATTCTCAATAGTAGTGTAAAAAAAAAAACACCCTTTTACCTTGTCAAAATCAGTTCTGCAAAAAATCTGCTTATTTTATTGCATGTTCCCTTTAGTCAAGTCAAGTCAAGTCACCTTATTTATATAGCGCTTTTAACAATACAGATTGTGTCAAAGCAACTTCACAGTATTTAAACAGCACAATAGTGTGTAAGTAACGCATTATTGTAAACAAGCAATTTTCAGTTAAAGGCAGTTCATCAGTGAATTCAGTGATATCATCATCCAGTTCAGTTAAAATAGTATAAATGCAAATGAGCTCTGCTCACCCCGCCCCTCTCTGATGTGGGATTATGAGCCGTAATGTTTACTTTAGCCGCGTTTAGTGGCTAAACTTGCCAACAAGCACATTATTAACAAAGGCTGTTTGCAAAGATGCATAAAAACCCTTATA
Organism: Garra rufa; assembly: GCF_049309525.1. Lineage (NCBI taxonomy): Eukaryota > Metazoa > Chordata > Actinopteri > Cypriniformes > Cyprinidae > Garra > Garra rufa. The sequence continues at coordinate 8,058,313 of NC_133371.1, forward strand.
CTCACTTCTGCTGTGGGTGAAGCTGCATCACGAATGATTCACACGAACATAGACGCATATGTAGATCGGGATCTGTGCTTTCCATTTAAAAACGAAAATAACATTAAACCTCTTCGTCTTCAGCGGCTCAGATGTCGGTAGTAAATGACAACTGCTATGTTCATTATTACATCCAACAACAGAACACCTCAATCGCTCAATTAGAGTCTGTTGTGTCTGTCAGGGCTGCACAATAAATTGAAATTAAATCACACTTGATGAATGCATCTTTTCAGTGAGATCAGTAGTAAATCTCCATCCAAAGCCCAGAAGGTGCTCTTGTGCAGAAAAACACCCCGCAAAAGAAATCCCTATAGCAGTAACTGAATATGAACACACATGGCTTAATCTGCAGACCAGCACAAATCGTTTGACAGCATTGTGTGCAAAAACATGACAGACTTCTTTGTTCTTTGATAAAGATCTCACCTCGTGAGAAGCCGGGTCTGGTCCAGTTGAGCACACTGCTGTTGGCTTTACATGATACCTGCCCCTCATGTTGAACTCTGGAGGACAGTACACTCTTGTGTCTGCAGGATAGAGATGTTGTCTGATGTTTAATACATTACCTCAGCATACTGACTATAGGATGTGTTTCTTTAAAATATTTAACAAGGCAGATTCCTTCATTAACCCATTGGACCACTTTGGTGTCTTGGTGAACCAGTTTGATGTCCCAATGGAAGAAATGTTAGTGGTATTAATGACCTGCTGCATAAAATGTTACAGTTGTCTCTTCAAAGCGTCCTTCATTGAGCTCCAAAAGGCTAAACAAGACAAAGGCCCAGCATGACCACACTGTAGTGGTTTGCATCATCCTGAGGAACACTCTAGTTGCCACTGGCCATGAATGTGAGGCCAAACTCCATGGAGAGATGTTTGGGATAACCAGGCTAAAAGAAAAGAAAATATGATGGTTAGATAGAGGTGGATTTTCACAATTGAAAACAGTTTGCTTACTGACAAAATCATCGTAGGTTACGGCTGACATGAAATACAGTTGAAATACAGAACCTGATGTGAGATGCACCAATCAAAGAGAATCTCAATAATTTTTTTACTTACTATTCTCATATAACTGTGATGTTCTACAAAACAACACACTTTAAAACACTTTATTTTTTACTTCTGAGCAAAAAAAACAAAAACATCAGGTAAGCTTCAAAATGAAAACATCTGCATGAGTTGTGCATTAGCTGCAAACAAAGTACAGTTTTAGGAATACTAGAGAACTGCAGTAATCTGTGACATTATGAGGACATGAGTAAAGACTTTAGTCCTATCCGCTTGTTAAGTGGTGACTTGAATGCTGTTGACGACGGCGCTCTGCAAGACGCGTTGAGACTAGCGTCATAGAACGCACAGAGATAGCTGGTGGTATTAGCTACGAGCTGGAACATCAACGTGTAACCCTCGAGCGGTAAATCCCCCTGCTTCAGCCGGAGGAGGATGAATTCAGGACAGAGGAAGGAATCCATGGGGGAAAACACTGCGGAAACAAAAAGACTGAAAACCAGAACGATAAACAAAACGGGGTGGAACACGCAAAAAACAAACAAAAAAAAAAAACAGTTTCGGTCGGTCTTTCTGTCACGGATTAGGCAGGAACACACGAACAACGACGTAATAAAAAGACATGCATTTAATAAATCCAACGGAATACAGACAGACACAGGAACACCAGGGGAAAACATCAAAGACCAACAAGAGTACAGGGGAAAACACACACCTTAAATAGACAGACTAATACACACACAGGTGCAGACAATGAGGGAGAAACCAAAAACACTCAGAACTGCGGGGGAAAATGGGAGAAACCAACAAGAAAGTCCGGGGGTGTGACAGAAGTTGGCTTGTTGGTTTTAAGGATAATTTGTTAAATGTAACAAATAAATATGTCTGATTGGTCCAGACGCAACATTATGTTGCAGCATATCTCTAAAATGATGATGATTGCTTTTAGACTGAGAACACTAAAAGGGTATTGCATTGTATTCATATTCAGACCCTTAACTTAGTACTTAGTTGAAGCACCTTTGGCAGTAATTATTGCCTCAAGTCTTTTTGGGTATGATGTGACAAGCTTTGCACTCTTGGATTTGGGGATTTCCTGTAATTCTTCTCTGCAGATCCTCTCAAGCTCTGTCAGGTTGAATGGAGACTGTCGGTGGACAGCCATGTTCAAGTCTCTCCAGAGATGTTTAAATGGGTTCAAGTCCAGGCTTTGGCTGGGCCGCTTAAGGACATTCACAGAGTCATCCACAATTCTTGTGTTGTCTTGGCTGTGGGTTCAAGGTGATTGTGTAATTGGAAGGTGAACCTTCAGCCCAGTCTTAGGTCCTGAGCACTCTGGACCAGGGTTTCAAGCAGGTTTTTATTTGTCATGCACTGAAAAGTGGTAAAGCGATGACAGTCCCTCTGTTAGTTTCTCCTTTTTCCACACATCATCTCTGGTGCTCAGACAAAGTGATCATCAGCTTCTTTTCGAAGGAAAACAGTTCTTTAACTGGAAGAAAGGGCAATGTACAGTCATACTATTACATGGCTTTTCACCACATAAACAATTACTATGAAATAAATGAAATATAATAATAAGTCATGCATTTTTGTATAAGTGAAAAAAAGCATATTAGCTGTGTATTTTACATATACAAACAGCAAAAAATAAAATTAGAAAAAAGGCAATGCAACTGCATAACTGTGTCATGTCAGAATGCATTCTTGATGCTATGGGCAACTTTAAGTTCTTCCTGCTGAGTGTTGATGCCTTTGTGTGACTAAGTGACAAGACGAGACAGTATAAAACTCTGTATAATATAATTTTATTACTAGGAAGATAGAACTGGGGCCACACTTTTATACACTTTTAAAATAAAATTGACCAATATGCCATTGACATTAAGCCGTTGATGAAAACAGTTTTTACTCTCTTTGAAAAAAAAAAACAGTGCTGTATTGGCTGGAAGATTAATTAAATGTAAAAATCATTTGTAGAGTGAAAGTACTCCATTATTGGGCTGACATTATGAAGCTAATTCTTTAGGCTATGGGAATCACATTAAGATATCTTCCAGCTTGTTTTGCTTTGATTTAGAGATTTGAAACTTTTAGAGAAAACCCCCAGTGATTGTATATATTCTAGCGGTTGACGTGTAACTTGTTTTCTTTGCTTTGATTTCACAGTAAACTCCAGCTGACCTGAATGGCTTCGATACAAGAGGTTCAATAGAGTCTGACGGAGTGTGTAATTTCTTCAAAGCCTTACGGATGCTGTGCAGGCCAACGAAACAGAGGACAAAGACCCAATGAGTTACGCTTGAATTCTCACCCTCCACCTGGGATTCCCAGTGCCAGCCATCCACACTGATGCCCTGTAATGGCTTCTGGAGGACCCTGGATGCTCTGAATGCCGGACGGTTTAGGTGGACATCCAGCCAAATTACATAAGCACATGATAGAGGTCCTCTGCAGGGATTTGAAAGCACGTGGAATGTTAAAATATACATTTGCTAGGCTAAATTATGTGCCAGTTTATTTAGGCGGTTATTGATTTGTGCTTATGACAATAAATCACAAATATTGAATATGAAGCTATTTGAATAAACTATTAAAGACTTGATTTTAAGTTCACCAACAAGTGCTGTCAACAATCCTCTTATTTAATTGCCAAATCAATTCCAAAATCTCTAATCTTAGAAAACTATTGTGATTATACTACAGTAATAAACTATAGCATTGTGATGCTCCCCATCTCGACTTACTATTCAAGATGAAGTGTGTAATTTATGTATGTTTATTTTGGAATGTATTTATATGAAATTTATAAATTAACTAGATAAAAAAGTTTGTCAAGACAAACAAAAGTTGGCTTGAAAAAATCTGATCAGAAAGTATGAAACAGTTTACAAGTTTTAAGAAGTTTTAAAAAGTTTTAAACGTTAGAAATTGTAGAACTTTTATGGTTTTCAATCAGAAAAAGATTAAAGTTTAAAGTAGTTTTAAAGCTTAAAGGATTAGTTCACTTTTATAACAACAATGCACAGATAATGTACTCACCCCCTTGTCATCCAAGATGTTCATTTTCTTTCGTTCATGTCGTAAAGAATTTTTTTTTTTTGAGAAAAACATTTCAGGATTTCTCTCTTTATAATGGAAATGGATGGCGCCCCGAAGTTTGAACTTCCGAAATGCACTTTAAATGCAGCTTCAAAAGGCTCTAAACAATCCCAGCCGATGAGGAAGGGTCTTATCTAGCGAAACAATCGGTTATTTTCGAAAAAAAAAAAATAAAATGTATATACTTTTTAACCTCAAATGCTCTTCTTGTCTCATCTCTGTGCAGCACATGCGATCTCTGTGTGATTCTAGTAAATACAGTTAGGGTACGTCTAAAAACTCCCATCTCATTTATGTCTTCAATGTCAAAATCGTCCTACAATGTGGTTTTTACCTTTTTTTGTTAAGGGCGTTTGAGTTTCTTTGAATGTTCACTTTGTAAACACTATGTCCATACTTTTGAAGCGATCTAAAGCGATTTTGAATTTAGGGAAGAAAACGAGATGGGACTTTTTAGACGTACCCTAACTGTATTTAGCTGAATCACACAGACATTGCATGTGCTGCGCAGAGATGAGACAAGACCAGCATTTGAAGTTAAAAAGTAATTAAATTGTCTTTTTTTTTTTTTTTAGAAAATAACCGATCGTTTCGCTAGATAAGACCCTTCCTCCTCGGATGGGATCGTTTAGAGCCTTTTGAAGCTGCATTTAAACTGCATTTCGGAAGTTCAAACTTCGGGGCGCCATCCATTTCCATTAGAAAAAACTTGAAATGTTTTCCTCAAAAAAACATAATTTCTTTACTACTGAGGAAAGAAAGACATGAACATCTTGGATGACAAGGGGGTGAGTACATTATCTGCACATTGTTGTTATGAAAGTGGACTAATCCTTTAAGCTTGAATGTTTTGAAGGCAATACAGTCTGTCAGATGAATGGATGGATAGCATGATTTAGCATGTTGCTAGCATGTAGCTAGCATGATTAGCAAATTATTAGCATGTTGCTAACATGTTTCTAACATGTTTGTAACATGATTAACATGTCAATAGTGTGTTCATAGCATATTGATAGCATTTTTCTAGCATGATTAGCAAAGCATGATTAGCATGATTAGAATGTCGCTAACATGATGTTAGCATTACTAACATGATTAACGTTGTTAACATGTTTATAGCCTGATTAGCATGTTGTTAGCATGTTTCTAGCAGGATTAGCAAGTTAGCATGTTTCTAGCATGATTACCGTGTCGTAAGCATTTTCTAGCATGTTGCTAGCATGATTAGCAAGTTACTAGCATGAAAAGCATGTTGTTACTATGTTTCTAGCCTGATTAGCATGTCACTAACATGATTAGTTTCTAGGCTTAGATAGATAGATAGATAGATAGATAGATAGATAGTTTAAATGGAAGTTTGATTGAGTCTTAAGGGATTCTGGGAGTTTTGACAGTGTGAGTTTGAATGGTGTTGGCTTAATTGAACATTCCCTCAATGTAAGTCTATGGGATTTTTATGATTTTTAATCTTCAATTTTATGAAACTGTAAGCCGGATCAGTCTGAAAAGATCCAGCAGCTGGAGTCAGATCAGTCTGAAGATCTGGCCTGAGATTGGAGAGTTAAAGCTCTACGATAACTGTAAGTTAAAATAGCATTTCAGTAAGTTTCTCATGCCAACTTAATGATTCGCTATATTGGAATGACATACTACAAGTACTGTATATTAACATAAATACACATTTCACCTTTGTAAATACTACATATGTCTTCACAGCATGCAGTCTGTGCTGTGCATGAAGCCTCTCAGCACAGATTAGATAATTACTACTTGGTTCTTGAACTCTCACTTCACAAGTCATGGAGAAATCTGAGTGGAACAGCAGATCAAAGTCCACCTGAGACTCATGCAGGGCTGAAGGCTGGAAGAGGGCACCGCTGCTTGTGTGGGTGGGCATCTGACTATTTGACCTACGCATTCACACGCCTACGGAAAAGACACTGGTGCCAAAAGGATCTATCTAGGAACAGATGGGTTTTATTAATGTGTTGTAATTAAAACTGGCCTGATAATTAAAAGAAGAGAGCATCTCTGCAGAAAAGGAGGATTCAGATGGATGTCAAAACATTATCTCTGCTATTTATTTTATGTCCTAATTAGTTGACAGCAAATACTTGACTGCTAAAATTACAAACAGAGACAAAGCTGATATTAACAGACACACATGAAAATATATAACAATTGTGATATTCCAAAGAATGTGTTTAATAGTTTTAGGAAAGTGGGAATATTGTATTTCTTTGCAATTCAAATTATGTTGTTAATGCTCTATAGGTATTACTGTATTGTGAGATTTCTGTAGTTTTAACACTTATCAGTGTTGAGAGTCGTTCAGACAGACAGACTCTTTACAGCTAATTATAAATCATTTATTGTGCAACAAAACTATGGAAAGCCAAAGATTTATGGCAAACCTTAAAAAATGTATTCGTAAAATATAATTCTGATGTTTTATTCTTTATTATCTTTGTAATCACTCTTTGTTGACGTATGTAAGGATGTGCTGCAGTTAAGTCAACAGCATTCAGATTCACCTCCATTCCAGGACACTTTTTGGCAACAACCAATGATAAAATTAGTCTCATTATGTTTTTTTGTTCAATTATCAGGTTCTCTTTAAGGTTAAAAAACTACTCATATTCACTTTTTCCCATTAAGCTATATGTTAAGTATATTTGTTAATCCTCTTATAAATAAAGGTGCTTCACGATCCTATTCACCTTATTTTGCAACGCGGAAGTAAATACGATGACGTACTTCCTTATAATGTGTTAGAGTTCCGTTTTGCTAGCCGGTAGGTAAGGAGCGTAAGCAGCGATGTGGGGGGAGCACGCACAAAACACTATCGAACACCGTGATGGTAAATATTTACCACACCCGCGGTGTATAACACAGTAGGAGGATGAAATGAAGAAGTGGCCTGGCATAACCTATGAGGACATTTTCAATTATATTGTTTTTATCGCTCGGAGTAGACGGGTCTTCGATGCGGAAACTATAAAATATCAGTACCTGCACAGCGGGAAAGTCGGCCGAGTGCTGGTACATGAAGCAGACAGCGAATTCGTGTTTTTAAAAGCCGACGTGAATCCCAGTCAAAGTCGTGCAAATGTTCATTCCGCTTGGGTCCTTACTACAGCAAACGGGACATTTGAGACGACTGGTTGCTCTTGTATTGCCGGACAGGGCAAATCCTGTAGCCACGCAGCTGCGATCCTCTGGAAGGTGAGTACACGCTTAGTATATACTAAACTCACACAGGAAAAATGTTCATAGGTAATTTTTCATTACTGATGGTATTATAGTTATATATATTATAGTTATGTGTACTAAGATTTTAATTATATTAGATTGTCTTCAATTTAACTGCTCCATAAATGGGTGCGTTTTTGTATGTTTAGATATTAAACTCCAGTAGTTGTATTTTCCAAACGAGTTTCTAGGATTAACCTTTTGTTTTGTTTTTCTTTAATAATCAGAATGGTAATTCTATCCAGTCCAGGTAAGTACAACGTTTAATCACGTGTTACAAGGCATCTTGGACAAAGGTAAGAGTAAGCTATAATACAGTCCCTTAATGTGTATCTAGTTGTATCTGGAATGTTATTTGAAAAATTCTGTCATTATCACTCACCTGCATGTTGTTCCATACCTATGTGAAAGACTGTATTCGTATGTAAGTAACACATTAAGCAGTCATTTTTATAGCATGGACAAACTATGCAATGAAAGTGAAGAGTGATGAGGTTAATATTCTGCCTCATTATTTGTGAAGGCCAGTGACCAATATACTTGAGATAAACTGTTTCCTAATAACTGTGATCCATTAAACTTTTGTTTGTGCAGCTGACTGATGGCTGTGTACTCAGGTAATATAAGTAAATCAGTAAAATTTCAAATGATGTGATGCTGTATCAAGGTGAGTGAAGCACGAAGGTGAGTTCTACTGTGGCCGAGAGAGCTCAACGCGCTGCAACTTAAGAAAACACATGCAAACAGAAAAAAAAACGATTCTGTGTTTGGTTGTGTTGTGAGAATTTGCAGCGCGTTTCCGTATCTGTGTTTGCATTGCAAGGATTTGTAGTGCCTGTGTTGTCAAACTAATGAAGATATTTTCTTAATTTGTTGTCGTTTTTTTCTGTTTGCATGTGTTTTCTTAAGTTGCAGCGCGTTTAGCTCTCTCGGCCACCGTAGAGTTCTGCCTAATATTCATTAATAGAAAATGAAGCCTATTAAGTTAATGTATTAAGTAACATCAAGTAAAATACATTAAAATTGTTACATGCATAACTGTTTCATTTACACTTTGTATAGGTTCAGAATGCAGTGTCAAAGGGACTGACTGGGATATCATGCACAGACGAGCAGTGCCACTGGAACTCAGGGACACACCGGAATTTGGCACCAAAGAGGCTGGCAGAGATGAGTTTTAAGCATCACAGATTTACAGATGACTTGCCAGAAACTTCAGCTGCTGTTTCTCAATCATTACCACCAACTCCTTCATTCATTTCTCACAGTGAGCTGAAGAAAACCTTATCAGAGGTTCATATGATGTTTTATTAACAAGGTTCGGGAGGAGCTCGATCAGATAATCAATCCATTCGGCACAGGTGCAACTCGTTTAACCAATCATTGAATTAGCGCATCATCTATATATTGCCAGCCGTCTTACCTCCATCCAGCAACAGTTTCTTGGCATTCGGTTTGGCGTTGGTCAAAATATCACAGTCACAAAGACGAAACCTGTACCGGGTTTTTTGGATCATCCGTTGCAATCTGCCGGCCTTAGATTCACTTCGCCTCGCTCGACACCATGTCCCGCACGAGACCCGGCTTTCGAGCGTCGGGTCGCAGCGACAAGCCTCAGACAAGCCTGGGTCACGCCCTACTTCTCACCGCAGCAAACCTGACTCGCTTCCCGCTTTGGTTCAACTATTCACCACTGCCTTTTCCGGCCGCAGCGCTGCATGTAGTCAGACCACCAGCTCTTGTAGCAGTCGCTGGCGCGAGACGGGCCGTGTTGTTAATTATTTTTAGGTAAGTCCAGTGGTTTAGTGGACGATATACGCAGGTATACGGCGTATACCCACTATTTAAAACCCCTTTTGATGTGCATTATTCAGTAACATTAGTGTCCCGCATTAGCCAAAATCATGAAAGTCTACCACATCCAGTCATATGTGAATAAATGTAAATATTCGCTAAAGACAGTGATAATGCAGTCAGGACCGTGGCGCTGGCTTGCATTGAAATGTATTTGATGATTGCGCCTAATACGCCCGCTCCCTAGTCATTTGAATCACTACGAAAACAACACCTTACAAAGAAAACTAATAAGATTTTTACGATCAAAAGTTTCTTAAACCAGCGAACCCCTGTAAACATTTTAGTCCAAGGATCCAGTAATGCGTTCAAATAGAAAGTTAAAAACGAAATTCATAAATGAAGCGTATGGCCACTTCTCCAGGCATTACCGCACTACTTGGTAAGTCGCTAAAGGCAGGTCAGTTATTGCTAAAAGCCGATAAACAATGCGATGCATAATTTATGTTCATGTCATTTCGTAACCAGAACACAAATGAAATTATTAAACTTTTCTGTGCGTGATGTTTCAGTAGCATTGTAGCTGGGTTTTTAAATTACACATTGTACTCCGAGATAAATAAGATAAAGATTATAGAAAATACATTCAACTGTGTTCTTAAATTAACAATTTTGAAGTGACAAACTAACAACTAAGGCGCATCATAAGGCAACCATTAATATTTTTGTTGAGTTCAACTAGCAACCTGCCGGTATTTAGACTTTTTCACACACACACAATCTCAGGGTAAAGTTTGTTCCGCTACAGGTCTGCTCCTGTCGTATGCCCTCGTTTAAAATAATGCTTCTTACCTTTTCTGTTTTTCAAGATGTTGTTATAATCAACAAAGAAACATTTTACTTGTTCGTAATATATATGGTCATTCAGGCTGCTGACCGCTGACAAAATAATATGCTCAATAGCGCCAGCTGGTTTCTGTTTTCAAACTCTGGTCAATTTGAGCGTGTTTTCTCAATTTACTCCGTTAAATTATTACAGCATTTATATCCAAATGCACATTTTTCCAAAGAATAAATTATACTTCTCCTGTCGATGCATAAATTTAAGAAATAACCTTAACAAATTTTATTATGATTTTGTCATGTTTATTCCTGGGCGCATTATTCAACGTACATTCACACTGTCACGTTAATAATGCGAAGGAGAGCTCGTACAAAACACAATATTTTAATAATAAGTGATGAGTCATAATGCACAGCCAGCACAAATAGACAGAACGGTAAATAAATAATGTACTTGATCATAAGCACCCATGTTCAGAATTAATAGACATAGTATCTATGATGACCTAAAGCCGACAAAGTTTTAGAAGAAATGTTTGCTCTTTGTAGAAGTAAAACATCGGTATGTATCATAGCACCACAAACCACTCCCCTTTCCCGTGACCCAAAGCTAAAACAGCCAAAACAAGCATAAGGCTGCCTCCGCCAGCTGTGCAGGCTGTGCAGGCTGCACAGACTCTCCAGCATTTTCTTTCACATATCTCAAGCTTCAGTGACCTACAGCAGCCGAAACAAAAGCGAAGTTGCTTCCGCTTGCAATAAGCCTTAACATCTCAGTCTTTTCCTCCCGTTACTTCTAATCCTTTTCCTTTTCAGTGGCCTACAGCTCCCATAGCAGACGCTAGTGCGAGGCCGCCTTCACTTGCTGTGCAGGCTACACAGGCTCTTCAAGATGTCACAAACCGTACTCGCTTCCCGTTGAAGGAGGCATGAGACTGTCTCTGTTTGCAACTTAGGCCCACACATCTCAGGCTTTTCCTCCTGTTACTAATAACCTCTTTCTTTTCAGTGGCATCCAGCTCCCATAGCAGACACTAGCCCTATTTAAGTATGAGGCTACCTCCCTGACAATTGCGGCCCATGCTCCTCTCCCTCACAGCTTTCTACTTCATTCAAAATAATGTTGTCTTTCTCCAGGTCAAGTTCAGGCTCTTAAGCATCAGGATGCAGTAGGCCCTCCGTCTGTCATTCGAGTTACGCTGCGTACTCATCAGCGGATGGGCTCTCCCTCCCGGTGCAGCAGAGTCGTGGCTCCCTTCGGTCGCAGTGGGAACCCTCCATCCGACGCTCGTCGCCTCGCAAGGGGGACTCTCCCTTCCGGTGCAGCAGAGCCACAGCTCCCTTCGGAAGAGGGTCCCTCCATCAATCGCTTTATCTTTATCGCCTATTCAGCATCGGACTGGGCTCTCCCTTCCGGTGCAGCAGAGCCGCAGCTCCCTTCGGAAGAGGGTCCCTCCATCAATCGCTTTATCTTTATCGCCTATTCAGCATCGGACTGGGCTCTCCCTTCCGGTGCAGCAGAGCCGCAGCTCCCTTCGGAAGAGGGTCCCTCCATCAATCGCTTTATCTTTATCGCCTATTCAGCATCGGACTGGGCTCTCCCTTCCGGTGCAGCAGAGCCGCAGCTCCCTTCGGAAGAGGGTCCCTCCATCAATCGCTTTATCTTTATCGCCTATTCAGCATCGGACTGGGCTCTCCCTTCCGGTGCAGCAGAGCCGCAGCTCCCTTCGGAAGAGGGTCCCTCCATCAATCGCTTTATCTTTATCGCCTATTCAGCATCGGACTGGGCTCTCCCTCCCGGTGCAGCAGAGTCGTGGCTCCCTTCAGTCGCAGTGGGAACCCTCCATCCGAAGCTCGTCGCCTCGCAAGGGGGACTCTCCCTTCCGGTGCAGCAGAGCCGCAGCTCCCTTCGGAAGAAGTGAGAGTCCCTCCATCAATCGCCTATTTTATTGCCTATCCAGCATCGGACGGGGCTCTCCCTTCCGGTGCAGCAGGGCCGCGGCTCCCTTCAGTCACGGCGTGAGCCCTCCGTCTGTCAATCGGGTTACGCCGCGTACTCGACGGCGGATGGGCTCTCCCTGCCGGTGCAGCAGAGTCGCGGCTCCCTTCGGTCGCAGTGGGGGCCCTCCATCCGACGCACTTCGCAAGGGGGACTCTCCCTTCCGGTGCAGCAGAGCCGCAGCTCCCTTCGGAAGCAACGAGGGTCCCTCCATCAATCGCCCCATCTTATTGCCTATTCAGCATCGGACTGGGCTCCCCCTTCCGGTGCAGCAGGGCCGTGGCTCCCTTCGGTCGCGGCGTGAGCCCTCCGTCTGTCATCCGAGTTACGCTGCGTACTCTACAGCGGACGGGCTCTCCCCGCCGGTGCAGCAGAGTCACGGCTCCCTTCAGTCGCAGTGGGAGCCCTCCAACCGAGGCACCTCGCAAGGGAGACCCTCCCTTCCGGTGCAGCAGAGCCGCAGCTCCCTTCGGAAGCAGTGAGGGTCCCTCCACCAATCGCCTCATATTTTGCCCATTTCAGGGTCGGACTAGCCCCCCCCCTTCCGGTGCAGCAGAGTCGTGGCTCCCTTCGGTCGCAGTGTGAGCCCTCTATCCGTCGCTTGAGTTACGCTGCGTACTCGACGACGGGTGGGCTCTCCCTCCCGGTGCAGCAGAGTCGCGGCTCCCCTCGGTCGCAGCTGGGGGGCCACATCCGACACATCGAATCGAGAAAGAAAGAAAGAAAAATAAACATTTCGGCGCTCTCCTCCTTTTTCTTTACATAAACTTAGTTCTACGCATATTTTGGGGGGCAACCAAAAATTCTTGCTTCATGGCAGCTGTCCCATGCATAAAAGCTTCTTTTGGGGAGTTCTCTGGGTCCGGCCTGTATTCCGGGCCCGGAACCCTTCCCCAGGACAGCACGCCAAAATATGCTTATTACTCGCTCAAGCAGATTAGATGTAAGGGCGAACTCGTGAAATGATGTTTTATTAACAAGGTTCGGGAGGAGCACGATCAGATAATCAATCCATTCGGCACAGGTGCAACTCGTATAACCAATCATTGAATTAGCGCATCATCTATATATTGCCAGCCGTCTTACCTCCATCCAGCGACAGTTTCTTGGCATCCCTCCTCCACCCCTACTCCCCACTTCTAATCTGTTTCTATCCTAAACTAGCAGGGGGAGTTCTCTGGGTCCGGCCTGTATTCCGGGCACGGAACCCTTCCCCAGGACAGCACGCCAAAATATGCTTATTACTCGCTCAAGCAGATTAGATGTAAGGGCGAACTCGTGAAATACCTGTAGGTAGCCTTCTGCACAAATGCATGACAGCTGAACCAGTAAATCTACCAGCAGGTACCACACAGATGCAGCCTCATGATGAACATGGCCCTGATTTGCAGTGTCATAAATGCATGTCATTTTACCACACATATGTAGAACTTGCTGAGGGTAAACTGAACGGCTTGGGAAATGCGACCAAAACACAAAGTGCCTCTCATGTATGGCATGACGCACAGAAATTGCGAATAACGGCTAGCTCTGCAAAAAAGGTGCCTTTCCGTGTGTCTACCAAACCAGATAATTTTCTTCGAGAACACCTTTTCCCTAGGTTCCATGGCAATTCAGCTACTAGGTATGGTCAGGAGAATGAGGAGTTGGCTCGTGCATGGATAGAGAGCACTGGGTATGTTGTTGAGAAAAGAGGAATGGTGGTAAGCTGTAAGGAGCCATGGCTTTCTGCAAGCCCAGATGGAATATTAAACTCCTCAGAGCTGCTGGAAATCAAGTGTCCACACTCCACACATCTTGGAGAACTGTACTCTAGCAAGCTCAGCGATTTGAAGATGGTGGATGGCATTCCTCAGCTACAACCCAAAGGATCCCGTGGGTACTACCTGCAAGTCCAACTAGGTATGTTTTGCACTGGCTTAGAGAAATGCAAGTTGCTTGTTTGGGCTCCAAATGAGCAACTTGTTATTGATTTGCCATTTGATTTTCAGTACTGTACTGAAGTAATCTCTAAACTGAAATCTTTCTATTTTACCCATATTCTTCCAAGAATTGTAGATGAATTTGACTGTGGAAGACTTAAGCTTTGCCTTAAGTATACCGACATGTGCAAGAAAGTACTGTTAACCTAATGTGATTGCATTGAGGCTTTAGGTAACTAGTAAATGAAACTGAAAAGATTAAAACTTTTATCTGTGAAAGCACTTGTTAATAGTTTTAAAGTAGTAATTTTAGTAATAAAGTTTTTTGGTTCTTACAGTAGTTAAAATGTCAAAACAAGTTAATCCTACAAATTCATAATGAATGCCAACTCATTTATATATATATGTGTGCACAAACTTTTATTGTGGATATAATAAATCATTTGACACCCCAATTCAGAATGTTGTCTTTTTGTTTCATGAGTTTACAAAAACAAAAAAGTGACAAAATTGCATATTTACAGAGCACTGCTAAACTGTATCATTTCCACTTGGGAAAGAAATCAAAATAAATTGCATCTTGACATTTTGATTGTGTTTGTGCATATATAGGGAGAAAGAAGTAATATAAGATCTTGAAAATATTTATGCAAAAAGCAGTATATTTAATGGTCTGTGCGTTGAGAAAGCCACACTAAATAATTCCAAACAACTACACAATGTATCCAAAATGACTACACCACACTTTATTGGTTTATCCAAATTATTAGTAGTGAGTTTGTGGTTTTATATACACAATACTTTAATAATGTACAACTAATTATTTCTTGAACCACTGTCAAATCAGTGGAGTTCAACAACTAAAAGTGTAAATTATTTACAAAATATACATAAGTTTAACAAACAGGGCAGATGGTGAACAATGTAACAATTTTTATTCTGTATTCTCATGGATGATGTCACCTTGTATGTTTACAAGTGCTGCACACACTCTGAGGATTTTGTCCATTTTGTGTGCTAATAGTGTTAATAGGGACAGTCTGAGAAGCAATTTTGAACACCTTGAGCCATCTGATCACTCTTTCCACATGTATGCGAACATTTGCGATCCTCCTTGTGGCTGTAACAGCCTCGTCAGACAACTGACCACCTTTTTGAGTAAATGCTGGCATGATAAGGATTACCTCTCTCTCAAACAGCAAATCAGGAATGGTGAAGCCTCTGTCAACCATCACTTCGTCACCTGGCTGGAAGCCAGATTCTTGGGTAATGAACTTGTCACTGCATCTTCCCCCATAAGCAGGGGAGATGAACATAATGAGTCCACAGGGAGCAATGGCAACTAAATACTTCAAAGTATTGTTTGAATAATAATGACTGTATGACTCCCCTCTGGAGTCAAGATTGTGTGCTTTTTGCAGAATTGTCTCAGAGCAGTCAATAATGCAGGTGGTGTTTGGGAAGTTTTCATAAAGCATGGAGGCATTGTGCTGCGGACTGTTTCCCGTGGTAACCATGGAATGTAGACTCTCATGTGCTCCTCCATTGCATCAATCCAGTAGGAAATAATTCAGTGTACTGCACTCTGGGACACATCAAAGCGTTCAGCAAGATCTCCCTGAAGTAAATTCAACTTCAACTTCATCATGATCATCAGAATTTGATCCATTACGTGCATCTTAAACTTGGAAGTGTAGAACTGCTGGAGATATTTAACATGTTCTTTAAAGACACTAAGGGTGAAGCCAGTGTACAATACAGAGCTAGTATCATTCTTGGGCTAAGGGATCTTCACTGTGGAACTGTGTTGCCTTGTGCAACATTATTTTATCCCATGAGGCATAAGTGTGGTCTGTCAATACCTGGACCTCGCACTGAGTGCAGGCATCACTGTACTGAAGAGGCAGCTGCAATGGCTCCATTTGTGCAGTCTCATGCTCATCATCTGCAAAACCACAACACTAAAGTCAGTCAGATGCTCAGTAGAAACTGATAAATTCTCCACCCCCATGTACAAAAAGTACTACAAAAAGTATCAAAAGTATTTTGTACATGGCACCATGGTGTTCTAGTTGTAGTACAGTGGCATTTTTATTCAAAACAATGACAGTACCTTTAACCCCTTAACTGTCACGCCCCATTTTTAAACATTGATGTGAAAGTGCACTATCCAAACTTAAATTGTTATAATTCAAGAACAATTTTAAATACAGACCTAAAGTTGGTCTCTTTTTTTTTAAAGAAGATAATCAGAAGATTATTATGTGAAATCATCAAAAAAATAATAGAAGTTTTATTTACTGTAAAATGTACTGTACAATTTTTATATAAAATATTTTACAAAATAGTTTTTAATCCAAAACTGCTATAAAATTAAAGCCCCCTGTTATGTGGTAGATTTTTACAGGTGAACTCTTGACGTAAATTAATGTATTACTGTTCCTACATCAGTTGTAACAAAAAACAGTGGTAAAATCTATTTAGGAGTCTTACACCTTTCCAACTATATATAGTTTGTCATGATTAGATTTAAATGTAATATAGTGAAGGCATCCCCCAGGCAGGACAGTGACAGCTAAGGGGTTATTAGATAGTTCACCAAAAAATGAACATTTGCATCATTAACTCACCCTTGAGTTGTTCCAAACCTGTATGATTTTATTTTTCTACTAAACACAAAGAATGACATTTGGAATAATGTTAATATACAGTACAAAATGACTTTTGGTCCCCTTCACTTCCATAGTAATGTTATTATTTCTTCTTACTATGCAAGTGAATGGAAACCAAGGTATGCTCGTTTACAAACGTTCTTTACTCATTCTCTGAAGAAATTTATACAGGTTTGGAACAATTGGACAGTGAGTAAATGACAGAATTTTAACTAACGTTACCCCTTTAAGTGCTTTTATAAGAGTTTTCCACTATTACCAACAACTTCAGCTTAACACTAAATATTATTTATGCCCAACAGGAGTGACATCAAAAAAATAAATCGTTTAAACAATGTCTTTTGTTAGAGCACGTAACTTAACAAAAAGCTGTACCTGTTATGGATATATCCTGACGAGCCATCGCCTCAGAGTCTTCACTGGGGCATCGTAGCCCAACCATTTCTCGGGGAATGGATGATCTTCCGTGGGTCTGCCGTCAACGAAGTGGAAAGAACAAACATATGGCAATTTCGGTGGTTTCTTTAAGTTTAAGGCTTTTAATCAAAGCCGACGAGCTTCTTCGCCCTTCGGGGGGGCGTGCATATCATAGGGTGCTCCACATCCACATTCAGCTCTAGTGCGTGGATTATGGTCAAAACAAATGTCTTGCAGATATTTTTTACGCTTGAACCAACTGTTATGACACCCCCTAACTGCGCAAGGTACGCCAGTCTTTCTGTAATCCATATTAAAAGTTACCTAGCCAGTAAAATATACACAGTCGACGCAAAACTACAGAACCACAATACATCTAACGTTAGCGCACTATTAGCGGAAGTGCTTGACCGGAAATCTGACACATTATAGTTCGAAAATTGCGGCGCCCACGCATACGTGAAAAATAAGGTGAATAGAAGAACACTTTTTGTCTAAATGGTTCCAAAGAACATCTGAAGAACGTTTCTGTTTCACAAAAGATTCTTGTTCTTCGGCTTATTAAAAGGTAAGAAAGAGATGGTTCTTTAAAGAACCTTTGACTGAATGGTTCTTTGTGGAACCAAAAATGTTTTTTCTATGGCATCGCTGTGAAGAACCTTTTAAAGCACCTTTATTTTTAAGAGTGTGGGATGCTCTCATGACATCTGGTGGTTCTGCTCATCCGCAGTCTGCACACTCACACTTTCACAGACCTTCATTAGTTCTCTGATACTAACAAACAAGAAAATAAACTAATTAGTTCATTAAAAAAAACATCAGATTTTATTTCACAGCACTGTTGTTGAGAGTCATGTAAATGTTTGCTACTGTAATATCTATACTTGCTGAGTTATTTTGGGATAGTAACATGGTAAGCAACAATACTAAGGTAGGCTGTGGTGTTTAAACAATGCTCAATTGGTAAGAGGCCCAAAGTGTGCCAAGAAAATAGCCAATAGACCACCATTCAGCCTGAACAGTTGATACAAGGCAGGACGGAATGTTGTTTACGCCAAATTCTGACCCTACCATCTGAATGATGCAGCAGAAATCAAGACTCACCAGACCAATCTTCCAATCTTCTATCGTCCAATTTTAGTGAGCCTGAGTGAACTGTATCATCAGTTTCCTGCTTTTAGCTGAGAGGACTGGCACCCTGTGTGCTCTTCTGCTGCTGTGGTTCAAGGTTCGGTGTGCTGTGCGTTCAGAGATGCTCTTTTGCAAACCTCAGTTGTGACGAGTGGTTATTTGAGTTACTGTTGCCTTTCTATCAGCTGGCCAGAACTAGTCTGGCTATTCTCACAAAGGCATTTTCACCCACAGAACTGCCACTCACTGGTTATTTTATCATTTTTGGACCATTCTTTGTAAACCTAGAGATGACTGTACGTGAAAATCACAGAAACTGTTGCAGTCTGTCAGTCATATAATGGCAGTCAATGGGCACCATGGATTTGAGAGGCAAAAAACATACACAGACAAAACCAAATTAAACCCTGCGGCTCGTGAAACTACATTGAGGACTTAAGACAACAAAATAATAGGTCTGGACAAGAAACTCAACAGTATCTATATATAATTTTTTACCTCTGATCCACCGCAATGTCCAACTGTCCTGAGCGCATTGGGCGTCGGTAAAAAGTCAACACTCCTGGGTGAGTTCGCGGAAGCAAACGTAATCTTTTAGTTTTTAATCGGTTGCAACAATCATAATAAGCACAAGTAATTGGCATTTTGAGTAGCCGCTATACCCACAATCTCTCTGCACTGTTTAAACAATGAGTGATAGATCGCTTCCGCGTGTCTCTACTATGTCAGATCACATTGACGTCACGCGCCGGCTGTTGTCAACATGCTTAGGACAGTTGGACATTGCAGTGGATCAATACTGTTCAGTTTCTTGCACAGATTGTTTGGTGTGTTAACACCTCAATGTGTCGTCATGAGCCGCAGGGTTTAATTTGGTTTTGTCTGTGTATGTTTTTTTGACTCTCAAAGCTGTGGATCCCATTGACTGCCATTATATGACTAACAGACTGCAACGGTTGGAGTTAAAAATTGTGTTAATTTGTGTTCTACTGAAGAAACAAAGTCACCTACATCTTGGATGCCCAGGGGGTAGGCAGATAAACATCAAATTTACATTTTTGGCTGAACTATCCCTTTAACCCCCCCCCCCCCCAAACCTAAAATACAGACAATAATATATTAGTAATTGTTAATGTTAACTGAAATGCTTTACAAGTGTTTTTCATTGTTAGTTCATGTTAGTTAATGTAGTTAATTAATGTTAATAAATAGAAGTTTTTTGTAAAAAGTAATAATCACAACACAGTAGGCTATGCATAAAGCCTTAGAGAAAGAAGACCAACTAAAATTTGCAATGCAAATATTACCATGATGTCGTAATTAGGTGGTGTAATATATTTATAGGGAAACATTCAGTCTAAATATACATTGGTCCGACGATCCTCAAAATATCTGAAAAACCGTGACTGTCTCTTTACTCTGAGCATGTGCTGTTTGTTGTTGAGTTTGTGCGGCTGAATCCATTCAGCTGTCAGTGTGATACAGCAGCAGCAGCAGCACTAGAGTCAGTCCACTCTCGATGTGCCATTCGGTACAGAAGGACGATTCCGCGTCTCTCTGTCTCTCTTCAGTTCAGGATGGCAAAATAACACGGAGATATCAGCATCTGCGTATATGGAAGCCGGTTATTACAGCCAAGTTTAGTTTCCACTAGAGTTCAACACTCTAGATTCACGCTTGTAAGTGCGTCCTGGGAAAATGAAAGTGAAGCGATCGGGGATGTGGAGAGCCGGTGTCCTGCTGCTGTTAACCGGCTGCGTGTGCGCGAGTGTGCCGGAGGAGCCCGCGGACAGAGCGGCTCCATCTGACGGCTACTGCAGCTGGATAACACGGGCTCAGCCGCACGGAGCTGCAGGCAGGAGAGAGGGCTTCACTGAGTTCAGACTGCGAGTGGAAGGAGACCCGGAGCACTATCATCCCGGCAGCACTTACCGAGGTACATGTCACTGTTTCAGAGGTTGTCAGGACCACCGGCGCGGACAGAGACGCTTCACAGTGCGCGCGCTGGAGAAACGGACTTTGTCTGAAAAACTAGCAAGCTGCCTACATAGACAGCATGTTGGGGCATCATATTTATCCAAGAGATAGTGGAAACTGGTGTTTACTGTCAAGCTGTCTCAGTAACTATAACGTTTTGAGTCAAAAGTCCATTAATGTTTGTGTTCTCTAGAAGTGCTCATCTGTGTTGGTTTTGAACTACAGCGTTTCTTCCAAACTAATATCCTAACTACCACAATTTTAGCAGCACATTAGCAATATTCATCAAAAGGTAAAATAAAGTTTTTAGCAATTTTAAAAATAACAGATTTTAATGGTTAGAACTGTGTTGTTAGGACAAAGGTGTAAAGGTATCACATTTATATCAGGGCAAGTTGCAAATATTATTTTTTAATTTAATTTAATAACTAAAATGTCTGTTGTCAATAACTGTCAATTTTTGTAATCTAACCTCCAAGTATCCGTGTTGTCCCCTATATGATACTACAAATTATTGTATGTACCTTCGGTGTCAAAATTCTGTCTAAATAGGTAGTCTAGCTTATAGGTTTTGAGACACAGTATGTATACTGTCAGGTTTATAAGACACCAAAAGGATTTGGTAGACAGTATATCCATATTCTTTAATAGGTCATTACCAAACATTATAATCCTAGATCAGTTCATGCTAAATTTAAAAGTTTGAGTATGCAAATTAAGTTTTAATGTGCATTATGTTTAATAACATTTGTTAGTGAATTTATTTTAAATGGGTTGCATGGCCATTATATTGGAGGTATTTGAGCATTAACAAAAAATAAATAAATAAAAAAATAATAAGAAGTTAAAGTTCCTTAAAGCAATTCTGGGTGCAGTGAACCCATCTCATCTTGAGTGAACATATCAGCAGCGCTCACTTTGCTCCAGCATCAGCTGTTTCGAGTGTTTCCTCTACCTCCCGACTCCAAGAACAAAATGTAGGCATCTTGCTATCCACACTTATCTTCCAAACAGTTGTAGCTGTCGCCTCCAGCCCCACCACTGCGAACAACGAGCCAAATGGGTTTATCTTCAATAGCTAAAGATTGTATGAGCAAAATTTGTGAACATTTTTTATTTATTGATTCTGATTGTCTTGTGAAAGAAACTAGAAAGGTAATGTAACTGAATTATTTTTATTGTGATTATTTCCAGTAACCCTGTATGCAGCCAACCCTGCATACTTCAGAGGCTTTACTCTTATCGCTCTGAAGGAAGGCCACAATGGTGACCAAGAGGAGGATTATGCTGGAAATTTCCAGGTGAGAATCATGTACACTAACAATGCAAATGCACTCTAGGGAAACGTAAGTCTCTGTGATGTATAACACTGTTTCCCAAATGACAAATACGATGGTAAACCTCAGAAATAAAACTCCACTTGCCATATGATCATATAATGCATAGTGATACTAGCAAAAGAAATGAGCTTATCAGCTTTTTAAAGGGAGGCTCTGGCATGTGTGTCTGGGTCCAATCGAACTATATTTTGGTGCACATTCGCATCTCACTGGCTTAGGCATAGTGTTTGTTTCATGTTTAATTTGAAGGAATAGTTCACCTCAAAATGAAAATTCTGTCATTAATTACTCACCCTCATTTTGAGTACCTAACCATGAGACGTCTTTTTCTAAAAACCTGAGATATTTCTCTCTTTCTCTCCATCAAAATTCCATGCAACCAAAACTCTATGAGTCAAGTGTCATGCAAGTATGCTTAGGTTTTCGTTTGGCATATTTGATGAGCTCTATGTATGTGCATTGATCAGTGTTTAAATGGGAATGAAAGCATAATGTCAAT
>NC_133371.1:8080813-8190832 GCF_049309525.1 Garra rufa
ATAGGTCTACCGTCCTATTAGGATGGGACTAGTTATAGTTCTTATTGCTTGACATCTGTGATTTTGTCATTTCGGATGCTAAGATCTTTCTTAAAGAAGTTTTTGTAGAATGTGGGCATTAAAGAAGGTCATGTGCTGTAGCTGAATGCATTATATAACCTGTATGACGTATATGGCCTTTAATTATTTTAATTTATTAAATAAATAAATAAATAAATAAATAAATAAATAAATAAATAAACTTCACATCACTTTATAAAAGAGACTGCTTATAGGAAAACCCACATAAATGAGCAGAGAAATCAAAAAATGTATATATACCTAATGTTTGTATTAAAGTGGCCAAGTTTCTGTGATTTGGCTTTTTAAAATAATTTTAATACGTTACTTTTTTTGTTGTATGCCCTCCGCAATGTGCATCAGAGTGTGCAAACGGTAGCTCAGGTTTGTCAAAAACATGAGGAGAAGCATTGGGATATAATATATCAGTAATTTGGGTGGGATTAGATTTCTCCGAGGACCTTTGAGATTGCCGAAAAACAGCAGGCAATTTGCGATGGAATTTTAATAGAGGTTGTGTAAGAAAAATTGGGCAGATTCTGATGGGATTAAAATTGCAAAGTACATCTGTGAAACACTAATTTCTCTAACATCCTCTGGGGCAGTTAGTCCCATTCAAACAGGGCTTAAGTGGTGTTTATTTTTATTATATATATATATATATATATATATATATATATATATATATATATATATACACACACACACAAAGCAGGTAGAGAGAAAAATTGGGATGGGATAGGAAAGTACTGCAAGCAAGGAACTAGGGTCACCTAGAGTGAAGGAATGGTGTGTTACAGGGAAGAATGGAAGAAAACGTGTAGACTTTGTAATATGAATAGCTGCTGGTCAAAAAAAAAGTGTTAAGTATAGACATGAACTTTTCTCATTCTAAAATGCTCCTTGTTTCAGCGGCTGCTTTACTAGTATTACTCACCCGTGTGGCTTCCTTACACGGCATATAAAGTCAGCCAATCAGATCGAAGATATCCAGTCCAAGAAAGTACAAATTTATTTGTGCAGTATGCATTGGCTGGTCATCAGGCAGACTCTAGGCGGTCAGTGGGTGTGTCGAGGCTGAGATTGGGGGCGTTTAAATACCTGGCCTTAAGTATGAGCAACATTAATGCTGGTCGTAGCAGATGCCATTAAAAATGAGACCTTGTCCTGTAGTCATAAACAGAATTTATTATGCCTGAATCTTCTGTGTAATTAACTGAAATAGGGTCAGCGATGACGGCTTTTGGTGTAATTACTCAGGCTAAAACATGCCCACGTAGGCAGCACTCCCAAAGGGATGTGAGCTGTGGAGGGCTGAAGGAAAGGTCGGCGCCTTGCAGAGACACCCTCACTACTCCTTTCTCCTTCCTTGTCTCTGTTCTTTTTGCTCATCCCCCCAGAGAGCCCACCTTCCTGTCTCTGTCCTTAATGAGTGAGAGCACTGCCATACTGACTTCTCCGGTCAGTCTCACCTTTTACCCCTCTGCTGCATTTACCACTTAGCTGGGAGAGACTGGTGTTAATGCTAGGGGTCTTAAGTGCTTCGGGAAAGTTTCACAAGATGAGATCTGTTTTGAGACAAGAGGTTTAAACATTAACAGTATTTGGTTTTTGACAAGTTCAATTCAATTCAATTCAAGTTTATTTGTATAGGGCTTTTTACAATACAAATCGTTGCAAAGCAACTGTACAAAAGTGTAGGCTACTACAATATATTTAGTAGCTTATTAGTGGTGAATACTGTATGTTAAGTCGATGTACATATGATATAAATGTTAAAATCAGTAACTGTGTAATCAAACAGATGATGAACACTAATTGCAATGATTATGTGCTGTAATCAAACTTGTAGGAAAATTATGTAGTGCTGTATGTTGTTTCAAGGCTGGCATCATCTGCGGTCCTCTGAGGGGTTGGCATCATCTCTTCTTCTGAATCCAGACTGAATCTTGTGTAAATCCTAGTTACCACGGGATGGAAATCCTGTGGCAGAGACAGAGAAACAAATAGAGAAATAATTAGCGTAGCTGCTGTTCCAACTTCCAAACAAACAAAAATGATGTGTTTAGCCCAAGCTGAAGAATATTAATGTGCATTTGATCAGATGTAACTGAAATTACAACGTTATGAGATACATTATGTGAATGCTTGGCTAAAGAGATGAGTCTTTAATCTAGATTTAAACATAGAGAGTGTGTCTTAACCCCGAACGTTATCAGGAAGGCTATTCCAGAGTTTGGGAGCCAAATGAGAAAAGGCTCTCCCTCCTTTAGTGGACTTTGCTATCCTAGGTACTACCAAAAGTCCAGAGTTTTGCGACCTTAGGGAGCGGGAGGGATTGTAGCGTAGTAGGAGACTAGTTAGGTATGCAGGAGCTAAACCATTAAGGGCCTTATAGGTAAGAAGTAGTATTTTGTAAGTGATACGGAACCTAATAGGTAGCCAGTGCAGAGACTGTAAAATTGGGGTAATATGATCATATTTTCTTGATCTGGTAAGGACTCTAGCAGCTGCATTTTGGACTACCTGTAGCTTATTTATTGAAGAAGCAAGTTGTACTCTTATTTTTACACCATACTGTTTTGGGTCAATGGTCTTAGAAGATACAATACAAAATCTACCAAAAGTGCTCTGTTATGTGTACTGAATTTGGGACATTGGTACCATGGCACTAGGTTATAATGTTTTTGGGTCTTGCGAATTTATTTTCGGGAAATATGTTGCAAATGTTTGCATACCATTCAAATGCAATGGTATTTTTTTTGAGTGCCATGATAAAACCTAATCTAATAGCACTGTGGTATGGTCAACATTTTTGCATCGGCACACTGAAGAGAGTTCCCTCAGAAGCCCTGCTGATTCATGACCACAAGTACCGACCTCCCCATTAACCTCCAGAACCAACCTGGAGGACTATTGCATTTATTATTTCGTTTCTTATTATTCTCAGCAGCTGGCAGACACCCTTTTTCTTTTTTTTAGGGGTTTTTTATTTGCTCTTGAAATTGATTTTGTGCCATAGTTAATTAGTGCCAGCCTTGGGTTTCTTTGAATGGATGATGTGCGGTGTGGCTCTGTGAGGGGAGTCTGTCGAGGAAACACAGGACCGTATTCAAATTCAAAGATGATGAAGGCACTGCAAATATAATATTTCCGAATCCCCCAGGAGTACCTAAAGGACAAACGTGAGGAAAATGAATTGCTTTGCAGAAGTTTTGTTCAATGTGATGCTTGGAGAAATGACACAACAGCAGATTTAAAGAGTTTGAACAGAAACATGATTCTGGATCTCCTCCAAAAAGTTGTCTAGCTTCACACTGCCTACGTAGCTGCCTTATGCATTTTGTTTTTCCCTTTCTCAAATAGGAAACTTGCGTTTACAGTGATTACAGTGATTTTATACATTTTCCCACTGACAAAGAAATCATCAGTCTATTATTTTAATGGTTGTTTTATTTTAACAGTGAAAGACAGAATAAAAAATATGTATAAAAAAAACGCATTTCAAAAAAATCTATAAATTGATTTGCATTTTAATGAATGAAATAATAATTTCATCCTCTATCAATCAGCAAGATGTCTGGCTCCCAGGTGTCTTTTATACAGGTAACAAGCTGAGATTAGGAGCACTCTCTTAAAGGGAGTTACTTGTATAAAAGACACCTGTCCACAGAAGCAATCAATCAATCAGATTCCAAACTCTCCACCATGGCCAAGACCAAAGAGCTGTCCAAGGATGTCAGGGACAAGATTGTAGACCTACACAAGACTGGAATGGACTACAAGACCATCATCAAGCAGCTTGGTGAGAGGAAGACAACAGTTGGAGCGATTATTCACAAATGGAAGAAACACAAAATAACTGTCAGTCTCCTTCGGTCTGGAGCTCCATGTGAGATCTCACCTCGTGGAGTTTCAATGATCATGAGAACGATGAGGAATCAGTCCAGAACTACACGAGAGGATCTCGTCAATGATCTCAAGGCAGCTGGGACCACAGTCACCAACAAAACAATTGGTAACACACTACGCCGTGAAGGACTGAAATCCTGCTCTAGAAAGCACATGTACAGCCGTCTGAAGTTTGCCAATCAACATCTGAAAGATTCAGAGGAGAACTGGGTGAAAGTGTTGTGGTCAGATCAGACCAAAATCCAGCTCTTTAGCATCAACTCAACTCGCCGTGTTTGGAGGAGGAAGAATGCTGCCTATGACCCCAAGAACACCATCCCCACCGTCAAACATGGAGCTGGAAACATTATGCTTTGGGGCTGTTTTTCTGCTAAGAGGACAGGACAACTGCACCGCATCAACATGTGACGTCAAATCTGGGGTGAGAACCATTGAAAATGGGACGTGGATGGGTATTCCAACATGACAATGACCCAAAACACACGGCCAAGACAACAAAGAAGTGTCTCAAGAAGAAGCACCTGAAGGTCCTGGAGTGGTCTAGCCAGTCTCCAGATCTTAACCCCATAGAAAATCTGTGGAGGAAGCTGAAGGTTTGAGTTGCCAGACATCAGCCTCCAAACCTTAATGACTTGGAGAGGATCTGCAAAGAGGAGTGGGACAAAAAAGGAGTGGGTTTTTCCATCAAGTACTAAGTCATGTTTTGCGAAGGGGTCAAATACTTATTTCACTCATTAAAATTCAAATCAATTTACAGTGTTGGGCAGTAGCGTCGCTACAAGTAGGGACGCTACTAGCTTAACTACATTTCTCAGTAGCGTGGTGGTAGCGTCGCTGTTTTCTGAATCAAATAGCTTTTCAGTAGCTAAGCTATTATTTTGCTCAAGTAGCATGGTAGCGTCTGCAAAAGCTACAAGCTATATATTTTTCTATACTTTAAGCTCAAATTGGAAATATAACTGATACGGATCACTGATCCTGGGTCAGTAAGCGACGCCACCGCCACTAAACCTCGTGACGCCATTGGCTCGTTAAGCTGTCAGTCAAACCGTATTATTCCTCCCGCCTATTTCGTGAATGCAGTGTGGCGCGCAGTTTGAAGCATCTCAGCGTGTTTGGAGACTTGAGGTAAATAAAGACGTGTTGATTGAAATGTACATGTTTTCTGTATTTATAACACAGCACTGTATTTATAAAGGCTAATGGTTTTTTTTTTTGCATTTGAGATGAGAAAAGTGTGTCTTAGTCTAGCATTTGTTGTCGACGCAACCAAATTGCTTACGTGAAGCGCTGAATCTTTATATTTTAGCTAAATGTCAGAAAAAAAAAACTGAGCGCCCACATAGCAACAGAAAACTGTATAATCTGCAATGCAAAATGTATTATTAGAACTAGTGATGGGCGCCTTGATTTTAGTCTTTGAAGCAGGCTAGTGCTCTGGGAAGATCTCAAACCTCAGAAGTAGGAGATGGGGAGTGGGTCTGTGGGAGCGGGTGTCAAATTCATGGCGAAAGGCAAAATGTTTCGGTTCGTTCTTAGCAAAAACAAACAAATTATAATAATCTTTGCTAATATTCGTGATACTTCACTGCTTTGGACTTTGCAGTATCGAATTATGCCTTTACTATGACCAAAATGACAGAATATGATATTCAGCTGTTTGATCGCGCCGGTGTCTTATTATGCGCACACTATCACTGCAGCTGTTCATTTAAAAATAAAACACAGTCACCCAAAAGTTACGCTAGTGTGTATTACATGCAGTTCAGCGTGACCACCGGTCCTGTGGCACATTTTTGCTCATCATGATATTTTCCGTCGACGTGCATGAAGTACAAAGCTTACCCAATGCATAATAATTTTGCTTCAAATACATTGCAGAAATGGATCATTTGTATTTGTGGCAAGAGAGGTAGTCTACATAAGCCCAACTTTACTTTCAGTTTCGCATTTAATTTGTTTTGGATTGTTTAGGCAAATGTATTTATTTATTTATTTCATCATTGAATAAGGTTAAAGTTAAAGGATTTGTTGTGGAATTTCATGTTTTCCCTGTTTTATTCATTTAATATTCTGAAACTGGTGCCATTTTTATTTTTTTATTTTTTTCAAGAAAGAATTCAACCCCCCAAAATATGAGATTAATCCAGCCCTGTACATGATACTGATTTTTGTTGCCAAATTGGTTTGGAAGAGTGGTTGAATAAACAATTAAACTTAACTTGTATGCCTGTATGACTGACAATTGAATTGATCACTGAGAGAGCATTGATTTGGTATGATGTTGGTTCAATAGAAAAATGAAATGTAAAAAAAAAAAATAGCTTAGATGTAGTGAACTACTTTTGTCATGATGCTGTAGCTTAGCTTGCTACATTACCCAAGGCTGTAGCTTTAGTGTAGTTAAGCTTCATTTAATGAGGAGTAACTGTTAGCTTAGCTCACTACATTTTCCAAGTAGCTTGCCCATCACTGTCAATTTATAACTTTTTTGAAAAGCGTTTTTCTAAATGTTTCTACATTTTCTAAATTCTGACTCTCACTGTTCATATAAACCTACCATTTAAATTATAGACTGATTATTTCTTTGTCAGTGGGAAGATGTACAAAATCAGCAGGAGATCAAATAATTGTATTACAGCTTTGGCACAGTTTGCATTTCCCCCTCAAAACAAAAAGTTCAGATCACAGAATAATTATTTTCTTGTTCACACCAGAATAGAATTTTTTATTACTTATAAGCAATCAATATGCAAATTGCACATGTTTTGGCATGTGTGCTAAATATTGAGTTTAGTTGCTTACAGTTTGCAAAAACTGGTTGTTTCTCAGTCAAATAGTGTTTACTTTTGTTGTCAGCTTTTAAACCTATTTCATAATGTGAGTAATCACATGCAAAACGGTCTATTCAATTATAAAAATCTGTCAGAGATTAAATGTAAACAAATGACCTGTAGAAGTCATAAAGTAGGAATTACACTCTTAACAATCAACCACTGACTTGTACACTTTACTGACATATTTGTAGTCAAAGACTATAAAATACCCAAGACGTCACTCGTATATTTTTGAATGGTGAAAAATTAACGTAATGAACGTTCTCAAAAACACTGCACACAGAGTCAGACCTGCTTTGTTCCTCCATAGTTCCTTCCTTTTTTGACAGTTTCTATATTTTATTGTGAACTGGCTCCATAAAGCAGGAACTTTTTTATTGTATTTATCAATATTTTCTGCTCTTTCTTCTTTATATATAATTTTTTTCCTCTTTTTGGGCTTTGATGAAGGTGAAAGCAGGCTTGCTCGGGAGACTCGGGTCTCTTTCACACTCATCTGGCGGGAGAGGCAGTCGTATCAATCCAGCCACCTCAGGAACAGTCTCTCTGGAGCGGCTCACTGGCTTGGATTCAGTGCCTGGAGTGACAGTCACTTAGAGCAGCATTCCGTCTCTCTCTCTCTCACTTGTTCGTCAGCCTTCAAGGTTGATACGGCCCAATAAGGCCTGGCTTTTTTGTTGTTTTCTTGCTGTGCCTCCAGAGAAACCTTTTGCAACTAGGGTTATTTGAAGTACAGCTTATTTAAAATCTGTGAGCATGCGCCTTCTCAGCCATTTCTGAGACTGCTCTAAAAGCACTTTTTGTTGGGTCCTCCGGGGAGGTAAGCTGGCACTGCTACTTACTGACTGACGGCTTTTCTTTGGACTTGATAACAACATGCACTTTAAACAACACTCCAGCAAACAGAAATGTATTGCAGGTTGTGCATCTTGTTCTCGTTAGAGTGAGTAATAATGTTGTGGTACTTGCTGAACAATATCCCTGCTATGGTTTTAACTGTACATATTTTACTTAAAGCAGTCACAGGCATTATTTTGACAGGAGAGAATTTATTTTTTACATTAGCTCGTACCAGTACTTGGACCACCAACTGGAACAAAGCTTTAAATCCACAATGTAGGAGTATGAGGCAACACAACAAGACAATTGGTGGTTCAGCATCAAAATAAATAAGAGGAAGCATTAGGAGAAAATTATTATACAGCAATCACATGTATTTCTTATCTGGTTGGTAATAGATTTTGTAATAGAAAACACAGAAACTTCTTTGGGATTGCACCATTTCGGTTTTTACACAGACTTTAACTTCACATAAAATGAATGGCATCATGCTCTGTTGCTCTAAAGCGTTTGACCGGCTGCTCGGGTTTGTTTGACAATACATTTCATTGTTTCAGCTGCGACAGCTTGCTCGCCATCAGTCACCCAAATGGTGGAGGTCAGGCAGTCGAGGACAAAGGTCACCCAAACACTTCTCAGAGCTGAAGATAACACAGGATGCTCTTGAGGAGTCATAGAGACAAAAGCACATACGTACACATATATGCATTCAGCTTTTTTTTCACAGACAGCTAAGATGTTAAGATCTCTGCCAACCCTCCAATGTAATTAAATTCACTTTAAATTTACTATTGTACCTACCTAGCATAGATATTATTTTAAGTTGTTAGAAAAACATTGAAATGTACCTAAAAGATCATGGTGGTGGAAAAAATTTAGGGGTGGGTGGAAAAAAAATTAAGGGTGGGTAGAAAAAAAATCGGGGTGGTGAATTTTTTTTTGAGTGGGTCTAAAAAAAAAAAACGGGGTAGTGGGAAAAATATATTTTACATTTTTTTTGCGTTCCCTTTGCAAAGATGTTTTGCGTTCTCTCGCAAAGATGTTTTGCATTCCCTCGCAAAACCAGTTGAGTTCAGACAAACACTTCCTGTTTACTTTACAGCTTGCAGTGATTCATACAGCTCCAAATGTTCACAATGGAGCGGTTCATAGAGCTTTATTTTGAACTTGGACTCAAGTATAATGAAATACAGTCAATTTTACATTCAAGGCACAGCTCTGGGACATTCTAAAACACTTATTATTACTATTATATTTTGTCTGACAAACGGAAAAAAAATGAAAATTAAGCCAGATTTTTCTACCCACCCCAATTTTTTTCTACCCACCCTGATTTTTTTTCACCACCCCCTAAAATTTTTCCACCACCATGACCTTTTAGGGGCTCCATAGAAATGCAATTTATACATACTGTATAATCAGGGCCTAAAACTAACTTTTTGCCACACCTGCCAATGGCTGGTGACATGACAAAATTTACCGGCCAAATTATTATTTTTTTTTTACTGGCCATGAAACTATTTTTGCAAGAACACTATAATTATCTAATCAAAATACCAAAACATGTATTAGAGTAATAAAAAACAAGAAAAAAAAAAAAAAACCTGGAATCGAATGTGTTTCTGTCTAATCAAATATGTTTCTGTGGTTTGCATGAACATTTAAATTCGTTTTTCAACGAATGCATGAAAGTAACCACCTGGATCATGCAAATAGATGGTAACAATCATCATAACTTCTTGAGGAACTACAGTTAAGCATCCTCTCAGCCTTAATAGCAAACATGCTGCTGGTCTCCACTAATTTAGCATCCAATGAATTACTATATATTGGAAAACACATACATTACTGTGTTGCATACACACCATTTCATTGTCAATGTTTGAAATCTGCATCTGAAGTGTGCTCTGTGCAGCATGCATTCACGTGTCAAAACAAACTCTGCTAGGCGTCAGTGATTCTGCATCTACAGGCTGCTCCATAGTGTAATGACAGCAGACCCTTCTCAGCTGGTCCAGCAACAAACACAACCTGGCAAAACTATCAGAATGGATTTTTGTTGATAACTGACTGTTTCCGCTATTGGTTATTGGTGCTGATTAATCTGCAAAACCAATCAATCAGTTGACCTCTGGTAAAATGTCTTTTAGAACAGCTGTAGTTACTGACTGGACAATGGGCTGTCCGCACTGGGACTTTTATCTCGTTTGTGTTTGGACGTTCCAAGCAAACTACTTTAGCAGTCTCTGCATTAGTGGTTGGGATTTTTCAATGACTCTTTCCACAGGTGACACCTGTTAAACTGCCGAAAACGTCATCAGATTTTCATATAAGTCCTGAAAGTAGACAAAGAGAATCCAATTAAACAAGTGAGAGAAAAAAAATATTTTCTTGGTCATTTATTTATTGAGAAAAAATATTCAGTGTTCCATATCTGTATGTTGCAAAAGTATGTGAATCTCTTGGATTAGCAGTTCATTTAAAGGTGAAATTAGAGTCCATCTGTGTAGATGTGTTTTCAGTCAGTGCAATGACTATCAAATGTCAGTATGTGACCTGTTTTATTCAAAGAACAGGGATCTAAGGACCTTGGTAAAAGAGTTGATGTTGCTCATCAGGCTAGAAAAGATTACAAAACCATCTCTAAAGAATTTGGACTCCACAAATCCACAGTCAGATAGATTGTGTACAAATTGAGGAAATTCAAGACCACTGTTACCTTCCTGAGAAGCAGACGACCAACAAAGATCACTCCAAAGCAGAACGTGTAATAGTCTGCGAGGTTGCAAAAGTTCCCAGGGTAACTTCTAAGCAACTAAAGATCTTTCTCACATTGGCTAATGTTAATGTTCATGAGTCCACCATCAGGAGAACACTGAGCAACCAATGGAGTTGCAAGAAGAAAGCCACTGTTCTCCAAAAGGAAAATGGCTTGCTAAAGATCATGTAAACAAGCCAGAGGACTACTGGAGAATGGTTTAATGGATGGATGAAACCAAAATAGAACTTATTGGTTCAAATGAAAAGCTATTATGTTCGGGGAAAAAATAACACACTGCATTCCTGCTTAAGAATCCTATCTCATCTGTGAAACACGGTGGTGGTAGTATCATGGCTTGGGCCTGTTTTGCTGCATCTTGGCCAGAACAGCCTGCCGTCATTGATGGAACAATGAATTCTGAATTGTACCAGCAAAGTCTAAAGGAAAAAAAACATCAGGAGTCTTGAGAGAATGTGGTTCAGCAGCAAGACAACCCCAAGCACACAAGTCATTCTACCAATGAATGTTTAAAGAAGAACAAAGTTAATGTTTTGGAATTGCTGAGTCAATTCAAATGTTGTGGAAGAACCTAAGCAAGCAGTTCATAGAAGGAAACCCACCAACATCACAGAGTTGATGTTGAGCGATTCTGATAGCCTCTGGACATCCTGAATAATTAGTCATTGAATCATCTACCTAACTGTTTCTGTGTGTTTCTCAGACACAATGAATAGTTGTGAAATATTTAAAATGAGTTCATTAATTTAAAACATTAATAATAAGTTCCCTGAAAGTTGATTTGTAGGGCAAGAAATGCCACCGACAGGGTTTTGCTGTAGATGAAGTACATTGACCTCCACGTGTGGCTCTCCATGTCAAATCAAATCCATCCCCTGTGTTATTGCTCTTTGGGTTATTGTGTGGATGATGTCTGAAGGGGAATTGTGGGTATTACCACTGACCTCACAAGACTACAGGGCATAACTCACTGCACACATAGAAGCACACTCATTTTGACAGATAAAAATAGGTGAAATTCTTACAGTGTTTTGTGTTTTAAGGTTTTTATTTGAATGTGTCTTGCATGAAAGGAAGGTAAAAAATAATGTAATTCAGACACATTAATTGATGAGTGTGGGTTTGTTCATTTTGCAGATCATTGATGAGGAAGACACACAGTTTATGACAAACTGCCCTCCAGCAGTGACAGAAAGCACCCCACGCAGAAGGACCAGGATACAGGTGTTCTGGACAGCGCCCCCATCAGGCAGTGGCTGTGTTCTGTTGAAGTAAGTGTCATTTGGTATTTAGATCTGTGTTTCTCAATCCTGATCTTGGAGAATCTTCAACACTACACACTATCCGAAATTGTCCCCTATACCCTCAAACAGGGCGCTGTTTGAGGGGACAGACATTTTTAGTGGTGCTTGAAACCATAGTGGATGTTCTCGAGTGCACTCATTCAATCCCACAATGCACTGCAAAAATGAGTGTATAACTAATGTACACTCAACGGCTAGAGATAACCCATAATGCACTGTGAGAGTCGTGCACCAATTTAATTATTGCGTCTTGCCAGAAGATGGCGCCTGCTGGTGAACCATCCATCCGTTCATTTTACAATGCACTCATCCAAGGCATAATACAGCGTACAACACAGCTACAAATTTGTTGTAAATTGATTATTTAATTGTTTAACTAGGGTTTATACTGTCACAGTTATGTCTGTTCATGTCATTGGTTTCTCCCATTTGTCTTCCCCCTGTCATTTTGTGATCATTTGGTTTAGTCCTCGTTTGTGTGATCCCCGTCACCTGTGTTTAATTATTAGTTACCCTTTATAAGTCTGTTTGTATCTTGAGTTCAGTGTCGGTCTTTAATCGTTGTTTATGTTACGTGTGTGGATTCTCCTGCCTGTTCCTGCCTGCATATCGAAGTATATATTAAATATAGTGTTTATTGTTAATCTTGTCTCTTGTCTCGTCCGTCCAGCACGTTTATTTATAACAGAAAAGACCGACCGAAACAGTTAATTTCAGGCACCTTTCCCTGCGTTTATTTTTTCGTTTTTTCTCAGTGTTTTATTTTTTTCTACCCATTTGTTCATCATGGACCCCACAGTTCTCCTCATCCTCCTGAGGCAGGGGGAACGCTCTCTTGAGGACCACACCCGTGACTATCTCCTCCTGGCAAACCATTCCAGCTTCCCGGATAGCAGCCTCTTTAACTTCTACTACATCGGACTGAACACCACCACCAAAGCGCTGCTATCCGGGGAGGGTCCTCAAGAGAGCCTGCCGGATTACATCGAGTGGGTGTTGGCGTCCTGCAAATCATCCTGGACCATCGACTTCATTGAAGAGGATGCCAGCCCCACTCCAGACCCAGAACCCAGCCAACCATCACCCCGACAAGCGGAGTTGCAGCCCGAGCCCACTGCAGATGGGGAGCCAGAGCCGAGAGCGACAGAGCCAAAGCCTGAGCCATCTGACCAGGTGCAAGAGCCGACTGCAACATCCGCGACGGTGGAGTATGACGTGGAGCAAGAGAGGGCGATAGAGAGCCCTGCCCACTGCACCACTGCTGAGGGTGAGATTGGACCACACTCTGGGGATTTAATTGACTTTTTCTCTGAAGTATCCATCAGTTATGATCTTCCTGTCTGTCTGGAATTCCCGCCCACCCACCCTCTGTCATCCACATCCATGTCTGTCTTGCCACCGCTGTCCCCTGACAGCCCCTCAGCTCACCCTCAGCCGAACATCTGTGCAGTGGGCTCGCCGCGGGGCTGCCAGTTTCCATCAGCGTCTAGGCTGGGGGATCCCTCTGCTCCGCCTCCAGCCTCCGAGTCCAGGACTCCGCCTCGGCCCTTCGACCCTGCGGTTCCACCACGGCTCTCGACGCCCTCCTCTCCACTGTCGCCCGTCGGTCCACCAGGTCCACCAGCTCCACCGGGCTCCATCGTCTCTCCGGCTCCGCCCTGGTCAGTCGTCGTCCCTCCGTCCCCTCAGGACTCTGCTCCTCCGGCTGTGCCTCGTCGCGCCGTCCCACCGGCTCCTTCGGACTCCTCCCTCCCTTCGGCACAGCCTCCATCCTCTGTCGCTCCGGCTCTGCCGCGGACCTCCGGAACTCCGCCTCCACCTCGGTCCCCAGAGCCTACGGTTCCACCTTGGTCCTCCGGATCCTCGGCGTCACCCTGGATCTTCGGATCTTCGGCTCTCCGGCTCCGCCTCGGGCTCCTCCTCCACCTGCTCCGCCTCTGTTGGTCGGCCCCATGGAGTCGGCATCCCTTCTTCCACCATGGCTCCTCCCTCCGTCGGCTCCACAGTGGGCCGTCATCATGGCTGCGGTCTGGGTCGGTTCCTCCTGCCCCAGATTCCTCATGTTTCCTCCCTGGCTCCCCCCTCCGTCATCGCCCCCTTGGACTGTTTTGTTGGCCACCTGGACTTTTGTTTTAGTCCCCCTCCTTCGGTTGCCTTCTCCATTATATAGTTTTCTGTTTTTTCACCCCTCTTTTCTGTTTTCTTTTTCTTTTTCTACGGCGTGAGGACGCGCCTATTCGGAGGGGGGCGTAATGTCACAGTTATGTCTGTTCATGTCATTGGTTTCTCCCATTTGTCTTCCCCCTGTCATTTTGTGATCATTTGGTTTAGTCCTCGTTTGTGTGATCCCCGTCACCTGTGTTTAATTATTAGTTACCCTTTATAAGTCTGTTTGTATCTTGAGTTCAGTGTCGGTCTTTAATCGTTGTTTATGTTACGTGTGTGGATTCTCCTGCCTGTTCCTGCCTGCATATCGAAGTGTATATTAAATATAGTGTTTATTGTTAATCTTGTCTCTTGTCTCGTCCGTCCAGCACGTTTATTTATAACATATACATAATTTCGTGACAGAGTTCAAGATAAATACACTGAAAACCCTAATAAGTTGACTGGACTAAAGTGATTGAGTAAACTCGTTGCCTCAATTTAATTGAGTAATGGAGTCTCCCAAAACTTGCATATTTAAGTTTATTTAACTTTGCGGTTTTGTAGACTACACTTAAATCGTTCAGTTCAATAAACTTTGTACTTATTTAATGTACTTAAACGATTATGTTCAAATGTACTTATATATTTAAGTTAACTCAACATGGAAAGTAACTGAACTGAAATAAAACAATGAACAGCATAATTAATCTTTGATTTTTTTTATTGACAAGATGTCACAATATTAATGAAAATACAGTTAACACTATACAGTAATCTAAATCAGTTATAGCCACACCTTAAGGTGGTAAAAATAAATTAAACTAGTGCAGTACATCAATTGTACAACTCTATGCACATATGTGACCCTGGACCACAAAACCAGTCATAAGGTTAAATTTTACAAAACTGAAATGTATACATCATATAGAAGCTCAATAAATAAGCTTTCTATTGATGTATGGTTTGTTAGGATAGGACAATATTTGGCCGAGATACATCTATTTGAAAATCTGGAATCTAAGGGTGCAAAAAAAATCAAAATACTGAGAAAATCACCTTTAAAGTTGTCCAAATTAAACTCTTAATGCATATTACTAATCAAAATTTACATTTTCATATATTTACAGTAGGAATTTTACAAAAAAATCTTCATGGAACATGATCTTAACTTCAACAATTTTGTAAAAAACAACAATTTTGACCCACACAATGTATTTTTGGCTATTGCTACAAATATACCCCAGTGACGGTTTTGTGGTCCAGGGTCACATATATACTTCACTCAAGTATCAAGTATTTATTTTAATGTAAACATTGCATTTGACTATTTAAGCTTTGTGCAAACATAGCAAACTAAAATAAAACATACTCAGGATATTGTGTATTTCACCAAAATTTCATCAAAAACAATACTGAAATACGCTATTACTGTCAAAACCACACTACAGAGGTGTAACAATATACCAAATTAACTCCGACACATCAGTTGTAGAACTCTGCATTTAACAATTTAAACATTATTTTTATTCTTTATAAAATGGATAATGGAGTAAATTAAGGGAGGGGGGAGACTCAAAACAAAGAATGTTAAAGTATCACAGTGATTTCTTAAGCAAAAAGTTGGTTTGCCAGAGACTGCACTCTTGGCTTGAAAGCATTCTGTCCCATTGGCATTAGTACACGCCAGATGAAATCAATCTTGTTGGTGAGTGATCTTGGTTAATTCAGGTGTAGTGCGTATATCAGACCGAAGAGAAGTCAGATTGCCTGTGGGAGGTCCTGCACTTTGTCCATCACCACTTGGCCTTCAATAATTATTCAAACTGAAGAAGTCAAATGCAAGGAATTGGAAGACTGAAGATCAGTGTCCTCCAATAAGATCCCCACTGGCACATCAAGGATAGTGTTGTGATGATCAGATACCTAGTGAAAAAAAGAGGTATAAATATAGTATTGTGATCAGAAATCCAAGGTTTATCATCAATGCATGTTTAACAGAATGCCCGCTTTTTTTTTTTTAAACACCAATTCTAATCCAACATGGATATTTTCTTAAACAAACTGAT
This sequence comes from Garra rufa, assembly GCF_049309525.1. Taxonomy (NCBI): domain Eukaryota; kingdom Metazoa; phylum Chordata; class Actinopteri; order Cypriniformes; family Cyprinidae; genus Garra; species Garra rufa. The sequence goes on from NC_133371.1 coordinate 8,096,760, forward strand.
ACAAACCCCCTGGAGCCTTGTTGGGCAGTTTAATGATGGATGGATGGAATTTTTGGAGATTCAAAATTTCATCCCTCATTCACTCTCATTAAAAAGCTTGGAAGAACCAGGATAAATTTTATTATAACTCTGATTGGATGGCTTGAGGGTCAGTAAACCATGGGGTAATAATTTTTGGGTGAACTATCCCTTTTAAGAACAGATTTACTTACTAAAGATGACTGGAAGAAAGAAGAATCATCATCTCCAAGCATGATAGGCAGTCCCCGAAGAACAAGGGTTCGGACCTCAGTTGGCTGGGCTGACTTTAAAACATGAAAACATGAAATTCTATTAAAGCCAAAAAACTCAATATCAATCTATTTTAAGCATTGGTATGTGATATAAATTAAATTTTAGATTATCATACATAGCAGATTACTGATATGAGAAAATAATAAATAAATTACATTGTTAAAATAAATACTTCTAAAGGGATAGTTCCCCCAAAAATGAAAATTCTGTCATTTACTCACCCTAAATTTGTTCCAAACCAAGCTGTTTTGATGCACCACTTACATGTACATACTAAAAAGAAATACTAATGAAGTCAGTGCTGCACCAAAATTGTTTGGTCACAAATATTCCTTCAAAATATCTTCCTTTGGTTTCAGCAAAACAAAGAAATTTATACAGGTTTGGAACAACTGCGGGTGAGGAAATGAGGAGAGGATTTCCGTTTTTGGTTTCCATCCTTCAAGTTATGTTAAATAAGACAAATAACTACTGACCTTTATTTGCTGTAAAAAGTTCAACAAGCGCTGACCAGGACACCCCCTTTTGGTTATACAAAGGTCCATGAACGGTGTCTGTCCAGGTTTTTCTAGAATTCCTGCATTAGATTTTTGCCTTTAATTCTGTTGAACTCCATGCAAACCTTGGGGGAAACATCAGGTAACTAATCACATTAGCTTCCACACAGAAATGCTTTACAGGCTAATAAATAATTAGTAAATAATGAAGGCTAAGAATTGGTTTTCTTTATCATGTTAAAGGAATAGACCACTAAAAAAAAAAGAAGAAAAAAAAAGAAAATTGTTGTAAAACACATGATTTTATTTTGCTGAACAAAAATGCTTGCAGAGTCAAAAACACAATACTTACATTTCCACATGCTATTGTCTCATGTAACCTGTAACAGAAAAGTTGAAAATAATAAGTTTAACAATAAGTTAAAAAAAAATAAAAAAAAATTACTCTATAATTAAGATTGTAGTCTTACAGCGTTATCCAAAAATAAAACTAAATGTGCATACTTTACAAATGCTCTGTACAAGTCAAAATTGTCGACTTTTCATTCATTCTTTGATAACATTATGCACAATATTTTGTTGATTAATTGATCTCAGAAGTGGCTGCCATGCTCTTTCCCACAGAAATACACAATTACACTATGATTAAATGAATTAACTAATATGTTTCGGTTTTTACAAATCAAATAAAGACTAATTTGATATCTCAGTTATCATACCATCTCAAATCCATATAAGTTAACGTTACTTGATGGCTACGCTGTCAAAGTTTGACCATGGCTGTGTTGTCTTTTATTATAGAAACGTATCACAGGGACTTAAATAAGCATATTTCACTCAAAATCGTCACTTTATATTAACATTTACATAATTTACTTACCGAACATAGAAGAAAAACATCTGTCTTCAAACTTGTCAGCAACAAAACAGACGACGGCAAAAGGACCAATCAGCTCTCTTGTTGCTAGGCGGAACTCCTTGCATGTCCAATCACATTAAAATAAAGAACTGCGAAATGTGAGCATGTAAGCGCGGGCCATTTTCAAACTATAATAATATGTCAGATTTCCGGTAAAGCACTTTCGCTATTAGTATTTGAAATGTGATTTTGCGCTCTCTGTAGAGTTTACAAACTAGTTTACTATATGGATTACATAAAGATTGGCATACTTTGTGCTGTTAATATGGTTCAAGCGTAAAAAGAAAATTCTTGCAAAACACTTGTGTTTACCATAATGCACGCACCACAGCTGAATGTGGATGTGGGGAATCGTATGATTTGCACGCCTCTCCGAAGGGAGTAGAAGCTCCTCAGCTTTGCTTAAAAGCATTAAAATCAAACTGTGAAACCCAGTGTCACAAAAAATAAAATAAATAAATAAAAATAAGTAACCCAAATGTGTTCCCATTATGGTGAATAATTGTAACTGAAGCAATTTGTTTCTGATTTAAAAAAGAGAAAAGACCTTGCACATGGTATTATAATTTTTTAAAAAGGAAAAAGACTACATTTGTGAAACTGACCTTTTGAAAATGTTTTTTTTTTCTAAGGATTAATCATGATTTTGAGCTCACAACACTTAAAATCTTAAGTTAATGCATTTTGATGGTAAATAAGTTAAATTAACTCACATTTTTAAGTAACAGGACCAACACACAACATTGTAAGTAATGTTTAGTCAACATAACTTGATTGTTTAAGTAAAGACAACATTAGGGTTTACAGTGTACTTACTCAGATAATCTTACTACTGGAACTAAACTATGCAAGCAAAACAGCGTCTGAATTCACTCACTCATTTTCATTCACTCCTCTAAGTGAACTGTATGAGTGGACTAATGTAGGGAATAGAAAATAGGGTATAGGGGGTGATTTTGGATACAGCCTTTGTATGTCTTCCTGAATAAACACACCTTACTCAACTTATCAGCTCTGCAAATTTTTTGGAGTGCTTTAAGAATATTGCGAAGCAAGCTGAGAACATCCAGCAAATACCAATGAGGGAACACTTTTTTGTTGTTGTTGTTAATTTTTTTTTCTAATTTCTTGTCCTTCATACTTATAAATTGTATTAAGCATTTTTAAATTCATTGAAGGAAACATAATTTTATCTTCCTCTTATTAACTCTGATTCAGTCTTAGACTGCGTGGACACTCTTAGTCAATCCATTCAAAATTAGATAGAGCGACTCATCGGTGGACAGTAATAACAGGGTACAGGTATGTAGGCAGGAACATGGAGAGATTGTGACTGGTCCATGATTCACTTGTTTTTCAGATGAAATGCTATTCTAAAAATAAGCTGTGAGTCTCATAACTTTATATGGCTGGCTGTCTGTAATAGAGGGGCAAGAGACTGAGTTGGAGCTCAAAGTTCCTCCTCTGGACATAAACTATGGAAAGAAAAAAAAAGTGTGTGTTTCAGCGGTTGACAAATAAAAAAATGCAGTATGAGAAAAGACAGGCGGAGTGCAGAGGACATGAAAAAGGTGCAATATCAAAAAATGTAAGACATGGAAGCATCAAACCAGCAGGAGGGATGGAGGGGGCACGCTTGAGGCAGACAGGATACGAGAGATGGGGAGCGGGGCACAAGAGGTGGAGTGTGGGTAATGAGTGGAGATCCATGGCGAGGTTGCTGAACTCAGCTTTGCTGGGAGTGAATTCTAGAGGGGATGCTGAGAGCAGAAATGCTCCATGAAATCAAAACTTTCTCTTTTCTTCCTATTTACTCCGAACAGTCTCACAAGTAAAAGCAAAAGACTGAAAAAGCTGACTAGCTTGACATTGCACAATTTAAAGAGAGCAAGAAACTTTCTGTGGTGTGTCAAATTGTTTCTTCATGCCCTCCAGACCTCCCCTGCGGCTGAGATCTCATGATTAAAAACTTGATCCGGTGGAAAGACAAGTGAATTTGCAGTGTCGTCCGGGAAAAAGTCACCTGCTTATGACTTAAAAACGGCTCTCTGGATTCCTGGCTGTGGACAAATGATATTGTATAATGATTGCTACCCTCACGAATAAGACATTTATTCGAGTGTGCTATTAGTATACTTCTTTTAAACTTAAAATAGGAAAGTATACTTTCAGTTTACTTTTTATTTACTTCTCAGAAATGTGCTTTATATACTTCTCAGAAATATACCTAAAATGACATTTAAGTATACTTGACTTGTATTTAGAAAAAGTCTAAATATAGTTGAGCTCTACTTGTGCTCTGAGAAACTGTGTTTTCATTGTTATACGCTAGGGGTGCTATTGTATATCTTCTGAACAGAATTTCCAAAACACAAGTGAAGAAGAAACCGAAACAACAGATGCTTCCACATGTAATCTAACACAATCATCAGACATAAAACAGCATCAAAACCATAGATATGGAAAACTGTGTAACGTTATGGAATAAAATGTCCACCCATGAAGAGGAAATAATGACTGTCGAGCTTTGGGGTGTTGATCAACTCCATCTACGTTTGGATTATCATCAATAGTCTTTTTTTTTTTTTTTTGTTCAAAATGTTGTTTATTTATTTATGAAACTAACCCACATTCAAGTGTTTATAAAAAGAATGCATGAAGCTAGAATTAAATGTTTTTGTTTACAAGCAGATACCCTGATCTTTCTTTTGATGTTTTGTTCAGATATTCATATAACAAAATATATACAAATTAATACCTAAATAGGGACATAGTAGTATACTTAAAGTATGATGTAAAGTTCACTTAAAGAAAACTTACGAGTATACTTGCAGTATAAAACTACTAAACTAGCAGTTTACTGAGACTATACTTCAAAGTGGACTAAAAATTCATCAAAAGTGTATAATTAGTAAACTATTAGTATACCTATAAGTTCACTTTTAGTATACTTGCATTACAAACTGAAAACATAGAAATAAACTAGTTATGTAAAGTTTACTACTGTTATACTTAAAGTGGGCCTATTTAGTCCCAAGGAGTATTGAAAGAGTACACTTAAAAGTATACTACTAGTAAACTGATATTTGTATACTTAATACATAAAGTATACTTAAAAATATACTTGACCTTTACTTAAGTATACTTAATAAAAATAAACTTAAAGTATACATATTTTTGGTAAGGGTAAGCTATATTGAAATCAATCAACATGTATAGCTGGTCTTATTGTTTGCGATTATCAAAGCACCTGTTTCCAAAGAAAAATACAATCTTTCATCATGATATAAGCACTGGCATCATGAATAATGTTTAAAAATGATAACAACAGGTGCTTGCAATATTTCAGGAAGGGATATGAAACAGCCACTTTTCAATCAAATGCTGATTCATAAAATCAAGTTATCATATTTGTATCATTTAATATTCTGTTTCTCTCTGCACTATATGCCACGTTATGGAAGTAAAATGGGCTCCAAATGTTGTTTCATGATGATTTTAAGGGTACTTTCACACCGTTTTGCTTGGTTCAATTGCTTCAATTGATTTTGTTTTCAAAGCATCATCACAGAATGGCATTTGTGTTTGTCTGCTGTGAATGCGCTGCAATGGTTCCAAAGAATGCAGGAGTTCATTTCTGCTGGAGGAGAGCAGAAATGAGGTGTACACTTGCTTCAGTCTTACTTTTTAGGAAAGTCCTCACACAGTTTGCCCAAATCATATGCCATTATAGGGAAGCTCTCTGATTTTGTAACTGCAAACATCAGCATAAATAAAATAATAAATAACAAGGAAAAAGAAGACAGCTTTAGAAAAATGGCCTGTGACGAAAAATCTGAGAAGCAATATCAGCAAAAGTCTGCTTTCCATTTAATATCAATTGCAGGCCATGAGAAACAAATTTAATTTGTGATTTCTCTTTTCTATGGGTAGTACTTACATTAACAAGATGACTGCGGAGAGGCTGTAAAATCAGCTAATGCCCTTAGTAAGCTTGGACTGATGCACAAACAACATAAAACCAATTTCTGTTCTCAAACACTGATTTTTCCCTCATAAATGTGTGAAGTAAAAGCAAGGTGAAGCACCAAATGAAATATAAATGTTTTTGAGGCAAGCGGAGGCTCATTGTAGACCTTGCGCTACAAGCAATTTTACTAAAAGCCAAGACGAATAATCCAGTTTAACAGCTACAAGGTTAAATAATTATAGTACAATTATATGCCACGTTTTTTTGGTCTCCAGGTTCCGAGTGAATATATACAAATGTAACCCGTGTGTCTTTCAGTGGCACAAATCTCACTGCCGGTGGGTTGATCCGGGCCCTCGAATTTGCATGATATAGCCTTGAGCACTGGCCTGAGAAGATCTCTCTCACACACACATTGGGAGAGAGGCGATTAGCATCAGCTGTGTAAAAGCAGGAAAGTGAGTCTGCCCTTAATAACATCTCATTGATAGAATTTAAATTGGATGTTAAATAACCATTACCGCGGCTGATTGCCTGGCCGGCCCTGGAAAGTGAGGAGGCTTTCTGCCAAAGCCGCTCTCCTTCAGATATGTGAAATTGGGGTGAGATTGAATTAGAGCATGGACAATTAGAGTGGTTCCATCAGTACCTTAACATAAACGGGGATGTGGGTGGGTTTGAGTGTTCTCTCTGTCTCTTTCATTCCATGTACAATCCGTTGACCCGTGTTTGTCACCCACCATCCTTCTGAATGAACATCTCTGATGGCGAATCGTGTGTGAGGTTTGATTTGAATGCTGTCTGCAGAAGAGAGGAAGCTGGAGTAAGGATGTGCCTCAGCCTCAAAAGCTATCAAAATAAACAGATAAAGAGAATGAGGCAGTAAATAGAAGAGCCGTCAGTTTGCTCCTCACGTCTTCAAAGATAATGTGGGTGAAGGAGGAGTAACTGGGGTCATGGCCAACCATAGCATGACTCAATTCAATTAGACAACAGAAATAACATCATCCGAGCGGCAAAAACTCAAGAAACAACGCTTGAATGCCTTTGCTTCTCCTCTTTTTGTTCATTATTATATTATTATATTATATTATATTATATTATATTATATTATTTCATCATATATTTGGAGTTCTGGAGTTTATAGTTTATGTCTGTTATCTTTGAGGTTGTGTACAGTGCATTCAGAAAGCTTTAAATAATAAAAAAAGGCTTATTTTATTAATTTAATAAATAATTATTATTAGCTAATTATTATTTTAATTATTGTTCTACATTCCAGTCATTCCAATAATGACCAAACAAACAAACAAACAAACAAACAAACAAACAAACAAACAAAAAACTCTGCAAATTTGTTTAAAAGAAAGAAAAAAATGCAATAAAACACTGGCAAGTTTTCCAACCCTTACCCTAGTACCTTCAACATTTATAGACCAGTTTGCACAGAGTAGGGACTTTATATTTATACAATAAAAAAGTGAAAGTCGTGACGTATTGTCAAGTATGGTGACCCATACTCGAAATTGGCCCTCTGCATTTATCCCATCCAAGTGCACACACACAGCAGTTAGAAGTGAACAAACACATGCACACACACCGGAGCAGTGGGCAGAACTACTTCTTTCCACCATCAAGCTGTTGTTGAAATTAAAAATAACTTCCGTTTCTAATTTTTCAGTATAAAAGTTTTTACCTCTGACTCGTAAAACAGTCTCTTGTTGCCATCTACAGGCAGAACAATGTACCTAAAATCACCGTCACGAACACACGCACGTTTTTTTAATACTACTATTTATATAAAATATTATTTATTGAATAATAATACTTAATAAACAACAACAACAGCCATCATAAAAGTTGCTAGGCAATTCAGTCAAATGTACAAAGGCAGCGCTCTAATATACAGCGGTGAATTTACATAAACATAATGAGATTTTGTTAAAACTATTTGCTCTGGAACAAATAATAGTTTAATGAGACCAAAGACTGCCCGTTAGATTTACCCCAAACTAATTATATCTCATGTTTAATCACTATAAAGACATCAGAGCCAGCGGAGCCAGAGGTGAGGCTGCTCTCATGCAGATTCATGAGCGCTGACCAGTCGCTGACGATCTGGAGCTCACATGTCCGAAAACGACAATTCAAATTTTCAAATTGGTATTATTTTTATTAACAAACTGTACATTTGAACTATAAACAAGTACATTATCGCCCGAAAAACCTCCTAAAACTACATCCTGATTGTGGGAGAAACCAAGGAGAACCCATGCCAACCCAGAGAGATCATGCATCTCCATACAGAAAAGCCCTCTGACTTAACAGGGACATGAACAAGGGATCTAGCCACTGAGATACCCTGATGCATTTAAATTTTTTTCTTGTTTTAAATTTATTCACAGTTATTTGGTGTTTGATTTGTCATTATAGGGAATTGAGTGTATAATATAAACAAAAAATAAGACTAATAATGTAAGGCATTTTAACATAAGGCTGCAACATAAAATGTAGAAAGAATGAAGGCATCTGAAGGCTTTCCAAATGCATTGTATGGTATTCTGTATGTACAGAATGCGCTATGCTTTGCATTAAATAATCTTTGTTTAGTAGGGGTGAGCGGGGCACAACCTAACGCGGGGTTAATTGTAACACATGTGGTTTAAATATTTCCACACATGCTAGCATAACCAAATTTATGGTATTTACCAGTTGCCATAGCAACACTATGCAGAGAAAAAAAGAGTGCTAAAATTCAAAAGCATTTTGAAGATATCGCTGAATATTTATTTTACCATAGCAAAAGTACATTTCTGGCTGAAGTAAACTTTTCATTTCAGTTTTTAGCATTCATTTAAAATGAGACAAAACTGTTATTATTTTAATCTCCAATTTGTTATTTATCAGTTTAGATTTAGAGTTTATTAATGCTTGACAAACCAGCAGAAGACACTAACCTGTTTTAAACTCCAGTGGCGCAGATGGGGAACGTTGTAACACTGTGTGACAATATGCCCCGCTGTTATTAAACTATGCTATTCTATGACATTAGCGATGCAATTTACACTATTGACTTATAGGGATTTTGATAAGAAACCACAAGAAACAGGTGAATAAGTAGGGGATGATGTACAGGCAGCCGGTAGTTATCGCAGAAATAAGCCCCGACAGTGTGATCTTGGTTGCCTGTACATTATCCCACTTATTACACGGCTACTTGCCACATAAGGAAAAAAAAAACTGGACATGAATATGAATTTGAAACATTTTATTGGCATATTTGTTTTAAATTAACATTTTTATCCTTACGCGAAATGATATAGTACCACATGACTAACATTCAAACGATGTACGTCCTGATGGCCATATAGCTGGCTATTGAATAAGTCTGACCGTTCGCACTTTGAACAGATGCATAAAATGATCGTAATACCTTAAGATCCTCTGCTTCATATTTGTCGAAGTCTGTCTCCATTTTTTTCTCTTTTAGCCAGTCTTTGAGAAGTTTTATTGCCCATTCTGTATTTTTTTGTGTGTTGGCTTCGTAGCTGTCATGCTCTATTTTGTCAAATTCAGTCTCAGTAAGCTCTCTGTGTCTTGTCGTTGTTTGTTTTTCGTAGTTCAATTTTCATCATTTGATTCGTCCGAATCTATCCACTGTTCAAACGTTTTGTTTTTACCGTACATGTTAAAATTAATGTCGAAATTTTCCATTGTGCGGAGGGATTTTAAACATACAAGTAGTACCGGCTATGCGTTATTACTTTGGAGCGGTTATTATTTGAAAAGAACGAACCTGCAAATGTCTCAACTGACCAATCAGAATCAAGCATTCCAGAGAGCCGTGTAATAAAGACTGGCAATCAATGTTTAATGTTCAGAAGTTATTATTTCAAGGCATGTAAAGTATTTTGGCTGGTTTATGTGTGTGGTGTTCTATGAGAGCTGTGTGTGGAGGAGTTGAGTGTTCTTCTGAATGTCTAAATGTGTTTCATCTATTTGTCCACATTGTTTTGAACTACTGTACAGCTGTGTGTTGCGATCAGGGCCGTTCCAAGCATTGTTGCGATGTGTTCATTGTCAAACTCCAAAATTAGATTATTTTTATAAAAAAAAAAACGTCATTACTTTATTTGAAAAAGTTAACACATGTATTTTACTGACAAAATATTTTAGTTTGTTGTGTATATTATTTTCATTCGATCAGATAACATTTTAAGCTGTCATATGGTCGTGTTACAACGTGCCCCTCAGATGTTACAATGAACCCCACCTACGGGGCATGTTGTCACGTTTCACTTCCTTTCTTTTGAGGTAAATAACGAAAAACGTATACACTGTAAATATGAAACAAAGCGATATATTTGTACTAGACAAGTGTGAAAATAATGTGGATAAAAATTGTTCTCTGAACCCCACATGGATTTACATAAAACGCGAAATTCAAAAAGTGTTAAGTTGTGCCCCGCTCTCCCCTACGCTAATGCGGTAATTCAGAATCCAAGTCAAGCCTCCTGCTTGAGCCTTCTGATCCATCTGAAGTGGTATTTTGTGCTATGGATACTGTATCAGCTATGTTAACTGCAACGGAGGTGATCTAGTTTTGTTGTGTTGCATTGTATTACTCGCAGCATAAACACAGTGCCACATGCACTATGTAGGGGGCTTCTGTCCTACAGAGTTTAGCTTCATCCCTAATAAAACACACCTGCCTATGACTTATTTAATAGCTGTAAGGAAAGTTAGATCTCACACTAAGAATATCATATGATGTCTTACTCCATCTTATTTGTCTCTGAGCTTTTCTAATTCTTAAGTAGGCTACACATTGCGTTCAAATGATGTGTTATATTTTACATTTCCTCGGGTTTGAACAGAGCTAGGAAAAAAGGGTTTTGGATATAATGCTACTTTGGCTTGGAATAAATTATGAAGCATTTTAAAGCTGACCGTGCTTTCATCCTTATAGAAGTTTAAGCTACTTTTAACAAACTGTGTGTTTTATCCTCTGGCAAACTGTTGTTGTGATTTTTGATTTGTGTTTTGATGTAAATTTGTTTATTTTATGTTATTTGTTGCTGCTTTCTTGGCCAGGTCACTCTTGTAAAAGAGTTTTTATTTTCAGCCATCAGCAACTTTCATCTCTCACTGGATAATGAGAGGTCCAGTGAGTGAAAACTACCGGTTCATAAATATTCCTTGTCATTTGGATAAGGACCACTTGGACTGGCCTCAGCTCTCAGGACAATAATGCCAGGCCTTTTCCTCAAATAGGAGCTTCAGTGTGAGGAGGAAGGACTTTTTGTTTACTCTGAGATTTTTCTAGGCTGTATAAAGACCTCCATGGCTGCCACAAGTTTCTGAGATGGCATCATGTAAACAGGCTTCACCAACTCTTTTGGATCCCAGAGCTTAAGTCCATGATCACTTATCCGGTTTTAATTACAACTGCCTGACCAAAGTGTCTGTCTTTCTTTCTTGTTTACATCCCCTGTATTCTTGGACTTGCAACCCAGGTTAATCAAAAAACATTTAATTGATTCATTCATTCATTCAGTGTCAATTTCAATCCTCTGTTTATCCTGCTAAAAATACCAGATTCTACCAGATTCTTCTGGTTTGGTGAAGGTTCAGCTTCTGGGCCAGAATAACTATCCTGTTCACCAGCAATACTCCGATCAGCCAAAATTGTCTTTCAGGTGAAGCAAACTTACAGCTGATCAATTAAAATGCCTTATCCCCATGTTCAGGCCCACATTTATGTTGTATATAAAAACAGATGTCAGAACAGTGTTACTGTATAATGATCTGCCTGCTAATAAGGAAACTGGTGTTCCAGTTAGAACTGTAGCCTTTTGCTTTTTAGTTCCAGCAGAAACACATGCATATGAATGTGATATGCAGGGCGCAGCTCACCTTAGTGATGTGCTGCCATTCATCTGGCACACGCCTCTTTTTTGGGATTACAATCACCCCATGGGGGTTTATGATTGCTGCCTTTTCAAAGTGCTGATTTGCAAGTTACACTCTTCTCCATTTCCCTCTTAACTGGGGAATGTCAGAATGGCGTCGCTGCCATGGCATTAGATGTGTGCCAGAATATGGAGTTATGGTGGAGGGTGTGCTGTTAGCAGTGGGAGAACAAACAGACTGAAAATATATTGTCATCATCTAGGATGAACAAAGCGGTAGTTGTCTTGCTTACAGAGGAGCAACTTGTTGAGCTACTTATCTAGAGTGGCGTTGTGATTAATGGGAGTTTTTGTCCAGTTCTTCCTTTCCTTTAGCGTTTGTGTTAACGCCTAAGGTAAATATTTAGAATGTGCCGCCGTTCATCCCTGATGAATTTATTGAGAGAGAACTCTGTTTGGAAGAATCGTGAGCCCAATATCACTGGGTTGTAAAAGTTCGGGACTATAACATGTGATGTCGTTTCGACAAGTTTTCATGTTTTTAAAAGAGCCAACGCTGGTTATATGTGACACTGGACCACAAAACCAGTCTCTTTTGATTTTTATTTTATGCCAAAAATCATATCATGTTCCATGAATTTATTTTGTAAATTACCTACAGTAAATATATAAAAAAAACTTGATTTTAAAGAACATCATTTGGACATCATTTGGTGATTTTCTCAATATTTTGATTTTTGTGCACCCTCAGATTCCAGATTTTTGAATAGTTGTATCTCAACCAAATGTTGTCCTATCCTAACAAACCAAACATCAATTGAAAGCTTATTCAGCTGATGTATAACTCTCAATTTTGATAAATTGACACTTATGACTGGTTTTGTGGTCCATGGTCATGGATGAAGGTAAGTTGTATGTGAGTTATGCTTCTACTGCTGGGTTGAAGTGTTTTGAATGCGGTGACATTGGTCACAAACAGTTTGCTTGTCCTCATAAAGTTCAAGCGAACATGAATGAGGAGGAGGATAATGTGGATAGAGTAGTACATGATGTAAATGAGCCGGCTGGAGAGAATATTCAAATGGAACGAATGAAAATGGTAATTGAAAAGGCTATAGCTGAAGTACACAAGAATGATAAAGAAGGAATTGAGGTTGAGGAAAATGTGGTCCAAGGTGAAAGTCAGTCTGTAGTTGTACAAGATGTTATGGATGAGAATGTTTTGAGTTCTGAGATTGCAAGTACTACTGGAGTTAGGATGCTCAATCAGAAAATGGAAAGTACTGTGGATGAAAATAAAGTAGGCATGAGGGTTGAGGAAACATTCTGTCGAATGTCAGGTTTTTCTGAAACAGGGTCTCAAATGGAAGATGGTAATCTTTATTCTCTACAAGAGATAAATTATTTCCTGGATGAGACATTTGAAAGAACAGTAGAAATAAGTGGGGTTTTTTTCAGATACTGAAAAATTTGTGAAATCGGTCAAATTGTAACATACTGTTGTATTGGATGAATTGACTGGATCTGTAATTAATATTTTAAGGTTGATAGGAACAATGAAGAACCTCACTTTCAATCAGGTGTACTCACTAAACTGATTCAAGAACATGATTTAAGTGATGTCTGGAGAAAAAGCAATGAAGGGATAAAACAAAATATGTGGATTAAAACAAGTAAAAATTAAGTTAGATTAGATTTTAAGTCTTTTAACAATAGAGTGATGGATGCTGCTATTCCTAGTGTTTTCTCGTACATCATATGATAACTAATCACAATCATAAATAAAAAGAACTTCTAGATTGCAGCATTATTGGCATTTTAATAAATAAGAAGTAATTCTGTGAGTGTTTTTCTCATCTTTGGGAGCAATGGAGGTTACAGAAAAATAATTACGAAACAAAGTCAATAGTGGGAGGTTGGAAAGGTGCACAATACATTTTTTGTCAAAGTTATGAGTCTCAGGTATTACTTTAAGTTACAATGCAAAAATTGCCATGTGAAATAGGAGACATAGAAAGGTTGATGTTGGATAATGAAGAAGGGATTAACATAAGTTATGTATTAAGTGAGAAGAACTTAGAATTGAAACATCTGTTACAGGACCAAGTTAAAAATGCTTAAATAAGGTCACGGTTTTGTTCTATTAGAGATATGGATGCTCCCATTGCTTGTTTTTTAAAACTGGAGAGAAATGTGAAGCAACATAATTCTATGCCTTGCTACTAGTTTTTTGGACAAAATACACTCTTTTTTGCTGGGGCATCATAAAGAAGTTATACAAAGAGAAGATCTGAATGAACAGACTGATATTTCACCTTAAAAACTGCTAATTTCTTCAACCTGTGACACCAGTGTGTCAGAAGACCATCCTGTAGAGGACTCTGAAACAATCGATGAAATGTCTTAAAAGGATTTATAAAACCTATGTGTTAAGACTGTTAACAAAAAGGCACTGAAGGAGCAGCAGCCATTGAAGTGGAAAAGGTGGTTTGGGCCAAACTTCCCCTTGAGAGATCAGTGGAGGTCCCTTGTATAAATTTCCACTAGAGAATGGTTCTGGAGATTTGCAGTGGAGACTTATTCACAGAGCAATAGCTACACACAGTAGTAAATTTGTGGCTCACCTTAGTCCAGCAGTAAGAGGGGAGTGTGAGTTTTGTGGTGAAGAATAGACTGTGGAACACTTGCTTTTGAATTAGAGGAGCTATTTAAAGTTTTGGTTGACTTGTTTAGATGTTTTGGTGGAACTTCTTCAGAATGTATTTTTATAGGGTGTGTTAAGTATAAAATGTCAAAAAAGACAATATTTTTGTCTCTTAAATTATGTTATAGGTACAACAAAATTGACAATCTGGAAGACCAGAAAGAATAAACTACTGGGTACAGGTGGAGTGGACCCACTAAAGAAGTTGAAGGATTTAATTGCAAATAGATTGAAAATTGAAAAAATACTCTGATTCTCTTCATTTTCTCATGCTCTCATTTCTCTATCTTCACAGAGCTAGTATTGTTCAGAGGAAGATCATCTCATTCCAGGATGAGGGCTCGCTCACGAAGCGGATGTGTGAGAAAGGTGAGTTTTTCATCATTCCCATCTAGAGGGTTTGGCACATTACAGACAGACTTCTATGAGATGTTATTTCGGTGTGTGGTGCTTTTTCTTCTTTCTGTCTTTCTCTTTCCCAACTTGGCTCCCCATGTACCTGTTCTTGTCTGAGCTTTGGGTGTTCCCCATGCATGATTGTTTGAGCAATCAATTTGGCATTAAAAAAACAAAAAACAAAAAACGTACCAGCATGAGTTGAGGGCCAAGGAGTTTATCTCAAGTTTCTAGCAAAGATGTCCTTTTTTTTGAGGAGATACCATCTTGCATGTGTTAACACTTTACATGCTTGACACTGTATGATGTATTGAATCGTCAAAGGTTATGTGTTTGCGAAAGTGTGTTTTATTGAAACTCTAGTCCAGTTTAGATATAGATATTTGTAATAATCCAGCCGTCCTCCCTTGTCCTTTAGAATCACTGTATGGAGAGAGCACAGACAAACCCCTGCTGGACTGCTGTGCCTGTGGAACTGCCAAATACAGAGTCACCTTCTATGGAAACTGGTCAGAGAAACTGCACCCAAAAGACTACCCAAGTAAGACAGCATGTCCTCAATGACATGTGAAGTGTGTAATTTTTTCAGTGTTCCCAGTATCCCAGTTTACCGTGCAGAGACAGTGAGAAGTAAGTCATTGAAACTTTGGTGCAAAACATGAAAGATGCATCAAATCATGGGGGTTGCTGAGGTTTTATTTAAATGTGTATTTTACATTTTTTCCCATGTTTTATTTGTGACTTACAAGTAATTTATAGAGTTAGGCTGATAGACGATGCCATCGTCCATTACCAATGGCTGATATATATTTCAGTGGTTCCTCTCGCAGTTATATCATTGGATAATTATACTGTATATAAATTGTGGGCGTCATGGAGCCACTGTTCTGCCCTCCAAAGGCAAAGCGCAGTAACTGCACATTTGGTCAAAATTGAGTTAAGGCTTAAAATGGACTTTGTGACAACTGTTTTGTCTTGTGGCAAAGTCTCCTGGTTCAATTTTGTCCCGTTTCAGAGGAGCGAGAGCGTCAACATAACTGACTAGCTGTTGTAAAAACTTTAAAGACATTTTCTCAGTTTCAGTGTTGGCGTAGTTACTGCACTTTGCCTTTGGAGGGCAGTATTAATGTGTGAGGCATTGAAATTGCTTTTGAATGCTTGATTGCATTTTACTTTCACATTCGAGATTTGCAATTGCACGTGCTCTGTGTAAACTACAGTGGCAGTACTTACCACACATTTTACAAGATTAGATGCTGTACTCAGCATCTGTAAATCATTCGCCATTGTCCTCAGTCATCTCTCCCAGCTCTGTTTATGTGGTAAGTGAAATTATATGTACTGTAATGTAACAGGCTACCGCTAGCAATTTTCCAATGCCAATTTGGTAGACATAGCCCAACCCTAGTAATTTATCTATTCACAATTTTGTTGAAAAGGGCTACACTCTAGGCACATCTGGTGGAGCAAGTGTTCTTAAACAGAGCAGTAGGGCTGTAATGGTATCAATATTGTGGTAGTGCCATAGCAAAACTGTCTTGATATCATCATGGTCACATGACGATATGAAACAATAGGTCTTCCGGGCAAAAGTAAATACATTTAAACTTCTAATTTTAACATAAAAGGTTGTGTTGTGTTGTGTTGTGTTGTTTGAGTTTTGGGCCATTACAGTTTGGCACAGTATCTGTCAAACAAATTAATACCAAAAGCACACTATGGCTTAATCAAGTCTGTTTTTGCTGCACAAAGAGCACACTTCGTTCAACTCATGATTCAGATTTTGTTTCTGACATAAGTTTTCTTAGTTAAGAACATGGTTTAGAGATAGAGATAGAATAAATTAGCTTTAAAATGTACAAAAGTTTCATTTTTTCCAAATCTTATTTGTCTTTATTATATCACAATAAATGTTATATAATGGACTTCATATTGCATATATTATTATTATTGCATTGTGAATTTTTGATATCATTACATCCCTACAGAGCAGCCTTAAATTCAAACACATTGAAACATATTGAGTGCACAAACACCAGTGATGCCTACTGTACCACAGAGAGACACTCACATAGCATTCCAGTAAAATGACATTACATGTTCCAAATGCTGACTTCACCCTTGCCTAGAATAGTCTATACATGTATTTTGTTGTGTCTTGTATAGAATATGGGCTTCATAGAAAGAAATACCATAACATAGATCACCCTTTCTTTTTACATTTGCATTGTTTTTCTCATTGCCACTACTTTGTTCAGTGCAATCCAGTGTCCAGTGGTGATTCTAGTCGCTTAAGCTTTAGTTTAAAAGTGGTGCAAAGGGGGATATGAATGTTTTTAAGATGAACAATCACACAGTCATGCTGATCATTAAGCAACTACTCAGAACACCCTAGTATAGGGTGACCATACGTCCTCTTTTACCCGGACATGTCCTCCTTTTTGGCTATAAAATTATGTCCGGGGGGATTTTGTAAAATATCATAAAATGTCCGGGTTTCTTTTACCTCATTTCACTGACCGTTATTAATTCAACACTTTAAATGCAGCCACTGCCCACTGGCATTATTCTGAGGTACCTGTCTGATGACGCGAAAGATCCAGTTGTCAAAACAAAACAAACGAGGAGCTGCGCTGAAAGTGCTGTGTGTCACTAACATGCCGAAACTTAAATGTAGTTTCACAGACGAATTGCAAAAAAAATACCCGATGTTCATTCGTGGTCGTGATAAATGCAAGTACTGCTCACTGGGAAGCATTGTGCACCATCTGCACCTATGCTGCCCTCCAAAGGCAAAGTGCAGTAACTACACCAACACTGAAACAGAGAAAAATGCCTTTAAAGTTTTTAGGCCAGCTAGTCAAACATGTTGACACTCTTGTTTCTCGGAAACATTCTCGTTTCTTTGGGACAAAATTGACCAGGAGACTTTGCCACAAGACAAAACAGTTTTCATAAAGTCCATTTTAAGCCTCAATTTTGACCAAATGCGTAGTTACTGCACTTTGCCTTTGGAGGGCAGTATGTGTCTGTTGCCAATAAAGGAGGGAGGGGATGGGGGTGTTGCATCCTGGGGAGGTTGTCCTCTTTTTGGATTCTCAGAATATGGGTCACCCTACCCTAGTAACCACATAACATTTTGGTAAAAACACTCAGAACATCTTAGCAAATGCCCCTAGAAAGCACCCTAGCATCATGACCACCGTAGTAAGCAGCAATAGTAGTTTAAAATATCTTTAGGCTCCGTCTACTTTACGCTCACAATATATCAATAGGAGTGTTGTACATTTTTACGACAAACATTAGTCTGGATGTGAAATATGCAATAATTTCCTCATGGTGTTCTCTTAGCACCTGTCCTCTTTTCTTGTCTTCTGTGGTCGGTGTGGATAACCTTGAGAGTGTCTCATTGGGAGTAAATTAAGCCTGGGGATTAGAATCACTCTCCACTTGAGCTTCTGCAGCTCAGATCAATACTCTGATTAGAATGTACTCTGGCAGCTAGATGAACCTGATAAAGACACTGTGCTGCTCTAATTTATGGGCTTAGGAAACAGTGAAAGACATACGGGTAAACAGACAAACGCACTTGTACAGTAGATAAACACATGGGGTTTATGATTATTACGTTTGCATAATGCATTTCCATGTGCTAGTGTAATTACACACATATCCTAAAACGTCTGTGTGAAAGAAAACACACAAACATGATGCTGTGGACATCTGGAATATTTGCTGTCATTATCATTTTGATGTATTTGCATAAATTACTTGATAAAGCAGCTTTAATTGATCAAAGCTGAAAGCACATTTTAATTTATTCCCATGCTACTTTCATTAAATGATTGAGGCACATAAATCAGCTAGATTCTTGAAAAAATGGCAATAGTGCTAATGGTGAAGTTATCTGTGAGGGTTCAGTTAACTTCTTTGTAAAGCAGCAGTAATAATTTAGAAAGACGCAAATGATGGTGGTAATATCACACTGTTTTTGTAAATAAAGTACTTTTTTAATATACACATCATTTGAATAAAGCATGTTTGCACAGAACAGAAACACAGTGATTAGAATGCAAGTAGTTAGTGAATGAGACACAGTTTTATGGTCTCATGATATGGATCAATTGGACACTTCAACTATTACCTATTAACTGTGACTTTTAACTCCCAGTTTACTGCTAATGAATAGTTAGTACATTAGTTGTTTTTACTACTAGCTATGCTAGTAAAGCATAAACAAACTAATTATGAACTGAGAGTGTGTGAACATAACTGTTTAATTTGCCCCACTGTCAAATATTCTTGTGGGAATCACTAATCATTGGTGTATTGTAATGTCTTTACAGATTCAACCGGGATTTGAGAAAGTATTACACTTATCAACTTCAGAACGCTTCATTTCAGAGCATCTTGTCAGCCCAGTAGATCAAGGACATTTTTTCCCCCCAGGAAAATAAATATACATATTTTTGAAGCAGATAAAGAGGAGAAACAGAGAGATAGCGTGTTTGGCAGGACATATGAAAATAAGCATTGGAACATCAGAGTGCATCAGTGAGATTTGATACAGGTCTGACGGATTGAGCGGATTAGCGGCACAGAGAGGATGTGCTAAACAGTTCTTCACAGAGCTGGTGCGAACACTCTGTCATGCCTGTGGAATAGCTTAAATTGGTGAGGAGAAATTAGATTGAGGGCTTTAAAGGCCCAGACTGGGAGATCTGGAACTTAATACCTCAGGGTAGAGATTTTCCTACAAGGTGACTTTATTGTTAGAGCAGGACATTATAAAGTTGAAAAAAAAAAAAAAGTATGAAGAAATGTTGCAACTTTTTTTAAAGATAGGTTGCCATTTGTGAAACTCTTTTTTAGTGGTTCAGAGAAGAACTCTTTGTCAGTTCTCCTGTGTAATGTCGCTCCATAATATAATATAGTACATTTCTGTAAAGTGCAGAATTTGTTTGTGGTAAGGTTGAACTTGCCATTGAAGGGCTGGGCTAAGGGGACAAATCGAGGACACACGCTCCAAAAAAGCCCTGGATGGAGCTATTTCAGTGTTTTTTGGCCGGCCCCTGCGGGAGAACCCCATTTTGTGGGAGGTGGAAACCATTTATATGACATTTGTGGAAGGCATCATGCAGTAGTTAGACAAAGATCCTCTAAAGCTTCATACTGCTCCAGCACAATGGAGGGATGTTTACTCTTTGTCAGAAAAGCAGGGTTATTCTTTTCATGATTGTAGGTTATGAAAAACTCAAGATTTTAACTTGTATGATTATTGTGGCACAGCGATTTAGAGACTCAATTTGTTTGCATTTTTGTTTAGGCAATTCAAGTTTTATTCCAGCTTACATTATTAACAGATTTCATGCAACCTTTTCCTCCCTTCATGTTCTGCCAGTAATGTTTTGTTTAATTAATGTTTAACATTTTGGGTAATTGGATTAATCTGTATAGCACATAGCACATCTATTTCATTACCTTATTTTTCTATACAGTGCCTTGCAAAAGTATTCATTTTTTTCACATTTTCTTTTGTTGCAGCATTATGTTAAACTGCTTTAAATGAGTTTTTCCCTACATCGATTTACACTCCATACACCATAATAATGACAAAGTAAAAACCAGATTTGCAAATTTGACAAATGTTTTAAAAATCAAACACTGAAATAAGTAGATTGCATAAGTATTCATACCCTTAACTCAGTCCATAGTTGAAGCAGCTTTACAGCCTCAAGTGTTTTTGGGTCTGATGTGAGCATCTTTGCACATCTG
The DNA here is from genome assembly GCF_049309525.1 of Garra rufa. Lineage (NCBI taxonomy): Eukaryota > Metazoa > Chordata > Actinopteri > Cypriniformes > Cyprinidae > Garra > Garra rufa. Next base: position 8,117,227 of record NC_133371.1, read on the forward strand.
CATTTGGCAATTATCTGCCATTCTTTGCCTCACCTTTTCACCTCTCCATCTCTGTCAGCTTGGACATTTTCTAGAGTCCTAGTTGTTCCAGTCGTCTTCCATTATGGAGAATGCTTCTGTCAACCTTCAATGCAGCAGATTTGTTTCTGAACTCTTCTCTAGATCATCGCCTTAACGCAAGTCTGTCACTGAGCTCTACAGGCAGTTATCTTGACCACAGGACTTGATTTTTGCTCTGATATGCATTTTCAGCTGTTAGACTTTTTCTGAGAGGTGTGTGTCTTTCTAAATCAGACTCATTCAAATGAATTCGCCACAGTTTAACTCCACTCCAAGTGTAGGAACATCTAGAAGCAATATGAATGCTCCTGAGATACATTTCCAGTGTCCCAGAAAAGGGTATGAATACTTAGGCAACGGGATCTTTTCAGTTTTTTATTTCTAATAAATTTGCACAAATATTAAAAGCCTATTTTGTGCTTTGCCATTATGGAGTAGGGAGTGTAGACTGATGTGGGGAAAAAGTAATTTAAAGTAGTTTAACAAAGCAGCAACAAAACAAAATGTTAAAAAAATGAAGGGATATGAATAATTTTGCAAGGCACTGTAAGTACGTAATATAAAATTATACTAATATTACATTTGTGACCCTGGACCACAAAACCAGTCTTAAGTCGCTGGGGTATATTTGTAGCAATAGCCAAAAATACATTGTATGGGTCAAAATTATTGATTTTTCTTTTATGCCAAAAATCAATAGGAAATTAAGTAAAGATCATGTTACATGAAGATTTTTTGTAAAATTCCTACTATAAATATATCAAAATGTAATTTTTGATTAGTAATATGCATTGTTAAGAACTTAATTTGGACAACTTTAAAGGTGATTTTCTCAGTATTTAGATTTTTTTGCACCCTCAGATTCCAGATTTTCAAATAGATGTATCTCGGCCAAATATTGTCCTATCCTAACAAACCACACATCAATAGAAGGCTTAATTAGTGAGCTTTCATATGATGTATATATCTCAGTTTTGTAAAATTTCACCTTATGACTGGTTTTGTGGTCCAGGGTCACATTTATGGAATATAGTAAAATTGACATAGTAGAGATTAATTAGGAGCACTCCCTCTGTGCCACATTTTGACTGATTCCTCCGCTGTGCCAGTGCTTGGCTTGTTGTATTAAGAGTTCACTGCAAATGAATGACGTGAACCCTGTCTCACGAGATTCATGGAGTGTTTTGTATATAAATAATTCATGTGGGGAAAATTTGAGATTAATATTTCTGTTGCTGCAAGTTCCTGAAACTGCAATATTTCTTTACAGTGTTTTTGACCTTTTTGACAGTTCTATTAGGAGCAATAGTAGAGGTAGGACAGGAAATGATGAGGAGAAGAGGAGAGAACCAGATGCAATGTTAAATTGAATCTCACCGTACACTGCATTGCTCAGGCGTGTGTTATTCTAACCAGGTGCTGCATTAGGAGAAGCTGAAACAGGATGCAAGAGTGTGGCATTTTTAAAAAATAAATTATTTTACCTGAACATCGGGTGCTTCACAATTACCTAGGGTGTAAATTAGTATACAGCGGACATGAATTGGCACACCGACATCCTGTCTAGCAAAGTATTATTATGCTGCAATATAAGTATAGAATGTTTTTTTTTTTTCAAAACATCTGTCCTATATCCTGATGTGTATTGAATTGACTCAAACAATCTAAATTGTGCTACAGAATTTCTGTATGTGAGCATCAGTGCTCCCTGTTTTTTTTTTTACAGTGCATTGTGGGTCTTTTTGAATGTTTCACAGGGTTTGCTTAAAGTGTTTGAAGTACTTGAATTTGACTTTTTGAAATTGAAGTCCTGGAAAACCCTTGAAAATAGCTATTTTTCTGTGAAGGTACTTGAAAAGTACCAAAGTTGCCACAGTCATTGCAATTTCTATCAAATATGTGCTTATTTCACTGTTTATAAAACACACAATATGCTTAATTATTATATGCACTACTTTAGCAACAACGAGATGTAGTAAAACTAATAAAGAATAGCATTGACAGAAGCAATCGCTGTCCCCTCCCATGTATAAATTTTATGGCCCACCCAACTCAGAAACTTCGGTATCAGACTTGAGAAGCCATTCACATCCAATTTCCAAATAGGAAACCTGCATTTATGGTCATTCTGATAGCACCTGAAGACAGCATCAAATGCAGCCCCTTGTGAAAAAGTAGTACATACTTTTAAAGAGAGTACTTATTATGGGAAAAGAAGATATTTAAATGTAAAGTGAATGTAATTTATTTGTGCATCTTTGTGTTATTTCATAATAGTTAAACTGTACTTTCATACAGATTGACAACATTAAATATTAAATATATCTATTTATGTATTAAGAATATATTTAAATGTAATTGTGCATAACATACTATAAAACTAGATAAAAAAGTTAATCAAGACAAATGTTGAAGTTGGCATGAGAAAGCTGAACTAGAAAGTTTGAAAAGTTTGAGAAAAGTTAAGTCTGAGGGTTTTCAGTCTGAAATATTTACATTTAAAGTAGTTTAAAATGCTTAATGTTTGATAGATAGCTAGATAGATATATAGTATGTTTCTAGCATGACTAGCATGTTGCTCTTTTTTTATTTATATTATGATCTATTTGTATGCACTTCTTTTTCACTAAGAAACAACTGTGGTGCGAGATATAGATGCAAATTGTTTATTTACCGATTAATTATGTAATTTGATCATGAATCATTCTTAGAAATGATATACCTTCACAGGGAGAGCCAATCACTGGTCAGCCCTCATCGGAGCTTCCCATTCGAAGAACTATATCCTGTGGGAGTATGGAGGTTATGCCAGTGACGGGGTCAAACAGATCGCTGAGTTGGGATCACCAGTCAAGATGGAGGAGGAGATCCGTCAGAAGGTAAGGATGCGGAGTTATCATTTACCCAAACCACTCATTCATTCATTCAGTCACCGAATGCTTATCCTAAGTTTGAACTGTTTTGGGGAGTTTTTCTCTGCTCATTGCCTACAGTTCCTCTGTGAACGGATGTTTTCGCATTGTGCAGTATGTATTACAAGTATTATGAGATCTTAATGCTCACCAGTGTGTTCAAAATTCTGTCTGGATTGTTTTTCGAATCTAGGATTAATGTCTTTCCACAACTTTAATGTTCTCACGTGTTCTCAACTTGCAAACCTACAGCTGCAAACACATAATGCTTTAATCATAAGTGAAAGCAGGGTTGGGCATTATTCTCCTCGTCCTTGAAGAACTTCAATAAGAATAACAATAGGAATTAGAAGCCGAGTCTACGGAGGTGCGGTGATAAAGTAGAGCTGAAATGGATCGGGCTGATCATTACATTAGCTCTCCGCTGGAGCATCATAATTACCTGCTGTTGAGGCCGTTTTGTGAGGAGCATCGAGAAAAGTCCTTTGCAGTTGACAAGCTCGCTGCCTATTCTCTACGTTCAGCAGAGCGTGCGGATGCTCTTGGAGATTGGTGAAAGGCTCAGATGTTTGGATCCCGGCACGCACGATGCCTTTCCATTTGCAAGATCAGCTGAGAATTGACACGGAAAGGATAGAAGATAAGAGGATGAGGGGGATGATTGAACTTAGTTCTGTTTCAATAATCATGTCTCTCGCACTCCCATTTGTTATCTCTCTTACAATAGCGAAGGTACAACAGTATAACAGTTTGATTTTGTATAAATCTGTGCTAAGACTTAATCTTCACTCTTAGCGAGTGATGTGTTGCAACATCACCAGAGAGGATCTTTTCTCGATTAAAGAAATCTGGCTCCGTCACACTTGTTGCATTTAAAGTAGCTATTTTATTTATAATATAAATTATTAATACATGGTAAACCCTAATAAGTTACGATAACTCAAACAAAACTAAAATGATATCATAAGTTTTAAGTAAATAAACTTTTAAGACATAGTAGCTAAGATGTTGGTAGAACTTGAAATTTTAATTGGCTTTATATGGAAGCATTCTATCTGCACATTGTTTGCACAAATATTGAGTATTGCAACTCCAAGTATGTAGATAGACATTTAGGGGGTTTATTCTCCAAAAAAACTTTAATTTCATGTCCATTTCATGAGAAATTCGTTTGGAAATTGTGTATGGACTCTTGTTCTTGTTCGAAATTACCTTCCTATCTACTGATTTTTTTCCTTTCAGGAAGACAGTAAAGTCATGCTTGAGCTTTAGTTAAGCTGAAACTTGAAAGTTAAGTTGCTCAACACGAATGCAATGTTTAGGTATTATTATTGGTTTTATTACTATTATTTTGATTTATGCCTTATAGTTTTAGCCTTTAAGTAATGTGAAATTGATTTTTGTACTTTTATTAATAGTTTATTTTATTTATTTTGTATCTATGTTATTGTATTTTCAATAGAATTTGGCAATTAAATGCATTAAATGCGTTTCGTTTTCACGGTTATTAATGTGTGCAATTTCAGTAATAAAAGTGTTCATATTTCTAAAACAAATTAGTTATTTATTTTATGAGATCTCTCTTATTATCCAATGAACTGGTCAGCAGAATACTTGATTTACTAAAATAATCGATAGCTGCAGCCCTACACTAAATGAGCTGCACTAATTAAAGCAAAACACTACTTATCAAAATTATGGTCAGCCCCCTGAGTCTTAGTTCTTCTTCACTTTTTCCATTTTATTGTTGCTTTTGGCTCACTGGACGATTTGGCTGACTTTCTTGATATGCATTGTGGAAAGTTTGTACTAACAAATTCAGCTGGACTGAAATAAGTACAAGTACATTGTTCCTTTAGACTGATGAATTTCAGGATTCCAAATGGCGTTGGCTGATATGGTTTGATAATTAAGTCTTCAAGTGAGTGCACCAAAGATACTTCAACTCCTCTGAGCAAATGACAGAAACCCTGAAGGAAGTACTGTATCTCTGTGGCAGCTCTCCAACAGATCTGTTAGTTGAGCCATATCGCTGTGTGTTGCATTGGCTCTAGAGTATGCTGTAAGCAGGACTGTTTACAGTCGAGTGGGCTGATAATTATTCTCCCTGGGTTTTCACAGTTCTGATAGCAAACAAATCCAACTGGAGGGCAGAGAGGTGGACAGATCCATGTTGGGATATGAATCTTGGCTGAACGTGTTTGGCCGGCGACTGAAAAGTTGGTTCTTTCTGCCATTTGCACTTTTAAGTAGGTCACACTTTGAAAAATCACACTTTATAGTAACAGAAGGGTCTAAATGTTAGAGACACTACTGTAAATGGTGATTTAATATCTAAAAAAGAAATTCATTTTCAGTTGAACTTGTCAATCGAACCGAATGGTCATGTGTAAGGGTAAGTAACAGTTGAGTTTAGCTCAAAGGGAATTAAAATAATCTAAAGGAAAAGAAAGAAGTGTGTTGATCTTCATGTTTTTTTTGAGGAGCAGCTGGCGGGTAAGCCAGAAAGCCCAAAAGAGCGACAAATGCAAAACTTAAAGGCAAAAGTAGTGGCAAACAAGTTAAGAGTCCTAATGCAAAAAGCATAATTTGATGGTTTTTAAACTTAAGACTTGTCTTAGCTCGGGGTGTTGCCATGTTTCTTCTCCCAATACATAAATCAACATGCTATCTTATCAGTCACATGGTCTGAATTTTCCTGCTCTTGCAGAGTATAATTTGGACTTGATTTCTATAACAAGAATATAATACATTTTACAAAAAAATTGATAGAAACGTTTAAAGCATGAATATTCAAACACGCACATTCAGTACGTTTACATGGACAACAATATTCCGATTTTAACATGATTAGGACAAAACTCTAAGAATCTACTATGTAAACTCAGATTTTTGATTACCTTAATCTGGCTAAAGTCATACTCTTAGTAAACACAAATCGAATTAAGACCTGTGATGTATTCCTATTTTAGTTGCATTTTCCAAGTGCAGTATAGACATGTGCACACCTAACCACACAATTACCAATGTGTAAGACTTTTTGCCCCTTTTTGCAACATGATACACACATGGCAGTGGTGTTTGCAGGTATAGCATGACAAATACTTAACTGCACTTGAAGCTTTTTGTAAAATTAAAAATGAAACTGCCAAAACTGTATATGGCACCATAACAAAGACAAACTATATGTTGATACATGAAATTCTGAAGGGGACGTAATGACGTGTGCTATTAATCGATCTATGTACTAGGGCTGCCCTCTAATAAGGATTTTTCTGGTCAAATAGTAGTCATACATTTTAAGGCCTTTAAAGGCCTACATAGCCTAGCAAGCGCTCAAGCAAATGCATAAAGCTTACAGCACACCGCGGAAGTAATTATAATTAATGTGTCAGGGAAAAACTGTAAGTAGACTGTATTAACATTTAAAAAATTGAATGATAAACTAGTGCTTCCTTAGTTTTATCTTAAGAGATGAAGTCGGCAACAATAACTCGTCATCGTCAGCGGTAGCAATGCGCCTGAATGTGTTTCATATGGATTACATAATCTGAGAAATAGACATTTCACTCTCTATAGATATATATGTATTTTAATGTCTGTAAGGCAAATATATACACAAAGTTTCGTGCTCAAGTTCATAGAAAACGAGACGGCAGAAAACGCATCCTGTTTGCTTCCATTATTTTACAAAAGCGCAAGGTTTCGTTGTAAGTGTACACAAATAAACGTCTTTACAGTTTAAAAAGATGTTTTACTCTTACTTGTATGCCTAAAAATGTAGGCTATTTTTACAGCAAATGAGCGCACCGGCGCCTCCATCTGTCCTGCAGTAAGCGTGCATCTGTTCAGCTTTCACACTCCACACAGACACGGGAACAGCACACATTTCTCTAGGTTAACATTAGATTGATCAGCCATGTAAAGTTACTGCTTGCATAGGCCTATTTCAGATAATAAGCCATATCTGAGCTCGATGAATGATAGGCGAGTGTTGGATGTACTGTACTGCCGTTAACAATCTCTCCATCACTTATTCATTCATCACATCATTTATTTATTTATTCTGAGACTAAGAGACTAATAAAATTTTGGTCAACTATTGATTAGTCAACTATTAGGGGGCAGCTTTAGTATGCACTTTAACATGTAAAACAGGAATATGAAAGGAATATTTTAAAAGCAACTCATGTAAAGACCTTAATCATAATATTTTATTATTCAGAATAAGGTAAATAATTTGATTACTGATGTCCATGTAAACGTAAAATCACAGTAAACGTGACTATAACTATTTAGTAGTTATTCAAAATGACATACACAATGTGTGATTAGGACATGATAGATAGATGTGTGGGTTATGTATGTTTGAGTTATGCAATGGACTGATATTTGTCCTTTTGAGATAAGTTTGGTGCATCTACATATGTAAAGGCAGTCTCTGTGCAGTTCTGTGAACGTGAGGATGTTTTGAATGAGGAACGAAGGGGCAAAAGGTCTAAAAGGAGACTAGTCTTTGTCCTGGGTAGGGCACCACACAACATAGACTCTGCTAATGATTTTCCCCATGTAAATGTCATGATGTGCTTTGTCTTTGACCATCTTGGTTACTTGCCCCAAATTTGACAATCTCCTTCTTGAGTTGAAATGATCAATGTTTTCTTTTGTTGCACGTGTTGCAAGTTGTTCAAAGCTGCTAGTTAGTGGACTTCCTTCAGGGTGGCTGGTGCTAGGATCTCATTTACGATCATCCATGTTGTCTTGGGGCTTTTTGTGGAATTTGGCTCATTGTGTTCCCAGCAAGCAATTTTTGGTCTAAAAGACATCTATTAGCCGTGAAAACACAGCCCAGACGTCTAGGCTAAAACAAGTTTGTATTTGGGCTGTCAGTGAAAATTTAATAGACGTCTAAACATATCCCAATATTAGACTAGTCATCAATTAAAAAATAAAAAAAAAATTAAACCATAAAACCTTGTAAACGTTGCTGAGTTTGCTTACAGGATGGAATATCATACATCTAACTAGTTATTTTGCCAAAAAATGGCATGCAACCAAATTCAAGGTTATTTGGGCTGGAAGTGGGTTACACATAGCCGGACTATATCGGGTTTATAGTTAACTCAGACGGTGAAATGACGACTATTGCTTGCTGGGTTTCAACATTGTTCAGATTAAATCTTTAATTGTCTGATTTCCGCTCTGATATGCTACACATGCTTAATTATTATTATTTTTTTCCCTGATTAGGTGTATCATGCATTTGCATTTAAAAATAAGCATTTGAGTACAGGTAGGTCAAAATAAATGAGAGCGTATAAAAGGTTCTGTCAAAGTTGATGTTGTTCACACAGTTTACAGTAAATAGTACATTTATTGTTACTTAATGTCATTGAAGTTTAGTTTAGTTCAGAGGTCTCAAAGTCAATTCCTGGAGGGCCACAGCTCTGCAGAGATTAGCTCCAACCAGCTCCAACTCACACCTGCTTGGAGTTTCTAGTAATCCTAAAGACCTTGATTATCTGGATCAGGTGTGTTTGATTAGGGTTGGAGCGAAAATGTGCAGAGCTGTGGCCCTCCAGGAATTGAGTTTGAGACCATTGCTCCAGACCAATTTGAATGCAACAGACTTTGAATGTACAGAAATCAGTTCTCACTGCTAGAAGTTAGTAAACTTGCCATTCTCTGTGCTACAGGCATCATTATGATGACGCCATCGGTTAAAGTGAGAAATCATTATGTGCCGTTACCACCTAGATTGAAATGAAGCGGTTGGTCAGAGCCCAGAGTTAGAAGAGATGAATGTGGGGAGTGTTTGGCACAGTGAGCCAGCGGGTGGGAATGCCACAATGTGACATCTTTCCTTCTCTCGAGCAGAATAGAAGCACCATCTGTCTAATTTATGTTCCTTTCCATCCAATGCCTGTAGTTTTTCATGAAACTTTCAAGTGGCTTTTAGAAGAATTTGTTATTATGAATTACCTCACATTTAAAATAAGCCTCCCCTATTGTTAGAAGACATTTTCCGTCTGTCTTGTCCTATGAAGAGTGTGGGGATGCTGGAGCCTGCCCTGACATCTTGTTTCAAAGTCAGGGACACACCTTGGGTGGAAGGCCATTCTGTTACAGCATTATCTGTTATATTTCACAAGGTTTATTTATTTATCCTCATTGGAGTTAAAAAATGAAGCCGATTGCATAAAGTTCAGCACAGCAAAACTGAATCGTCATGGACCGCCTGCAATCCAGTTTAACCAGATTAAATTAGGAGTTAAGTTCTGCATTTTAAAGAGCGAGTTAGATGCCTAAATCACAGTGGTGGTAAGAATGCCAGACTTGGATTTGGTAATGGGGAATAGGGCTGATATTTGGCTTTCAGCAAACCTAAATTGTTTATCATTTATTAACAATTGTACAGCTTTAAAAACTTTAACTCAAAACTAATGTACAAATGAGTCCAAAAGGGAAATATGTATTAATTAATTATGATCAATAAACGTCTTAGACATCCTGTCAGCACTTGTCTAGCAAATGTTGAGTGAGAACGTCAGTAGGATATAGTTGAATATTACTGTCTTGGCCATTTGAAAGTGAGACCTGATGCAATTCGTTGAGGCTCCAATTGATCTCCGCTAAAGTTTTGTCGGTGAGAAAGAACCAGGTTTGATGCAGAAGGTCTTTGATGAATGGAAAGACAAGGCCACAGTCTGCCGCAAACGTAGGGGTCCTTTGAAGACCTCTAGCTCAGCATCATCTTCACTAATGTCTAATTCTTCAAAAAGAAGAACCTCTCCCTGAAGAAGTATCTCTGCTGTGTTCGCAGACAGTGATCTTTTAAAGCGTGGAGGTATCACACCCTCAGGAGGTGAGCGAGACTATGAGGAATTGTTCTTTCAGAGGGAAACTTTACAATCCTTCATCTTTCAGCAAGGTGATTTACATGTGGAAATTAAATGGGTGATATACAGTAGGAAAACCCTAATGGTTTTATAATTCTAAAACGTAAAGATAGTAGACAAATATAGTGTAAATAAATATTCATGTCATTAAAATGACAAAACCAAACATGCTATACATGTCATCTTGATTAACTATAGTACAGTAAGTAATTTTAAAATCAATCATAAAATTGGATTAATGCAAAGACAAAAATATAAAAGGAAAATCATGAGAAGGTAAGATTGGCCACATTGGTTTATACCTTTCTTAAGGGGTTATACAAATAATGTATAGGATTAAAAGGGTTTGTATGTTTCATTTCTCTAAAAATGCCTTATATTAGTTCCTCTGCACCTAGTCCTGGTTCGCTTTCTGGTTGAAGAAAGAAAAATCAAAAGTGAGATCTCTTAAACATCTCAAATAATTCTCCTAGACAGAAATTATGTTACTTTAAGACAGTTTTCTCCTTAGACAAAAAACACTCTCACAATGTCTCCTTTAAAATTTGATAAGAGAGCTCATCATCTCATTTGTCTCTTTCAAGACTTTTCAAGCGATCTCAACAACATTGCAGAGTGTGCACCAAGTCAAATGTCTCAAAAAAAAAATCATATAATAAGTATTAAATATCAAAGGAGTCAATTAATAATCAAAACTGGTTCATACATTTTTCCTCTGGGTTGTACTGAAGGTTATTTATTAAATATAACAAATACAGGTGTCAGGCACTACATCCCATTAAAATAAATACATTTAGCTGCGCCTTCTCTGTAGTGTGTTGGATGATTTCTTTTCATGACGAGTAATAAAATGAATGGTTTTGTATCAGTATTTTTTATGTAAGAAACAATCCTCTTGATATAGAGTATCACACATACTCATACTCATTTTCTGATTGCAGACTTTTGTATCTCGGCAAATCTGGGCACAAGTCGACACATTGTTGTGATGCCTTTTGAAATGGCGGAGGAGACACTTGTATGAGGTTTTACTGGGGTTTATACTCTGCATTTGATCTCATAGAAGATCTCATCTATTTTGAATCCCTCTTTTTCCACTATTTTTCTAAATATTTGAGTTGCTCCTTAACTGTCTTGGTCCTGGCAGAGGAGAACCATCAGCTATGATGAATTTAAACTCTGAAGCAAGAAAATGCTTGGGAATGCTGACATGAGCAAAAATAGTCTGTGTATTTGCAGTGAAAATTCAGCCAAGGCAAGGTGTGTGTGTGTGTGTGTGGAGCATCTCAGACAAGTTTTATATCTGTGTTCCCATCTGTCCAACCTTCTGTCTGGTTTGTATTGTTTTCTCCATTTTTGTGTTGATAAAGAACCATAGCCTGTTGATAAATAAGCAGTCTTTCTTCTCAATTTCCTGCACCGCAGCTCATCGTGATATGCTTCCCCTCCAGAGGCCGCCGCTAGTCGTCATTGTGTGCTGAAATGTTTTTCCATAAATTTTCAGGTCATTGTTGACGCTCCATGGGGGAGTAAATGGAAAATAAAATCTCCATGCTTCGATGGATCCATCTCATTCAGCTCAGATAACACTAATGTTTCCTCCAAAACCTTTATGCTTCTACTCTTTCTAAAGAGTCCCAGCTTCCGCTCAGCAATGAGAGTGTGATTGTTTGTGTTCTCACCCGTGTAATCCCCTACCCAGATGCCACATGGCCGTATGTTAGTGCTGCATGTTTGCATATCTGGTAAGGCCTTTGTCTATGAAGGGCTCTTTTTGTGCTTGAAGCTGAAAAATGGACAGTTCTTTTGTTGCTGTTTTTTTGTTACTGTAGAGTCAATTAAAAACAACATTTACTAGCCATCTTATTCTCGGAATGTGAAATATTCAATAGAAAATTGATAGTGTTGATGTCTGCCAAAAAGGAAAGTCATTTCAGAGGTGAATATTTTGATGAAAGGATGTGAAGATGAAATTTCTGCATTTAGAAAAAAAGTGAAAAGTCATCACTGTCTGTCAACAAATAATAACAATGAAGATGAATCACTTCAAACCTAAACATGCATCCAGAGAGGAAATATAGTCTCATCAGCAGTGTTGGGGAAAGTTACTTTTAAAAGTAATGCATTACAAAATTGTGTTACTCCCTAAAAAGTAACTAATTACATTAGTTACTTTTTCTGGAAAGTAATGTGTTACGTTACTTTTGCGTTACTTTTTAAATCTGGGCAAGGCTTGCATGTTTGTTTTTAATATAAAAAATTTAATTTTTAGCAAATTTAAAAGCCGTTTTACACTAAAAGGTAAGTTTTGCTTATTAGTAGTATTAAATTGGATCAACAAAAGGTCAGCAGCAAAGACATTGGTTAATAAAATGGGATTAAATGCATGAAGGAAACAAAAAGTAACTTAAAAAGTATTTTCTTGTAAATGAAAAAGTAATGCTTTTTTTGAATAGATGTAGACTAGAACTAGTAATGACTAGAACTAGCTACGCAATGCTGCTATTGCTACACAGTGATAAACGCACACACTACTCTGCAATCTGAAAGAGGAAGTCCAATGCTTATATGGTGTGTTTGATTGGTTGCAGCTGTGTGTAATCAGTGCAATGGATGATGGGAAATGTAGTCCAGGGTGACATGCAACAGTCTGTGTAGTGAGAGTCAATATACTGAGAGGGCGACACCTGGTGGCGAGCGGGACTTTTGAATTGAATAGGAAGGATTGAAGGATGATCTTTGACCACACAAGTTTGTTGTTTGCCAGTGCAGTTAAAATCATTGAACTGTGTTGGTTACAACAAAAACCTGTGACTGAGAACTTGTTGGCTAATAATGCTTTTTGGGAAACAGGGTGACTGATATGGCTGTCATCTGAGCTGGGACTAGAGGTCAATAACTAGAGGTTACACTATAGCCCTCAATAAAAATATGGCCTCAGCAGCTGATGTCATTGTATTGCCACAGCATTTTCTGTTCTTCTCACCCAGTTGATCATGTGTGTATGCAGCTGGCTGCTGCCTCAGCTCGGTGTGGTGCTAATGAGAAGACTGCTGTTGTGGTGCTTTAATGGCTGCCTTGTCTCTGACTCAGGTTCTGCTGGCACAGGCCACCAGGATCTCAGATGGATTGCAAAATGCTCCATTTCCTGACTGAACAACTGTTGTTCTCCCTCCACATGGACAGAAATTAGCTGCCACCTGAGATGATAGCAAGGCAAGTCAGCAGTCAGTCTAGATGAGACACTGGACACTCTTGTTCACGTTTTTTCCTCTCATCCAGTGAGAACTGCTTTTACAGTTCTATTTGTGCTGTTTTCTTTCTTAAGTCTCCAAGTTTCAAATATGGTTTTGTCTTTTAAATATCTTTCTGTTTTGTAACTTTATTTCCTCAGGTTTAAAGAGAGAAACAATAACAATGGGACAATAACGTGAAACATTTTGTGATGTAAATAGTGGAAGAGGTTTCAATGTCTTGAATTCAGTATGCTGACTTTAACCAGGAAACAGCTGACAATTTTATGTATATTCAGATTAAACATGTTAGACTGAGCTATATTTGGAAATGACAACAAAATATTGCTTTACAAGATGGAATGCAGATTTTATTTCTATTTGATTTTGTTTTTATAGTATCCACAAACAATGATTGACTTCATTAAAACTGAAAGCTATTTAATGATGCAGATAATAAAATGAAATAAAATAATAAATACATTTAAGAGGGTGTTTTTTTTCAGACTAGTGGAAAGAAAACATACAAAAAACACTTATGTGTTTCTTTTATAGCACTTTATCTATTGTGTCAATAGATTTCAATTACAGTACATATTTTTAAAGGCCGTTTTCTTAAAATGAGTTTTTTTCTCCTACACTGAGCCATAAATCTCCACTTCAGTAGCACTTACACACACCACACTTTACATTTGTATTCCTGTCTATTAGGGGTGTGACGAGACACTTATCTCATGAGACAAGACGAGACACGAGATTGGGTTCATGGGAAGATTTTGAGATTTAACTTTTTTAAAGAAATCCTCAATGATGAAATATATAGGGGAAAATAGTATTTTATTCAAAAAAAAAGTGCAAAAAAAAATGTAGGTGCATTTTGATATGAACTTGTACTTTATGAAATTAAACTTATATTTTAATGAATTATATGCAGTAATAAACATGTAAACTAATGCTGCATGATTCTGGGTAAACTGAAAAACTATTTTCTGTTATAAACTAGAGATCATGATTTTGAAGAAAAAAAAAAAGAATTAGAAATCTAAACAAAATTTTGTTTACGAAATCTAGACATAGTTTACAAGTGGTTGTGACAGAATGTTCATTGCTTAAGTCACTACTGGAATCTCTTGAATGTTTAATTCAATGACAAATACTTTTTTTAAATGTGCAGTTGTTGTCAGCTCCTGGCGCAGGAGGACAAGCGTTACTCTACAGACGTGTTAGAAGATACTTTCGTTTTGATCGCTACTGTAGACAATAAGGGTTTATACCAAACTATAAGCTTTTATCCAAATGTCTCTAACAAAGAAATGATGATGATTGTGTGTTTCTTTCTGAAACAGCAGCAGTAAGATTGCAGAGTTGAATGTCTTCAATAACGTTCACATGGTAAGCGTCAGTGGAGCGTGAAACAGTTGTAATAGATATCACTGAATCGTTGTCCTTCGTGAATAAGATCGCATGGGTGTTTCAATAGAGATTGTGATATTTTAACTATTAGTCATGCAGCTCTAATGTTAATACTTCAGAATGTTTTGCCATGATATCGTCACGTTCTCGCCAGACCAGTCAGATCTCGCAGGACACATCGGAATATCGTGAGATCTCGTCACACCCCTACTGTCTATATCCTTAAGGTTTTTACAGAGAGATTTGTTCAGATATAATTTGCTTGATTTTATACAACATTTTATTCCCCTAAAAATGGTAAAAAAAAAAAATGTTTCCTGTCTCTTCTGTTCCTGTCTTTCTGAATTGTCATGACGAAAGAGACAATTCCAAAATTCCCTCTGTAAAAACGTTTGACTCTAATATGTCAAAAAATTTATATATTTCATATATATTTCATTAAATAATGACTCATTTGCATATTAAAACCTAACATTTTAGAAAACTTGCAATTATCAAAGTAATCAATCAACTGAGTAAGTAATGTGATAACTTAGTTTTTTTTTTTTACCCTATTCACCTATTCACCAGGTTATCTGTCTGTGTCTGAGGAGAACTTTGAACAGTGTTTATTTGTGTTCATTGTGATGTTTCCACACTTAGAATCTGGATTCATTTAGTTGGTTTGTAGCTAATATTGTCTTCGCTCTGCCAGCAGAACTTCCCATTTGACATTAGAACAAAAGCGCCCATAGTTGTTGTTAGTGTTGCGTAGGTGAGAGAGATAGAAAAAAAAATCTCTACGGCAAAAGAGCCTTGACTAACAGACGTAAAGGACTGGCTTGTTGTTTGACATGGTGACAGAAATGACATGAAACAGCATTCAGCTATTGGCTGGAGGTATTTTCTCCTGCGTTTGATGAGGAAGCGTTATATTCTTTTTCATCCATTTTCCTCCCACTGCCCTCAAAACTCTGGGTGCAATCACCAAATAATACTCAAAAGTTTTGACGCAGTCTGCTTTAAACAATAGCCCAAACTTTTAATTGAAACAGGGTGTGAAGAGTTTTTCTGTCAGAACGTTCATTAAGACAATGGCAGTATTGATCTTCCTTTTATGTTAAACACAGAAACATGAAACAGTTTGAGAGATGGATTGTTTGTGCTGCTGAGATAAAAATGGGGAAGATGGAAAATTCACACTATACAGGAATTTTCAAATGTGAAACTCACATAGCTTTCCATCTTCTGTTATAGGTGTGTGTTACAATACTGCTGTAGGGTTACAATAATAAACTGTAAGGTTAACTTAACTTAAGCATAAAACTGAATTAATTATAACATGTTCAAAGTGGCAAGTAAATGAACTGGGATTTGATAGTTCATTTAAAAACTGACAGAACTAAAAGTTATGATCGACTGATATAGGTTTATCAATAACTGATGCTCATTTAAACATTCTTTGTTTCTTATAAAAGCTACAGAAGTGATTTTGTCTTTGTCTTTTGATGAACATCAAGCACAGAGAAGGCAGAAGGAATATTACTTGTGGCCACTTTAAGAGCTGCACGGATCCAATATACTGTTACACACAGATTTTCATTCTCAACTGTGTATGTTCATTTCAGACAGAACTGACAAGGTTTACATGAATCTTCACCAAACGCTGCATTTTGACATATATTTGCATATATTTGAGCGTTCAGGTAAACGTTCACTTTACTTGTCCGTGTTCTGTTTCGTCTCTGAGTGCATACACAGAACAGCACAAATTCTCTATTGTGCCTTTAAAAACATAACATCAACTAAACATTAATAAATCAAGCATGTCCCATTTTATGAAAGTCACGAACATGGTTTTACTGATTTGCATGTGAAATTGGCCTTTTATGGAGGAGCTAAACCACTGGAAAGGGGGCGGAATTTGGAAAAATATCTTGATTATTGTATTTTCATAATCGTTTAAAGACAAAATCGAAACTGAATTTTGATTAATTGCACAGCCCTAAGGGAAGGTATTTAATATCTTTAAATTAAACTTATTTATTTATACACACCTATGCTCACTAAATTGCTACATTGTGATTAAAAATATGACCATTTTAGAAAGTGTGCATTATGTCAGCCACTGTATTGTGTCTATAAGTGAAGACATGGAAATATCTGGTCTCTAGTGTGTGTATTGATCTGCTAGTGGAGACTGTATCAGAATGATACTTGTTTGTATTTTCTGCCGTTGACTCACTTTTATAAATTACAGAAAGCTATTCTGAGTATAAATAGGATCCATTAAACAGCATCCATGCCTGGTTGGGCAGACAAGCTGTGAGTTTTTTTTCCATCTTGTAATTTCTTTGTCACTCTTGTGAGAGAGAATCGACTGGCCGGATCTCTTCTAATGGATGACACGCTGACAATGACCGGTGGTTCTGCCCCTCCCCTCGATTCCTTAGATAAAGCCATCACAGAGATCTCTATGAAATACCTCTTCCTTAAACACAGCTCTCTCTCTCCTTCCCTCATCATTACAGCAGACGTTATGGCATATGACAGCTCTCTCAGAATAAACACACACTTGCGTGCTAGTCTCAACCTCGGCCACAGTTCACCAACTCTCTGATGAATATTGCATAAACAGCAGACACTGACTCAAATCGACAGCTCCAATACTGTTGGCTGGCTGCTACTAATCATTTAATTTGCCGAAGTTTGCGAGGTTCATGGCATTGACTTTAGTCAGAGCTTAGTTCACATGTGAGTGCACAGATATCAATGAGGAGAACTGGCCTCCTGACTGAGCCTGCATTCTCCCAAGTTTTTTGTTTTGTTTTCTGCATTTCTGTTACTGATGGAGTTTGGATTCCTTGCTTAGTTATGGAATTGCACTGACACTATTGGATGGTTAATAGATTAATTCCAGCTCATTCCATTATTGATGAAATTCACAGTTATTGAACCAACCTGAAACAACAATGAACCGATTACAATTGAATTATGACTGTTTACTATTATTTTAGAGCTGCTTTACATCAGAATTGTATTTGCAGGACTCTGCATTTGTGACTGAAAACTACTGCGACTATGAAAAATATTTAGGAGCACCATGTGTGAATGAACAATGATGGTGCCGCGGATGGCAGCCTCTGTGCGTAGCTCTCCAGTTGTTTTAGTGTTTTTGTTTGTTTTTCCTGTTTTTTGTTTTGCAAACACAATCAGTTTTACCCGTGATGAACTGCTGAACATTCGGCAGAACACACCACAAAACTTTCAACCAGTTTTCGATTATTCAGACGTTTTATTTAATGTTGTAGTTGGCAGAGCGGCGGCGCTGATCAAGCGATACAGGACGCGCAGACGGGGAAAACGAGCCGGCGCGCTCGTGAAGCTCAGACAGCGCGGTCTCCGCACATCGTTGCCAAGCATACATCTGGCAAATCTCCGCTCTCTTCCCAACAAAACGGACAAACTCTTCCTGCTCTCCCGGTCTAACAAGGATTTCTCAAACTCTGCCGCTCTGTGTTTCACGGAAACCTGGCTGAATGACGCGATCCAGTTGCCGGGCTACCAGCTTGTTTAGAGGCGATCACAACGCAGAATCAACGGGGAAATCGCGTGGCGGCGGGACGTGCTTTTACATCAATGAAAGGTGGCTGTAGCAAAGTCTGTGAAGAGATGGACCAACGAAACAGAGCAGGTTTTACAGGCATGTTTTGAATGTACTGATTGGAGTGTTTTCGAAGCTGCTGCTACCGATCTGGACGAGCTCACAGACACTGTTACTTCATATATCAGTTTCTGTGAGGATACGTGCATTCCTACGAGGACTTGTTTAACTTTCAGCAATGACAAACCATGGTTCACTGCAAAACTCAGACAGCTCCGTCACGCCAAAGAGGATGCTTACAGGAAAGGGGACAGTGTCTTGTATAAGCAGGCCAAATACACACTGGAAAAGGAGATCAAAGTGGCAAAGAAGAATTATTCCGAAAAGATAAGGAATCAATTCTCTTCCAGTGACTCTTCATCAGTGTGGGACAGCCTGAAAGCCATCACTAACTACAAGACACCATCCCCCTGCATGGTAGAGAATCAGCAACTGGCAGATGATCTGAACGAGTTCTATTGCAGGTTTGAAAAAACACCATTCACACCTCCAACAACAGCCCTAACAACACCGCTCTCCCCCACTCCGACAATCCACTTCAGTGAAAGAGATGTTCGCCAGGTCTTCAGACAGAACAAAAGAAGGAAGGCACCAGGCCCTGACGGTGTGACACCAGCCTGTCTGAAAACCTGTGCTGACCAGCTGGCCCCCATTTTCTCACTAATCTTCAATTGGTCTCTGGAGATGTGTGAAGTACCGAACTGCCTCAAACGTTCGACAATCATTCCCATTCCAAAGAAACCCAAAATAACAGGACTCAACGACTACAGACCTGTGGCGCTAACATCTGTCGTCATGAAGTCATTTGAAAAACTGGTTTTGGCTCATCTGAAGGACATCACCGGACCCTTACTGGACCCCCTGCAGTTTGCTTATCGAGCAAACAGGTCTGTAGATGATGCAGTGAACATAGGTTTACACTTCATCCTGCAGCATTTGGATAAATCAGGGACTTATGTGAGGATCCTGTTTGTGGACTTCAGTTCAGCCTTTAACACCATCATCCCAAACCTCCTCCTTCCCAAACTAACTCTCTGTGCCCACTAACTCTCTGGGCTCTCTGTGCCCACGTCAGTCTGTCAGTGGATCAACAGCTTCCTGACAGACAGGCAGCAGCTAGTGAGGCTGGGAAAATTCTCATCCAGTACCCGTACTATCAGCACTGGCGCCCCTCAGGGTTGTGTCCTCTCCCCACTGCTCTGCTCCCTGTACACTAATGACTGTACCTCCAAAGACCCCTCTGTCAAGCTCCTGAAGTTCGCAGACGACACAACACTCATCGGCCTCATTCAAGACGGTGATGAGTCTGCTTACAGACAGGAGGTTAAAGAGCTGGCTGTCTGGTGCAGTCATAAGAACCTGGAGCTCAACACGCTCAAGACTGTGGAGATGATTATTGACTTCAGGAGAAACCCCCCTGCTCTCCCCCCACTCACCATCATGAACAGCACCGTAAACACAGTGGAGTCATTCAGGTTCCTTGTCAATACCATCTCCCAGGACCTGAAGTGGTGACTCCATTGTGAAAAAGGCCCAGCAGAGGCTGTACTTCCTCCGCCAGCTGAGGAAGCTCAACCTGCCACAGGAACTGCTGAAACAGTTTTACTCTGCCATCATTGAATCCGTCCTCTGCACTTCAATTACCATCTGGTTCAGCTCAGCTACCAATTCTGATCTCAGAAGACTACGTCGGATAGTCCGGACTGCTGAACGAATCATTGGTACAACCCTCCCTACCCTTCAAGATCTCTACTTATCCAGAGTGCGCAAAAGGGCTGGCAAAATCACTCTGGACCCCTCACATCCAGCACACTCGCTCTTTGAACTGTTACCATCTGGTCGGCGCTACAGAGCACTGAGCACCAAGACGACCAGACACCGGAACAGTTTTTTTCCCCAGGCAATCCATCTCATGAACACTTGTCAGTAAACGTGGAACATGCAGCACTATTATACACTTTATTAATCTATTCAGGATTTATTAATACCTACTTACATCCAAATTTGCACCTAATATTCCTGTACATAGTAATGGCATACTCTGTATATTGTGTTTTTGCTATTTTGCACTTTGCACTTTGTCTTGTGTACTTGTGTATTGTTCTTTTTTATAATCTATGTCTTGTCTTGTCACTGTCACTCTATTACACTGTGGAGCTGCTGTCACTAAAACAAATTCCTAGTATGTGTAAACATACCTGGCAATAAAGCTCATTCTGATTCTGATGTGCGACTGACCCGATCAGCATACAGTTTCTACGATTAATGTATCATGGACATATCTCAGAAGGGTAAATAAGAGATTGATTGTGCAGTGTAGAGAGCTTTCATTGATTATAATGGAACTTTGTGAGATTGTTATGAACTAAGATTTAATGATTTTAAGGGCGTTTGTAAATGAGATATTGATTTAATACAACAGTTCAATAAACAAGAAGTTTAAGCTGGAAGTAGCTGGTTTTAGCTGGTCTCCCAGTTAGACCAGCAAAACCCCTCTAAAACCAGCCTGCTGACCAGCTATGACGAGCCTGGCAAACCAGCCTAAGCATGTTTTAGCTGTTTTTTTCAGCAGGGCACATGGCAAAATCACATGACTAGACAGGAACTATGACTAAAGGTGTGTTTACCGTAGCGCTGCACAGATCGATCAAATTCTGATAAATTTCTGTAAATTTACCGCAATAGCAATTTGAGAGCAGCCGGCACAGTTTCTCCAGAGCGGCTGCAGGAGCTTTGATGACGACACAGCTGTTTCATGATTGAAGAGATTCACCACATGACAACGATCAGGTTTTTCGGGTTTATTCTAACCTTTTCAATTCCAATAATAGCCACAAATCTGTGTTTTTAAAACAGTAAAAGCTTGTTTACTGTAGTCGCAACGTTATATTGACTCTCGTTTATCATAAAACACTGATAAAGGCATATACACCCACTTTATTAGTATTTAAATAGTTTTTACAGATGGAGCTATATTAAGCAGTATGTAAAAAGTGCTTCTGTTACTTATGAAAATGTTTCAGAAACTGTGTATTTGACATTTATTGAATTTAATTCACTTTATCTGTGCTAGAGTGTGTAAACACCACATGAGTGTTACTACTGAGAGCAGAAAGTGTCTGTTTTCAACTCCACCCGACTGCAACCGGGCTTCAAGTCGAACACACCTTAGGACAAATTTACAAAATCAAAGACATGAAAACAATGAACAAGAAACTAAATTCAAAACCATCATGAGATTAATTACACTTGAGAGGCTTCCAAAACCTAAAAAATCCTAAAAGGTAATAAAGGCATCATAAAATGAATTCCTATGAATCAGGCAGATACATGCACATCTGGTAAACACTGCACTTAAGCTTGTGTAAGCGTAAGTTTGTTGCTCATCATATTCAACTACAGAGGCACTGGAAACACTGTGTCTTTTACAATACAGTGCTCTGTTTGCATCCACAAGAGTACAGACATTGAATAACCGTTAATGGAAATTAACATCAGTAATGATTTGTTTCCAGTAAATAAAAAAGTGCATCTTGTACCTGTCTCTTTTCGTTACTGTGTGCAACAGATGCTTTGATAACGTGTACCAATCTAGAAAGGACCGGCACATCCTGTGAGTCCTAGTACTCAGAAACGACCTTCAAAATGTGGAATATTTTCACCGTTACCTGATTTGTATTACTGTACTGAATTGGCTGCTGAAGCAATTTAGGCAGTGTGCACACATAACAACACCATCAGTGGCCACAGTTCCTTCCTAGTGAGACTTTATCATCAAAGAACAAAGCTTTGCCAGTTGAGACTATCATATTCTGGAAGGATTTCTCAGGGAAAGAAGTGGTTTAGCTACAAGATGAATAACCCCGATGGGGATGTCCCATCTATCAGTGGTGTCCGTGTGCAAGTGGCCTCTCTACAATGCCGTGCTTCAGCCCTGAAAGCATCGGACTAGAGAGAGATGGCAGTCTTTGAACGTCCTCTGATAAATGCGACCTCTGCTGTACAATCGCTCAGGCTGAGATCCTACCACAAAGAAGACACATAGCTGTAGAAATATTACACCACATATTATTGAATAAAAATGATGAATGAAATATGATAACCCCCTGCTAATAGCATTCCCTCTTGCTGCACATCTGTAACCTCTTCCATGGTCGCTGTCCCGAAGTCTAAAAGGCAGCTGGAGAATAATGCAGTGACAAGAAACATTTCCTGAAGCCTTTTCACAGACAGTCCTTAACCATCGGGACTTTGGATGACCGCCACTGGGTTCTTTCTTGTGTTCTCGTTCATCATCCATGCGTTACATCCCAGCGCTGGTGCCTAGTGTCGCCCCGGGCTGCTGAATTGTTTGACGAACGCCGTCCTGCATAATGCCGTTGATGATTGTTTAATTTCAGTCACCTGGCAGATTTTTGGGAGCTTGTCAAGTCAGCTATAGCGCTGGGCAGAGCTGTCGCCTTTTAGGAAAACAAAGAGCATTTTCAAATAGAACAGCTAAAAATGATCTGTTATTTGGCAGGCAAAACTGTTATTATGATTCAACATCCTGCAATACTAAGCACAGGCAAGAAGGTCTTAAAATGCAGTAGGAAATTATGATTGAATGTGAAATCTGTGAAAAGGATTTTTGCAGTGATGATTGCGGTTTGTCCGTCTGGCATATTGAAAACCTCAAATCAGGGCTAGGCAGTAAAACAGTGTCCAAGTGGGATGGTGATGAAAAATGGATGTTGATAGTACATAGATAGAACAGATAGTATTGTGACAATGGCAAGTAGACATATAAGAGATAAATAATAAGAAATAAGAAATAATACGGTTACAACTTCTGATTCTAATTATGTATTAACTAAGACAGGTCTTTACGTCTTGAGTATTTGGCGCTGTGATGAAAACCATTGTGAATACAGGACTCTGAATGGCTGTTTAAAACATTGAAATCCTGTTCAAAAGCAGAAAGTAGGCTGCAGCTTCTTTACCAGGATTTCTGTACAGCTGCATTTCTGATGTTCAATCTGCATTTCTTAGGCTTCACTAATGGTTAGGTTAAAGGTGGAACTTAATGCTTACTTTAGGCAGTAAAAGTATTGTAAAAGTAATTTTGATTCACTTATTGCCTTAATGATCTCCCCGTCTAGTAAATGAATCAGAACCAAGTCAACAGGATGACTGAAAACAACCACCAAAAACAAATTATTTATTTACTGATGATTCACTAAATTTGGTGTATGAAGAACCTAGATAACAGCATTTGGGTTTGGAATGAGTACATGAAAGCAGGGTTTTTATTGGAAAAGTTGAACTGTCCCTTTAAACTGCTTCATTTTGTGAAGGGTTAATGTGAGTCAAAACTGCTGAGGTCATGTGCTTTATTTTGGAGGGCACTGAATATTTCAGGCTGAGCCGTTGTAGCTTGGAGCTGGACTATTTGTCTTTTCCAGAACAAACTTGTAGACACATTAAAGTAAGTCTGTCCTTGGAAATTAACCGTAGTCTTGGTTTGTTGACGGAGATTGAATGTTATATGCTGTAGTATAATGCAAACAATAATGTGATATAACAATGTTGCATACAAAGGTATGATTGTTGTATTTTACTTTTTAATTGAACTGAATTTTAAACCACAGCATAACTGAAAATCTATCAGTTGACAGTTTTTACAGTTAGGGAAAATTAGATTTTGTAACAAGCATTCCTGAACCAACATATTTTATTTGTCTTGAAGCAACATTCCTGTCAAGTAAGAAGGTGTTTTTAATGTGTGTTTCTATCTAAAATCTAAAATTCCAGCTCTAAACCTAACCGCACACTGGTTTCCTGATCCTGTTCTGAATTCTCTGCTGAAAAAAACAGCGTATGCTGGTTAGGTATGTTTTGGTGCTGGGATGCTGGTTTATGCTGGTCCTTAGCTGGTTTATGTTGGTCCTTTGCTGGTTTATGTTGGTCCTTTGCTGGTTTATGCTGGTCCTTGTTAGTTTGCTAGCTAATTGATCAGCTTGGTCAAGGTTTGGTCCAGAAAGCATGTTGGTGAACCTGATTGGCTAGCACAGTTTATCTGGTAAAGCTAGCAGACTAAAGTAGTCTTGTCGTTTAAGCTAGTTGAGCAGTCTGATGCCGTATATTCAGCCTGGCAACTCCAGACCAGTTTCATGAAACAACACGGACCATTAAATGACCCAACCCCTTCAGAGGTTTTCAAAATCCACAGGTGGCTTGAGGAGACAGGAAGGAGGGCATGCCGCTGAGCTACATATGCTAATGTTTC
Source organism: Garra rufa (assembly GCF_049309525.1). Lineage (NCBI taxonomy): Eukaryota > Metazoa > Chordata > Actinopteri > Cypriniformes > Cyprinidae > Garra > Garra rufa. Next base: position 8,141,655 of record NC_133371.1, read on the forward strand.
ATTCATTCAGCGGTCCGTCACAGCTCAGCATTCAGCGCTCCTTGGCCAAGTGAAGAGTCCTGATGACTGAACACTGCTTGACAAACTGAGCTACTGTGCCTCCAAGCCCTCTGGTACATCACAGGCTTCTATTTGGTCATGATGTGAAATATGATGTCTATTTCCCTAAGCTTCCATTTTACATGTGGTAAACAAAGCTATAGGGCATGAGCTGCTTTCTTCAAAAAGTAAAAGATGCATAGAAGTTTGATGTTGATGACTGGTGGCCTGGACTGTAGGGCTGCACTCGACTAAAGATTTTTCACAATCTGAGAATATTTGTTTTCCATTTAGTTTATTGTAAAGTAGACATTTCATTCTTTGTAGATATATTTGAAGTTTTATAGTTTTGGTTAATTTCTGTTTTCTTGATGCACTCAAATTCACAGAGACCGAGACAGTGGAAAGCACATCCTGTTTGCTTTCATTGTTTTACAAAAGCACAATGTTTAGTTGTTATTATTGGTGCACACAAATAAACGTAGAGTCTTTACCAATTTGAAAAATGTATTATTCTTATCTGTATAACCAAAAATGATTTAGTATTTTCAAGAGCAAGTGACCGCATTGGTCTCATCAAGTGCACTACTGTTCTGCTTCCACACTCCGCTCAGACACTTCAATAGCGCACATTTTTCTAGGTTAACATTAGATTGAGTGGCCATGTGTAGTTGCGACTTCTTACATGCTTTATATGATAAGATATATTTGAGGTCAATGAATGGACTGCATGACTTCGCCACTTCCTGTGATTCTGTGACTAAGTGACTAGTAAAATTTTGGTCAGCCAAGCCTCTTCTCGTCAACAAACAGTTAGTCGGCTAGTAGGGGCAGCCATTCTGGACTGTATGTTTCACTCTCCGTTGGAATGTTTATTTGTTAAGGGTCAGGACACTGGATCAGTGCCTTGTGAGTCTATCAGTGCTGGGCAGTTTCAGACGAAAAGCAATCAAAGATAGCCTGTGTGTGGACTGGTATACCCTACAAATGTCCCCAGTAATACCAGCAAATTTTGACCTTGTGGGGACATTTTTTGGTGGTGTGTGTGTGGAGATAAAAACAAAAACATTATCAAAGGGATATTGTGTAACAAAAACCAACACTTACATAATAAATTGTAATACAATTCCACTCGACTCCTAGTAATTTCTAGACAAAAATGCCAATGGTCGGTAGAGATGGTGTTTTTTTGATTGGCTAAGAAAATGTGGCTGCTCCATTGATTTTATGTAATTTCTAAAATATTATAACTGCATGGGTATTTTGACATTTTTTCTAGTTTTGCCAAGCGCTGAAATATTTATTGGATAGCAATTGTGAGTAAAAAATATTTCATCTAGTAAATCACAAACTAATGGAAAAGTCATGTGAATTCACTGGTTAAATACTATAAAAACCGTACAGACATCACTGCAGGTGTTCGTTCCACAAACACGATTGAGCATGGTTAGCTAACTGCCCAGAATTTTGGACCAGGAACTGTTTGTAATCATTTTGTACAAAGTCATGCTCAGGTGGAGAAGCAACAAGCCTGACTGCCTGATCTCTTCATGGCACTAGGAACATGGAGCTCTTGAAGTCGATCATGTAAAGTCTGGACTCGCATTAGATGTGTCAGTTAATCCCAAAATACCCACACCTGACATTGTGATCTCCAGCATTTTAAGGCATGTTCCTTTCTAAAGCATGCAGAAAGCATTTAGTGACACACCTGCTGTAGGTGAAGAGTCCTTTCAGGCAAATTTCTTAACCAGAGGAAAGCACTTTGATGCTCTGTTTATAATCACAGCTGGCTGATAGCATACAGTGACAAGCACCTGAAGGCTTTTTCGAGCAGAGGTGCAGATACGCCCACCCATCAACACACACACACACACACACACACACACACACACACACACACACACACACACACACACACACACACACACACACACACAAGTGTGCATTTTCAAAGATGCAATTCAGATATGCTGAATGAGAGGCAGCATTTGCTGGTGTTAAATGACTTTTGATCACGGGCTGTTCGTGCACGCTGAGCTGCTCATTCCATCTATTTCTGGAACAGGCGTAGTTTGGTTTTTAACATTGGTGGGGTTATCTTAAATTAGACAAGTTCTCTTAAAAATAAATACATATATTTTATTCTTTTTATATTTATGAATTGTTTTAAAGATCTATGGCTGTTAAAGGGATAACACACCCAAATTACATACAATAGCAATTAAGCTTAAAATAAACTTATCCTCAGGCCATCCAAGATGTTGAGTTTGTTTCTTCATCAGATTTGGATAATCCTTTATCTGAAAGTGGTGTTCATCAGATTCCAAACAGCTGATAAAAACATCACAATAATCCACACCACTCCAGTCCATCAGTTAACACCTTGAAATAAACAAACTTGTTTTCATAAACAAATTCATCATTAATGCTTTATTTTAACATCATTGTGTTTTTTAACTTCAGTCTGTTGTTTCTGGCTAAAATACAAGTCGTTTTTCATAATATGGACAGATCAAGGACTGTTTATAAGCAAAAACAGTTGGTAGATTTTGATGCTAGAAAACAACATGAAATTGACTTTTTCACTGGAGGAAGTGTTGTTATGAATTATGGACTTACATTTTAGATAAAAAACATCTTGATGGATTTGTTTAAGCTTTTGTCTTTTCTCAAGATGTTAACTGATGGATTGGAGTGGTGTGGATTATTATGATGTTTTTATCAGCTGTTTGGACTGTCATTCTGACGGCACCCATTCACTGCAGAGGATCCATTGGTGAGACAGTGATGGAATCACACATTTATATACCTTAGGTAGCATATTAGCATAATCCCCACCTGCCTGTGAAATACAAACAGTCTGACCTACCCACAACATCATGTCATGAAGACGCTGTGTTATGTGCCGTGAAAACAAGTTTGTTTTGCTATCATTGCCGAAAGATAATAATGTGAAGAATCAGTGTTTTTTTTTTTTTTTTTTCCACAGCAATACAATGCAAAACTTTTGTTGTGTGCTCATCATTTTACAGAGGACTGCTTCTCTAATCTAGTCTATGAAAGATAACTCCATACCTTCTTTATTTGGACCAACTAGTCTCTGAACCACAACCTGTAAGTATGATTGCCTTTGCATTATTTGTAAAGCTTCAGTTACCTTTAATTGTGCATAAAAAGGGCAAATAATTGATACAGTTTTCCCATTTCTTGAAACTGTTCACTTAACCATGCTAAGGTAACTTGTCCGTACCCAAATGTACACTTAAGATTGGAGGAATGGTATACTAAGCACACATACACACTCATGCAAACATGAATCTTCACTAGAGCTGACACACTTTATGTACGTAGCTCTGTCTTTACACCCCTCTGTCAACACTATAAATGTGAATCATGTGTTGTGGCTCATCTTTAATTCATGTGCCTCTCTTCATAAATCTGTTTACTGTAATAGTCTATACCTGGCCTGTTTTATGTATGTAAATAAGCTCTTCTCTGAGAGATCTTATCCAGCGTAATATGCATCTGATTTGCATGGTCGCTGAGCTTGACTTTCCTCTGAAGGGTCGTATTAGCCTGCAGTGGAAGCAGACGCTGCACTGTTGCTGCAATCTAACAGATTCACCAGTTGACAACCAATGTCTTAAAGTAATCAAGTTTGACCCTATTGTTTATAATGCTTTGGAGAACATTAATGAACACACTCACGTATTTCTTTGCTGATCATTTTGGTGCATGTAACTTGAAGTAATTTGCTCCTTGATCATGAACAATCATTCTGAGTCAGAGCAATTTTGAGTGCAATCACAACAATGCAATTTTTGTACAATGTAATTTACAGATGCCATAGTGGCTAGATTTTACTGCCTTTTGCTGTGATCATAATTCAATTTCCTTGAATTTGACATAAATGCTGTTAAGCCCATAAATGTCGAAAAACCCAGTCATACATTGGTAGTTGTTCATGAACATCTCGCTCAAAGTTTTATTTTACCCAAATGTGTTTTAATTTGTGTTCTGATTAAGGAATAAAAACATTCCTAAACAGATCTGTTATTGTTGTAAATAATTTGTGCAAAGTAAATACATGTTCTTTACAAGTCATCATTTTCTGCGTGTAAAATATATAAACAATTCAATCCAAAAAAGACAGCATGCATATTTTAGCATGCAAATGTTTCCTGTCAATGCCATTTATCACTATTTGCCTACTACTAGCTGAATAATTATATAGTTAACTCAACCCCAGGTATTTGGAAAAATGATAATTACGAAGCCTTCAGTCGGCTCCAGCGAGGAGGATGAAAGCTTAATGGAACATAGAGGAATACTCAGAGAAGACATTCATGACAGTCAATTAAGCACAAACAATAGAGTGTTATTTATTTATTTATTTATGTATTGAAGACATAAAAACCCCTTCCAGACATCTGCCACCCTTTCTGCTTAATAAAGTCTGTCTGCTTTAGTGTTCATAACCACAACAAGACAGATTTACCCCAAAACTGTGGCTACGGGCGAAGCAGGAATTTAGCATGTTTTAGCTGTGTTAACTCTGCTTAGTTAAAGAAACCTGATTGCTCGAAACCGACGGCTCAGCACAGCTGAGGATGGAGCGCTTATCGGAAGAAACACGCTGCTGAGGAATGGAAAGCTGTGGCTTTCTGTGACCCACTGGCACTGCATTTGCTTGAGGAGATTATGAGGACAGTAGGTGACACAAAGTCAGCTCTGCATTAGTTGGGCTCATTCTGACCGTAAACAACTAGAGTTCATGAAGCCACAAAGAAGAATTTGTCCTCATTTCTATGCCCACATTGCACTAGTTGGATTTATGTCTTTATTTAGTAATAAAGGTTGTCAAACAGCCATAGTCCTGTATAAGAAGGTTCTTTAAACTTTAATTGGTCGTGTCTCTTGTGATAACTGCTACCAGTCACTTCTTTGAATTCAAGAGCAGCCAGCGGCAAACTGTTCTGTTCATTTCAGTATTTTCAAATAATATCTCAAACATTTTATAAAAGCGATATTAGCTTGTGTTTAGTAAAAGAATGGTGCACATTTTAGTGCTAGATCCATTCCATTTGTAACACATCCATTCCTCTCCACTAATGCAAGTAGTGTTTAGGAGAAAATAACATACAAAAGGCCTTTTATCATCTAAAAAAGGTTTAGTGAACTTAGCAATTTACCAACATCTTATCTATTGATGCTGTTAACCCATTTGTGCTCAATTTTTTCTAAATGGTTTTACGCATATAGTCGTGTTAATAGTGTCCTATGTGATTTTTTTTTTTCTTGAAAATCATATTTGAATGTGTGGCAACTATAGTTGCAATTGGGCAAATATGTTGTATGCACCCTTCAATGTCAAACTTGAATACACTGCAAACAATGCTTTTCTTACTTGGATTTTTTTTAAATGACAACTATAAACTGTGGCAACTATAGTCACTAATGGGCTTAAACAAACAAGCAAACAAACAAACAAACAAACAAACAAACATAAACAGGATATGAAGTTTTTTGGAGAGTTATAAAACTGTACAATGACGGACTAATGTAAATCGTGTAAATGTACTCTTTTTATGTACACTTAGGTGGCCTTTCATTTTACTGATATAATAAATATCATTATCTGCATTTATGATTCGCAGATTCAATGAAATTAAACACTGCTGTAAGCTGTGTAAATCACGTCTATCAATAATACATACTACAAAAGACCTTTACCTTTAGAAACAATTCTTAATTGTTTTTCTAATTCTTGTATTTTATTTTTTATTTTATCATGACACATGTAGACTTTATTATTTTGTTTTAATGAACTGGTTTACAAATGCATTTTATAAAAACTGACCGTATTATAAAAATACGTTTTCCAATAATCAGCATGACTTCTTGCCTTACTAAAGCGCAGTTGTAGATAACCCCAGCTATTACTGAGCTAGTTTGGACATTTACAGTATGCACAGACTGCTAGTTTTATAAATATAACACCAGTTTGGCACAGATAAGGTACATGTACCCAACTCCTGCTATCATTAATGTATTTGCAGTTTACGGTAAATGCAGAGAAGCATTTGAGAATATTCCATGCTGGCTTCAGCATCTGGCTCTGTAGTCTCCCCATGGCTCTCAATCCCAGATGAACACCCTGGAGTTAATCATTGTGCTAAAAAGATCATTAGTGCTAATTAGCATGCAAATACCTCCCTTTAGTTATTCACCCCATTAATATTAGAAGGCATGCTTTTATCATGTATGTGAATTTGATTGCGTTAATTTTCTGTGAAATGCATCCATTTCTTTAAAACATAAATGTGCAACAAAAGGAAAAAATAAGACATGGCCAAGAACAGACAGTTACTGTATCAGCAGTGAGAAGTACAGAGCTTGCAAAGTCCAGATAATGCTAGAGAATGGTCTTGGATTTCTTACTGTGCTTGTTGGAAGTCATCTCCAATACATTGGTCTTCTGATATCATAACCCTCTCAAATGCTCAGGAATGAATCGTCTTCTTTGACATTTCTAATGTATGTCCTCCCAAATGGATAGAGCAACACTTCGGGTACAGTAGGGATAATAGAGCTCATAATTCTTTGGTGAAAGATTGTATTTGTATTTTATAGACCGGTTCGGTGATGGTCAAATCTAATGCTTCTCGGCTTTAAGGTGATACGTTATAGAAGAACACCTCCATTCTCTCTGGAAGGATTTCAAATTGATTATCCGACTGTGGTCATCCGCTGTGGCCGGAACAAATGTGCGGACAGCATGTGTGCTTGTACAGCCTTATACAGTCATTCATCAGAGCAGACTAAGTGACAGTGAATGTTAGCTCTCAGTTGATATTGACCTAATCTGAACTGTCAGTCATGGATACTGACTAGAGTATTTGACTTTTTGACATTTAATACATGCAGATTTCTAAATGTAAAAAACTGTGCCGCTTATGTAAATATTCAGATTAGAGGTCAACATCGAAATAAATAAATACATACATACAGACGTACATGCAGAAATGTGGAGCTTGAAAATAGCACTGCAAATATCAGTGTATGTCACAAAGTTGAGGGACAAAGATGACTGAAATCCTGATATTCGAATTTTAATCAAATATTTACTTTGGCAGTGGACTATCAGACAAAAATATTCTGTTAATCTGATCAGTAGTAAGTCACACAAATGGCTTCCTTTCTCTCGAGTCTTCGGTCGGTCTGAAGGGCCAAACGGTTCTTGTTCCCTCATCTAAACGCTGTTCTGCTGTATTCCAGAGAATGGCACTGGAGAGAGCAGTTCACCACTTTTTAGAAATAACTTCTTGCAGTGGAAGTGAAGCAGTAAAATTCTTGATGGATTGCTCCAGCTGCTTAATAGAGGCCCTGATACACACATCAGACAGAATCAGTATATTACTTGTAGGTAACAATAATACGGTTATTGTGAAGAAGCTGGTTAAACGCTATGGTGCTGTAGACCAGGTGACAGAATTCATTCATTCATTTAATTCTACCCCTATTTAAAGTAACATTAAAACCAAGCATGTATTTCTGACAAGCAAAGTGCCGCTTTTATTATAAAACAAGAAAATTTGAGTGCTGTAAACAGTCAAATGACATCAAATTATCTCATCTTTTGCCGTCTAAACTGACCACACCAGCAGCCTTCTTTAGCAAATCCCGCTGCTGTTCATTGTGTCTATTCATTTGTAGCACTTAATAGCAAAGAACAAATATTGACTGTACATAAAGATTGATTTAAGAAACTCTCTTCGATACAGAAACTTGCCCTGTGAAAGTTATTTTTTATGTTTAAAATACAAGCAAGAACACAGTTTTCTCTGAATATCCTAATGATTGCAAATGTTGATTTTATATAACTGTTTAACAAAAAGGTAATATTAAGTAAGCACTTTACATTTTAAATGTAGCCTACATTTTAAACACAATATTGTCAATATTGTTTGTTATTTTCAACAAAACCAATAGTTGCAATGAAATCCGCTAATGAAGTTAATCCGTTAATGAAGAAATCTGCAGTTTTGAACAATTTGGAGTCAATGAACTACAGCCATTTGCTTCCTATACTGAATGAATAAAAAGACAGCGGTGCCTCATTCATTAAGACAGTGACTTGCCGCCACCTACTGGCGATTTTAGTTTTAACTCTAATCACTTAATTTTGAAAACTATTTGAAAATCTGAAAAAAAACAAACAAAAAAAAAAAAAACGAAATATTGAGAAAATCCCCTTTATTTTGAAAATTAAGTTCTTAGCAATGCATATTACTAATACTAAGTTTTGATATATTTACGGTAGGAAATTTACAAAATATCTTTATGGAACATGATCTTTACTTAATATCCTAATGATTTTTGGCATAAAAGAAAAATTATAATTTTGACTCATACAATGTATTTTTGGCCATTGCTACAAATATACCTGTGCTACTTAAGACAGGTTTTGTGGCCCAGGGTCACATTAATTATACACTTAATCGAATGTTAAGAATATGATATAAAAGATGCCTCTATAAAAGGTAAAAACTTATTTGTAAATCAATTTAAAGGGAAAAATTGTATCCCTTAATGGAAAAGGTGTGACTGCAGTCTAAGTAGGGGTACTCAGAAGAATGTAAAATGCCCCAAGGGGTACGCCACTATAAAACGTTTGAGAACCACTGCTGAAGACAAAGCTTAGTTGAAGCAATTTAACCATTTTATGTTTTAACCTATATTACCATTTTCAGCAATGGGGAACTATTTGGCTCTTTCTGAGTTAACACATTTTTATTGTAATAAATACAGTGCTTTTCAGTGTTTTTGGATCAAATATATCCAGTTTTTGGTTAAACTGATTAATTAAAAATCGCATTTCTTGTGGCATGACAAGTTTGATGTCTGATTGAGAGATGTGAGAGATTTCCACATGCAAATGTCCACACATTTGTAGACTGAGTCAGCTGGTGTGTCAGCACTAGCACAGAAAGGCTCAAAAATATCAAGAGGACAACACTTTCCCCAGTCCCTGTTTTACCCAGTTGCATTAAACATCGAGTCAGGGCCTGCCAGAGTAGATTCGGGCCATTCTCATGGCTAAAGCCGCAGGCTTTCAGTAGAAGTCAATGGGAACATGGCGCCGTTTCCTCAAGGCAGGCCACAATAATTGGGCACACTTAACCATTGGCGGTGTCCTGCTGGGCGTGCCGGAGGTGCTGGACCCCGTGTGTTCCTACGAGCTGAAATGTTCTTGTCATAATCTTACAAGGTCTTGTGCATGTTCGGTCAGCCAGGGCTAGTGTGATAATTGCAATTAAGAAGTGTTTCACTGCAAAATTGATCTAATAAATGAGGTGATGTTTTACTCTTATGTAACACAAAAAGACAATTAAACCATCCGCTGTGTCTTATCCTTACAAAACGACTGACTTGTCAAACACAACCTGGGCTATTATTTGTGCCTCAGCAGCTCAGAGACGGTCATGCAATCTGCCAGAAAAAAAGCTTGTTAGCCCACTCAGGCTTGCCATGTTATGACAGTTATTAGGAGATGGAGTAATTGTTTTGGATTTGGAATGGTGTAAGAGATGGCAAAGCAAACGAGGCATCGGCCAGGCTGTCTGATTAGCACAACGAGCAGGAAACATCTTCTCTTTCTTCAGCTCCTCTCGTATAGCTACATTTAATACATTAACATTCTGGCTTTTTCTCTCTGCCACTCACAGAAATAATCATGTTTGATTCTTAACATGGAATTAGTTCTGCTAAATTGAACAGCTCAAAGAATAGTTTGATGCACTTGTTGCAGCAAGTTAATATTACTTGAACTCACTAACCTAGCAGTGTAAAGATGTACAATGTCAAAAATATTTATTCATTGATTAATTTAAATTGTATGGTGACCAGGAGGGTCAGATCACTTAACTTTGTTGTGGCCACAAGATTGTTTTGTCAAGGTAACGACATTCTTATGTTGTGGTCTTGGAATGCTGTGTTGAATGAAAGACATCCATTTCGCATGGCCACAACTTCTTATGTTGAGTGACCAACTCAACAGTTTAATGCGTAAACAAATCTGTGTGACCATATTATCCTAGAATTATCAGATAGATTTATAATTTATTTTTATATTATTTCCATATTATTTTTATGGCCGCTCAATCTAAAGTTGATGGAAGCTGAATAGTAGCGCGCTCACCACATGACAGATGGAGGCGCCAATGCGGTCACTTGCTTTTAAAATACTCTGTCATTCTTAGTCTTACAGATAAGAGTAAATATTCTGTAAATACGTTTCTTAGTGTGCACTTACTATTACAACAAAACATTGCACTTTTGTAAAATTAAACAGAATGCGTTTTCTGCCATCTCAGTCTCTGAACTTGAGTGCGTCAAGAAGCTTGTATGTGTGTGTGGACAGTAAAACTATATTTTTAAAGTGAAGGCTTATAAAAGAGCCTACACTTAAAAGTGTTCTTTTATTCCCTTCTTGGACAACAAACCTATCACAGTCTTCAAAAGAATGTGTCATACTTAGCAACCCCCCTCCACACTAAGATACAAGTTTTTTGTCTTTTCCTTGCTCAGAGTTGCTCTTAGATTGGTCTTTATTCACTCTTAAGCTAAGACTCCCATGTAGAAATTTTAAGCTAAATTAGGAGCTTTTGAGAAGCTTTAAGAGCACAGGTCCTGATGTTCTTTTCTATTGTTGTAATTACGTGGCAGGTGCTACACACAGTCAAGAAAAGCACAAGCACTGGTAGTTTTTCCCAATCTTTTTTCCCTCTGATCCTTTTCTGGCTCAGTTAGCCCTTTAAACAGCATCTTTTTAGCTCCAAGCATCATACTAACACAAAAAAAACTCATTTGATTTTTGAGTTCTTGGGAACATTGTTACACAGGGTGCTTTTTGCTAAGTTCAGCTCCAATCCTAATTAAACACACCTGAACAAACTAATCAAAGTCTTTGAGAGTACTTGTTGATTACAGGCAGGTGTGTTTGATCATGGTTGGAACTAACATCTGCAGGATGCTGCTCCTCCAGGACTGGAGCTGAATAGCCCTGCTTTAAGACTTCCAGGAGGATCAAGCACTCTTAGAAACAGACAGCTCAATCAGTGTAGTAAGTATTGACAAGCATTGCTTGTTCCTACACACTGGACTAAAAGTAGGAACAGATGTTTTGTTTTGCGCCAGATCTGCTGGAGAACGCCATTGGGATGGATGCTTTGCCCACACCCAAAACCATCTGCTGCTCTAAATAGTATTCATGGACACACTCCGACTGCAAAGCATGGTGTTCAATTGCAGTTATCTTGCAGTTATGCTTAAAACTATTTACAAAATTGAATTAAAATCCATCATATTATATCATTCAGACATCAATTGTGTTAAAACTAAGATGTATAGCATAATCTTCCACTATTTCTCTAAAAACTGAAACTTACATCTAGCAAATGCTTTAGCGTGTTTGAGAAGTGGAGATGATAAAAAGGGACATTCAGGCCTAGGGGTTCAGTCTTAGGTTGAAGGATTCCGAGTATGAGCTAATGTGGTTCAAGGAAATAGTTTTAGCTTTAAAAGGGTCATGAACTGAAATCTAAATTCCCTTGATCGTTCAATATATAAGCGGTCACTCTACTATAAAAACATCCTGTAAGCTTCAGAACTCAAACTGTTTTCTTTAGTCTAAAATCATCTTATATTGAAGTCGGCCTGCCAAAATGACCTCAGCAGAAGAAGATCAACAGTGGCTGCTACATCACTGCCTGTTTAGCCCCTCCCACAGATTCTACAGCATTGTCTGTTTAGCCCCTCCCACCGATTCTACAGCATTGTCTGTTTAGCCCCTCCCACCGATTCTACAGCATTGTCTGTTTAGCCCCTCCCACCGATTCTACAGAATTGTCTGTTTAGCCCCTCCCACCGATTCTACAGCATTGGCTGCGTTCGAAACCGCATACTCAATGAGTAGGTACTTAATTTCAATAAGTACTTACTTAACGAGTGCTAAAAGAGTACGTACTCTACAGCCAAATCTCGTTGAGTATGGATGTGATCTGCACGTCTTCCGCCATGTTGACGTTATCATGTGACCAACGACGTTATAACAAGTGCAACAACTTAACATATAGCGACAGGTTTAATTCATCTTTCTATAAATATTTTGATATTGATGACATTTGTTCATTTTGTGGTCATGTTGAAGAAACAGCTGTTCTTTTATTGTGATTGTAGTATAACGGATACGTTTTGGGTTCATTTAGGTTTTTGTATTTTTTAATTCTTAAAGAAATAATTTTTGTTAGGAAAACCCAAATTCTTTATTTTTGCAAAAGTTATTACTTTTGTTTTATGTTCAAAATTGTTTATCCACACGCAAAACTATAGCTTAAATTACTGTTAAATTTCTCTTTTCATCCCTGAGGCTTATCAGTAACAAAAACAAATCCAATTTTTGATAAACTATGATGTGAATATTTGGATTATTCAGAGATATTTAATCATATTTCCCTGTGTATATAATCACATACTATGATGTAAGCAAGCCTAATAGTTATGTTTTCAGGTTTTCTCATTATGATTGTCCATTGTTAAAGATAAATACCATCTTTCCCTGAGCCTGTAATAAGTTATGTAGTAATAATAATAAAAAGAAAATAAGCACAACAGGTGCTCAAACACCTCATAGCATCAGTAACACAACAACCCTACCTAGTACATCTTCCTCCATGTTTGCAATATCTGCACAAAGGAGACGTGGATCCGCTTCTCCAAGGTCTTGTGTTTGGAGAAGACAGTTGATTTTACACTCAAAAAATGTAAGTATTACTACTTAGAAATTATGATTACCTCAGAATGCACTGATCAATAATAATCATAAATGCTGACCTATAATTAATTATATTTTTTAGTAAAACAAGCATGTTTTTTTTTTCAATCAAGTAATTAATGAATGCATATGTTAATGAAACTTATGTTTTATTTACTGATAACAACATGGATATATGAGTAAAATAATAAAGTAACCATGAACATAAATAAAGACACATGGAACAAAGCTTTATTCAGACATATTGGTATTTTAGTCTTTCTCTAGATGCTCTCGCTGGCTCTTTGGTCTCTGAGGATGAAGAGACCGCAGCAACATCTGGTCCAGATGAGAGAAAGGGCAGGTGGAGTGATGGAGGGTCTCATCCATGGCACTAGACCATTTCCAGGATGCTGCTGAGGATTTCTCTTTTCTCACTGCACACACCAGTCTGCAGCAGATATTTCAGATCATACAAAGATGCACAAATATAATTATTATATATTATTGTATTAAAGATCTCTGTATTAGAAGTAACAAAATTACCAAACTTTATATTAAGTTTCGGATTTTGTTTTTCCCCAAAAATGCTGCTGTCACATTTCCTTTCAGGTCCTGCTCCACCGCAAAATATCTGCAACAAAGGCACAGAAATCTAGAATCAGAAAAGTGCTTAAAGTTTTTTTAATATTATTAATAAACTGCAACTTAAGGTTTAAATAGATGTCTGTAGTGTACTCACTCAAAGCCTTTGATGGCAGCACTGCTTCATCAGTCACTCTTCACCAGACAAGCACACTTGTCTCATCTGTCCCTGTAACATCCACACAAGATTCAGTTCCCTCTGATTCTGTGCTCAATACTACATTTATGAGGTAGCTGTTGTGTTCATTGGTTTATCATCAAATTCAAATGCTCCTGAATTTATCAACAGTACTATTAGACAAATGAAATAGATAACTCATGTTTAGTTACTATATGTACATGTGTTTATTTACATTAATGTAAAGCAGTGTTGACAACAGTGAACTCTACATAAACTCACATAACGTCCATCACTCATTTAGATGTCTGTTTGGTGTTGTGATGTGCTCATTTAATTCTCTTAGAACATGTTCCTGTCAGTTGTTAAACATTTAGTAATCATCTTTGAGATGTCTATGGTCGCTATACGTAATAAAACGTGTTTTATAGCGAAATCACAAATATACTTTAACGTTACACGTCTTGACACCTTATGCAAATCAGCAGTTTACGATACAGCTCAACAAATACGATTTTCAGACAGAGAACCGTGTTTTGGTTTGTAATACTCACATTTGTAAACACTCTCGTTGCGGTTCCCAATCACGTTCGATGATGACGTTTTGGCCTCCTGTGGCCTCCTGGGATTGAAAAGTATCCATCAGATGAACACTTCAGAATCTGGGCTGAAGCAGTAGGACATCCGGGGATTTCTCGCCTACTCTTTTATGAATACTGAGGTTTCGAACGTACTTCTTTCTTCACGTCCTCATTTTCCCTACTATATAGTAGGTAAGTAGGCATATTCGAACGCACTTTAAGTAGACGTTCGTCCGAATCTCGCGGGAATTAGTGCATTCGCCTACTCATTCTCGCCTACTCTTTTATGAATACTTAAGATTCAAACATACTTATTCACTCGCCTACTGCTTTTTGCCTACTATATAGTATGGAAGTATGCGGTTTCGAACGCAGCCTCCGTCTGTTTAGCCCCTCCCACCGATTCTACAGCATTGTCTGTTTAGCCCCTCCCACCGATTCTACAGCATTGTCTGTTTAGCCCCTCCCACCGATTCTACAGCATTGTCTGTTTAGCCCCTCCCACCGATTCTACAGAACTGTCTGTTTAGCCCCTCCCACCGATTCTACAGCATTGTCTGTTTAGCCCCTCCCACCGATTCTACAGCATTGTCTGTTTAGCCCCTCCCACCGATTCTACAGAATTGTCTGTTTAGCCCTTCCCACCGATTCTACAGCATTGACAGTTTAGCCACGCCCACCGATTCACGCATGTAGTGTAGTGTTTACTAGAAGGGTAAACGCTCGCTATTGCTTTGTCTGTAATTATAGATTGTTTGATATGTACTGAGTATTTATGTGTCCATCTTTAAAGAATGTAGGCTGTCAAACAACTGTTAGCCAATCAGTCTACAGTCCACCACACCTATTCAAACAGAGCGATTCGATGAGAGGGTTAAAACATGACAGAGAATAGTTCTAAATTCTAAATTATGATATTTTGAGGTGAAAATCTTGATAGCATTATAAGTGGACCTCAGGGAACAGCCAGGTCATGACTGCTTTTTTTTAGTAACATTAAACCCCATTTGTTTGTCAGTAGAAGTTGTATAGTTGATTTCAATTAATTTTTTTGTTTAAAATCTATCTGTGACAGCTATGTGATTGGATCTACCACTGTCTGAGTGGAAGGATATTGTAACAAACTTGTGTTGAAATGAAATGTGTTTACACTTGGCAGGTTTGGTTCGATTAAACCCAACTCTGGCGTGATTGCTCTGTTAGTGCTGTTTAGTGTGTAAGGGTGAATGCTGCCAACCAAATCTTGGGGTGCAAGCATCGGCTGCTTTAAAACTTAGGGTTTCATTCCGCTTACAAATGAGATCTGGTGTGGATCGACTCATATATATAGCATCACAGGCCAAAGACATCAAAACACACCAAAAACAGCACATGATGTCACAAGATGCAACCCAAAACAGATAGAAATGCTGAAGCATACCTGGTTCTTGTCATCATAGGATCAGTGTTGCTAATTACAGTACAGCCAGAAGAACCGTGCTGCTGTTCCTGCTGCTGTTTTAACTCCTTTACATGTTTTATAAGCTCTTTATGAGTTACAAGCTGGTGAAAATACAGTATCACTGTGTGTACAGTACACATATAGTCCAGTTTGATAATCTCGCAAGGTATACGTCATAAAAGCTTGTCCAATCAGGTTATGATTGTATCCTTATGCTTTTTGTTTTGTATCCTTAGGTTTGGTGTTAAAAATGACTGAATGCTATAAAAAAAGAAAAGAAAAAAAAAACGAGAATTGGACAACAAGTGTAGACACACATAAGTGCAATGCTGTTTCAGACAAGCTACCGAGCTCAGAAAACCCATAAATATGGAGCTGATTATGTTGGGCAAACATTAAAATATAGTAATTTACAAATCGCGCCCCATGCTAAAAGTGTTTTAGGTCATGACATATTATTGTGCAAGGAACAACACAAAAGCAAGTCATGTGTGTAATCACAATCTGTCTGAACAGGAATAAGTTCTACTGCCACTAGTGCTCATTTTTGTCGGGAACGGCAGTGAATTGTATGTATAGGTTTGTCTTTGGCGTTTTGTAAGTACAAGCCCATTTTTCCAGTGAGCCTGTGTTGAATTAATTACTAACTATTCTTTTAGGGAAATGTGATTTTGTGATTTCCATTGATATTCTGCACATGGCTGCTCGTCCTCATGTTCTGTCAGAAAGAATAACCATCTGCCCGTCTGCCTGTCAAAGCGTGCTCATCCCTCTGTCCTCCACTTTAATGCACTCATTCACTAGACATCATGTCCTGTGAGGAAGCCGTTAGCTCCGTCCAGCTGTTTCACACTTCCCTTCAGATTTTGGACAGTCTGTTGGTGCTAATGTAAAGCCAGCGAGGAGTCCCTGAGCACAGCTAAGCCCCAGACATGATGTTCACGGGCACACCGACCCACGACGCGAGGCTCTGTGCATCTGTACTGTTTTCGTGAACTTCTGTGCCTTTTTCCCCTTTGGCCACTGTAAGCTTTCACTGGCTTATGACAGGATAAGAAAGGTGTCTCCAGAGAAACAGTGAAATATTCAGAAGTCTCTCTAATGATGGAGGACAGCCAGAGGAACGTAAAGCAGCTGCTGTCTCATCGAATTCACTGTCAATAGATTCTCCCAGCTGCCCTTCTGATGTACTGCACATCAATCAGGTCACCATTAAAGACTGGAGTTTTGGACACTTTCACAGAGAGCTTTGCTCCATTCATCACAAAAGCTGACAGATATGAAAGATAGCACTGCCTCCACTGTTCTTGAAGGATGACTTTTATTTCTTAATAAGTCTGATTTAAAGGAATGGGATTTCAAGGGAAAATAAAAATTCTGTCATCGCTTCTGTCTTTCTCCATCGTGTCGTTCCGCACCCATCTGGCTGTCTTTGTTTTTGGAGAATGTTCACACCCGTTTTGGCCTTGTAAAGAAAAACTACAAAAAAGCCAATTGAAAGTACCATAGCCTATAAGTACTTTTACTTTTTTTTTTTTAAATGACCATAAAATAACACAAAAAAAAAAACACAGCATAAAATGATCATAAAAGTAATTTATTTTGTTAGTGTTTTCAAGAAACTTTTTTTTTTGTGTGTGTGAGAAATAGACTCAAATGTAAGCTTTCTTTCAAATATGTTTATAGTTTTGATTGATGTATGCATTTTATTGAATTATTCAGACGTTGGAGTGAATTCATAATAACAATAATAACAACATTCTGCTTTATACCTCACATAAAACTATTTTATACCACCAGAGGGGACTACAAATAAAACACATCATCTTTTGGACTATACTTTGTTACTGCTTTTTGAAAAAAAAAAAAAAAAAAAATACCGTGTTTTAGCAATAAATAAATAATAGCTGTGAGTACATGTTAGTGTTGACATTTTAAAGGTTGATTGTCACGATTGAGCCTCCGTTATCAGTACTCTTGCACCACTCATCATGGACTTCATCCCCCACAAGCCACTGCACTCATCACTGCCCACACCATCAGCTCATTCACACACTCACACACCTGCAGTTCATTAACACACACTGCATATAAGCCACTCTCACACCTAGCTCTTTGCGAAGTCTTGTATTGCCCCGGCTGCATTTCTGAGTGTTTCTTCCCGTGTTTTTGATTCCTGGACTCCCACTCGTGTTTGATTCTCGCTGCCCGCCCCGACCATTCTGCCTGTGTTTGACTTCGATTTCTGCCTGCCCCTGTGTGTTTGTCTGTACTAATAAAATGCTGCAAATGGATCCGCTCGTCTCCGACCGTCCTTGTGACATTGATATATTGATATACATAAGATGTGTATATTGTATACACTGAAAAAAAATATTTTCTTCCTTAGATATTGATACTAGAAAACAAGACAAAAATACTACATTTTCGAATCAGGATACATTTACTTGGCAAGTAACATGAGATATGTCTTGTTTTCTAAAAAAAAAAAAAAAAAGTTTTTGCTTAAAACAAGCAGACATGTCCACCACTGGGGTAAGAAAAATAATCTTAAATCAAAGGCTAAACAAAATTATTTTTCTTGCCCCATTGGCAGATATTTTCACTTGTTTTAAGCAAAAATAACAAAATTCAGAAAACAAGACAATGTCTTAAGTCATTTTACAAGCCCTGTAAATGCATTGTGATTCAAGAATTTTTAGATATTTATACTAGAAAACAAGGAAGAAAATCATTTTTTGCAGTGTATTTCAGTATCTGTCCGGACATGCAAACAAATGTGATTTTGTACCAGTAAATATTACGAACTAATACCTATAAACAGTGAGAACAGGCTGGATTTGGCATGTAATAAGCAACAAGTCATATGCACTACTTTTATCCTTGCTTTATTAATGTCATTTAAAGACTGAGACTATAAAGTCCTAAAAGACTGAATAAACAATGACAATTCAACAAGTGAACTTTATTACACAGCAAGCAAAATGATTAATACAAATATTTATTTCAATGTCGTCTTCCTCAAAAACTTGAGGCATGAAGAAGGCGGCAGTGAAGGCCTGTGGGAGAAGATGCCACACCTGTTGTTTTGTTTGGCATGTGGTGACATGAGAGAGAGAGCTGGACCTACCACAAATTACCCCAGATCCCTGTTGGATTTCATGAATAATAAGATAAAGGCATGAATTAGCAATGATGCTTGGCAGGATGCATCTTTTTTGGAAAAACAAGAAGATTAAAAGATTTCCGGGGTAAGGATTGAACCTTAATTGGGCTTCTTTCCAATAAGGCTTTAACAACGATGGAGAAATGTTAATTAATACAGTTTTTTTGTTTTGCAGAGGAGCTGTGCCTTAATAAGATAAGTCTGTGATTTTTCATGTAGAACAAGACATTAAATATTGTGTGCGGCGTTTTTGTAGACACAACAGAAGGCACTAATGAGGGTAGAAGTGAAGGTTGAGCCTCTATTTGTGTGCTACAAAAACAAAACACTGAAAGGACATTCACTGATAAACCCACTGACTGACGTGGTTTTGAAAGCACTGATGTCTCTTTATGTCTGCAATCTCTCATCTAAAACATTCCTGAGATACTATTATTCCTTTTTATTTATGATAAGGTTTATAAAAAGACACAATGACTAAGTCATATTTAGTCATATATGTTTACTTATGCATCACCAAATCTTAACTAGATAAAAAGTTTATCAAGACAAACTTTGAAGTTGGCTTGAGAAAGCTGGACCAGAAAGTTTTAAAAAGTTTGAACAGTTTAAAAAAGTTTAAAAAGATTTCGAAGTTTGATAAGTTTTATGGTTTTCAGTCTGAAATATTTAGTTTATTTTAGTTTAAGTTTAAAGTATTTTAAAAGCTTGATGTTTGATAGATAGATAGCTAGATATATATAGCATGACTAGCATGTTGCTAGCATGTTTCCAGCATAATTAACATGTTTTTAACATGTTTCTAGTATGATTAGCATGTTACTAGCATGTTGTTAACACGATTCTAGCATGATTAGCAAGTCGCTAGCCTGTTTCTAGCATGATTAACATGTTGATATCATGATTAGTAAGTTGCTAGCATGTTTTAGCATGGTTAGCAAGTTCTTAACATGTTTATAGCATGATAAACAAGTTGCTAGCATGTGTCTAACATGATTAAAATGTTGATAGCATGTCTATAACATGATTAGTACGTTGTTAACATGTTTCTAGCATGATTAACAAGTTATTAGCATGTTTTTAGTATGTTTAGCAAGTTGCTAACATGTTTCTATCATAATTAACAAGTTATTAGCATAATTAACAAGTTGCTGGCATGTTGCTAACATGTTTTTAGCTTGATTAGCAAGTTATTAGCATGTTTTAGCATGTTTCTTGCATGATTAACAAGTTGCTAACATGTTTCTAACATAATTAACAGGTTACTGGCATGTTGCTAACATGTTTTTAGCATGATTAGCAAATTGTTAGCATGTTTCTAACATGATTAGCAAGTTGCTAACATGTTTCTAGCATGATTAACATGTTGATATCATGATTAGTAAGTTGCTAGCATGTTTTAGCATGGTTAGCAAGTTGTTAGCATGTTTCTAACATGATTAGCAAGTTCTTAACATGTTTATAGCATGATTAGCAAGTTACTAGCACAAATCTAGCATGATTAGCATATTGTTAGCATGATTTAAACAATTGAATATTCAATGGAGGTAGACTAAATGAAAATGAATTTCCATCAGTATTATTAGTAGCTAGCGGAGAAATGAATCTAGGATATAGACAGAGATCTTGCTGAAGAATAACATTCAGGCGCTCAATTTATTAGATTCATTTAATCAGTTTCTGGAAATTTAAGTCTTCATTTGTTCTCCTTTTAATGTTATTGCTATCTAGAGGAAGCAGACATTATATGAGCAATGCTATTACATGGAAGGTCTTCTTACATTAATTATTAAAATGGCCATTTCTATATGAGGGAGCATACATTTCTCCAGGGGGATTGAATAGAGACAGAACAATTATCCTGAGACATACAGTTTTGCTTAGCTGCACTTTCTTAAAATGTACAGTTACTGACCATCTGCTTAATTAAAATGATCATTTGTTAAATGCATTGCTTATAATCTTCATACTTTGATTTGTAGTCCTGTCAGCACCCCTTTCAGAAAGTCACTGTAAAATGATAGTTAATAAGGACTAATTCAGCACATCAAATGTAAGACGCTTTTGTAATGACGAAGACTTGAATGAAGGTCAAAGCTGCTGTATTACTCTACACTGAATGCATAGCCTGATCAGGATGTGTTTTATCTATTTCCTATTATCTCTTACACACATACAAACGTTATATTTAATTGTCCATTTGAATTAGGCTGAACTATTTTGATCACAGTGTTTTGATATTGAATGAATTAAAGTCATTTTCTCAGTTCTGCCATCTTGGATTTAATTTTTCACTAAGCTCATTTGCAACACATTCTAGTATTTGTTCCCCTGTGATGCTGCTTTGGACTCCAAAAGAAGACATTCTAGTAGCGCTGATCGGATATTTAAGGCCG
The DNA here is from genome assembly GCF_049309525.1 of Garra rufa. Classification (NCBI taxonomy): domain Eukaryota; kingdom Metazoa; phylum Chordata; class Actinopteri; order Cypriniformes; family Cyprinidae; genus Garra; species Garra rufa. The sequence continues at coordinate 8,162,858 of NC_133371.1, forward strand.
ATCACGATTGCTTATTACAGGAAGCGGTATCTGCCGATCCGATCTTTTTAAAGCCTTCTTATTATCGTGGGAAATGATTATAGTGATACTCCAATCAGGATTTTTAGGCATTTATTTACAGCCTGAATTTAGTTTTTTGTTTTGTGAAAATGGGGGAATTTGCCTCTTAGGTGGCTCTTGTGAAAGGGGAGTTTTTAATTTGAGGGAGCATTTTTTAGACATTTTTCAAGAATATATGTTTATCTCACCTAAATGTTTGATCATGCAGTGCATTGTTTTTTCAGAATTTTGCAATTATTGCACAAAAGCTTACACACAGCACAAGCCTGATTTCCACAAACTCATCAAATCCAAACGTTATTGAAAATGCTTTTTCAGCACTGTGATCCATTTTTACACAGTACAGCAAAACAGTACAGTAATCTGTCATAGACGAGTTTAAATGCAATAAATATAAGCAAAGCATTCAATGCTTTTTACTTTTGCGTTTGCTTCTAGTTTTATATATTAAGTTGCTTAAGCAAGTGGCAAAACATTTAGGCCCGGTTTCACAGACAAGGCTTAAGCCTAGTCCTAGACTAAAATGTAAGTCTGAGCTGTTTGAACTGAAAGAAACTTGCACTGACTGATCTTAAAATATATCGGTGTCTTTGTTTTGTCTTAAGATGCACACCAGTAATGTTTTTTTTTCTAAGCATGTTTATAAAAATTACTTAAATATCCTAATTGAACTATCTGCTAATCCTGGCTTAGTCTAAGCCCTGTCTGTGAAACCGGGCCTTAAACTGCTTTTCTTATGTTATCACAAACATTCTAAATTAAAACTTGCCATTGACAGAAACAGCCTTTTCTTTTGCATTTAAATCTTTATTACAAGCAATCCTTCCACTTCAATCTCTGCTCTGCTGCAGATGCACCGCTCCTGGAACACATTGCCAGACTGCAACCGTGCGCAGCTTTGGCGCTTTAATCCGTTAACATGAGCGCAGAAAAAATATGCACTGCAAACGGAGTTATTTAAAGCTGGCGTTATGTGTGTGCGCTTCGAGTGTGCATGAGCGCTTAATCTCCAGGAGAGCGTGTGAGTGCTGAATGCTTAAAGGGGTCATCGGGTGCAAAACTAACTTTTCCATGTAGTTTGAACATTAATGTGTGTTGGTAGTTTGTGTACACAACCACCCTACAATGATAAAAAATTCACTTTTTAAAATCAGCTCATTCTCAGCTTCTTGTCGTTGTGACGAAACACAGTTGATTGACATGAGCGTCTTACCTTAGCCCCGCCCTCACCGAGCTGAAACCTTCCGAATACGGTCCTCATTGTGTGACTCAGGTGCAGAGGAAGACTCTAATTGAGCGATTGAGGTGTTCTGTTGTTGGATGTAATAATGAACATAGCAGACGTCATTTACTACCGACATCTGAGCCGCTGAAGACGCAGAGGTTTAACGTTACTTTCATTTTTAAATGGAAAGCGCCGATCCCGATCTATATATGCCTCTATCTTCGTGTGAATCGTTCCTGATGCAGCTTCACCCACAGCAGAAGTGAGTATAAGGGTTTTTTTATGCATCTTTGCAAATGGCCTTTCTTAATAATGTGCTTGTTGGCGAGGGGCGGGGCCATGTCTTAAAATGAGCTGAAATTTTGCAGAGCTGATTTTGACAAGGTAAAAGGGTGTTTTTTACACTACTATTGAGAATTTTTAACCAAAGTATATTAGAGACTTTTCATTAAGACCCTAAAGAATCATATGAACTTGTGGAAAATGGGCATTCAATGAACCAGCTAATCTAGGCTGGTTTTAGCTGTTTTTTTCAGCAGGGTTGAGAGAGAAAGAGAGAGAGCGCGCCGTCATCCACTTGCACTGTTTCTGAAATTACGTCTCATATAAGGCTTTCAAATGACTTTATAAGTTGTTTAACTAAGAGATATGTATATTATAATTGTTTGACCCGCGACGGACAGAGACTGAGACAGTTCCGCTGCATGTCGAGCCAAACCTCTCACGGCAGGCACATCATCAGCTTTAGATCGGTTTATGAGATTGGCCTTTTTAGAGACTGCTGATCAAACATTCTAATGCAGTGATCAGTAGCTGATCAATCAGAGCACCCCTACATTCTAGCATGCTGCATAATTTTTTGGAAGAGCCTTTGTGTGTGGAGAGTGTGCCTATGTAGGAAGCTCACTGTGTTGCCTTGTTATTCTGTTTTATATCTCATACCTTGAAGCTTTGGGCGGAAATACGACCATCTTGACATTTGACTTGTCTATTTCTGGGCAAAACTAGAAAAAATAAATAAATAAAATAAAATCCTGTCTGTCATCGGAGTCACTGCTCGTGTTAGAGGAACTTTCTTGCCGTGAGTTTGAGCTGCTTGAGGGTGGCATTCAGTAGCACAGTGTGTCATCACTCACAGCTCTGATGTGTTCCTCTAATTAACCAGAGAATCTACAGCACACACACACACACAGTTGTCTGCCTGTGTCGAATGACGTCACGGAGGATAAGTGGAATTAGACTCTCCGTGGAGGATGCACGGCACATCAACGCATACACACTTTGTCTCGTTTCTCGGCATCTCTCGGTCTCTCTTCTTGTTTTTCCGGTTTCACAAAACACAGCTGCACAACACGCTGTCCTCTTCTTATTTTCTCACTATGTGTCCGCTCCGCTCTCACACATCCTCATCCACCCACCAGCCCACATGTACACACATGCTGTCTGCCCAAAGCTTTTCCAGACCCATGATTGTGTCTGTGCTGATATCCACTGCATCGCTCCTGCTAGTTACACAAATCAAATCATTCAGTATGCCACCATAAAAGATTTGTTCAGAATTTAGTAATAGCATATTACATACTGTCATTGTCTTTTTTTTTCTTTTTCTTTTTTAATAGGAAGTAAATGCATGCAGTATGCATCGGTAACAGTAGTATGCTACATTTACACCATATGCAGTACTTTAAGCACATTTCTCAATTAAGCATTATTATTTGCATTATATTTAATTGATAATTCATTTTGAAAAAGAGCCTATGCTGTTGGCAGTATGGTTCAAAGAGGTGTATAATACCTGGAGAAAACCCTCCATTAGCAATCTCCCTGGCAGTTGCCTGTTTGCAAGCAGGTCCCCAGTGGTTCACAACCACGTTCCTGGAGGCCCCCCAAGACTCCACATTTTGCATCTCTCCTTTTGTCTGATACACCCGTTTCAGGTCTTGGAATCCCTACTAATGAGCTGATGATCTGAATCAGGTGTGTTTGATTAAGGGGACATGGAAAACATGCAGTGTTGGGGGCCCTACAGGAACGTGTTTGGGAACCACTACCCTAGATGGATACAGCATGCTTACTGACATCTTTTCAGATTGGTAGAGCCAAACTTCATGTGAAATGGAACAAATACCACAGTCCTAAACTGTGATGTCAATGACTGCAAGGCAGAGTTTTATTGTACAGTCCTGTTTAAAATGTACTGTATGTGCATACTTTATAATTAGGTACTAACACTGAATCTAAACCTAAACCTTAAAATGCCCATATTATGCTTTTTTGATTATTACAATATGTGGTTTAGTTATTTGTAAATGTAAAAGTTTTAAAGATGTACACAATAAAGTTATTTTCTCCCAAATTAATATATAGAAGGTCATCCACATCCAATACTGATCATTTACAAGCAGGGTTGGGGAAGTTATGTGTTTCAGCACAGATCACAAAATATGCTTTAAAAAGAAATTTGTAATACTTAAGGGGCATATTAATATATATATATATATATATATATATCACTGTCTTAATGAATGAGTCATGGAATCATGATTGATTTAGGAATGAAGCAAGTGCTTTTATGAATGTAATTTAATCATTTGCTCAGCAGATTTGTTCAAAACATGGATTGGTGTTATTGCATTAAGTGCAAAAATGCGTAGATACTATTTACACTGATTTTCTTTTTGTTTTTATTTATTTATTTTTATTTGTTTAAAGAATTAACAGCTGCCTCGTATGGTTAAGTAATCACTTTAGTAATCAAAAATACTTTTTGGATGTAATTTAATTACCACCCATATATAACGGAATACAGTTACTGATATGGTAGTTTGCTTTTTTAACCTGTATTGAAATTAAGAAGCACAAACAGGACACTGGTTATTGTTACATTGGCCAAACCTTATGACCACGCCACAAGTATTTAAGCCAGCAGTTCATTTTTAGTTTTACTCTGCCTTGAACTAATTTCATGGCTGATCTGCTCAGCTTTCCAACAAGACAGGCCAATTCTTCCTAGACAAGAGAACCCTGCTCTGAGTGTCCACAGAGAGAGACTTGGGGTTTCAGCCAGTATTGTTCCCATTTAATGGGTCAAGAGCAAATTAAAATATGCAGTAAGCCCTCCATGCAACCGCTAATTAAAACTTAATATAGGCTTTAATATTCATAAGCGTCCTTGGAAGTGATTCTGTAGGTAAATGCAGGCTCAAAAACTTCTTCACTTCAATGACCTTACGCACAGACACAGACACTGACTCACAGATGGATATGCTGAGAAGGCCAGGGAAGCGTTATATTTGAAAGAGAGGGATCATGACTCAGGCTCGGCATCGAAACCCACTGAGTTCAATAAGAAATGGAGTGGCTTCTGCTGCATTTGAGCCCATTGAGATGGAGATGTTCTATTGACAGTGTCCCCATTTGTGTGAAGATTTTAGATATCTTTTTTATCTGCCTTCAATATACAGTTACTGTAATATAAAAAAATTTCATTCCATCCTGATATAGTAACATTGGCCAGTGGCATTATGGCACCAATGGAAGATGGCTGGATCATTTGGGAAGTCTGCTGGATTTTTTTTTTTTTTCTAAATAAATATATCAAGCCATTTTTTAAAATAAATAAATACATATAAAATATGTGCATCTCACAGATTCTCTTATTTCCTAATGTCTTATTAAATCTCATGGCCATGTTTAGTCTTGGTTAGTTATGCCTTTATCTTGATTAATTATGAATTATGCTTTGATAATTTGCATTTATATGCATTGATGTACAGGTTGTTGAATGCAAGTGCACAATGCGGAAAATGACACATTAATCAACTTATATTCATGTTATGCAGAGCTCAATGTGGATAATTAAGAGTGGCAGCTGTTGTGTTACAGAAAGGCATATTTAAAACCCAGACTAATGAAGCTCCTGACGATTTGGTTCAATTCTTTTGTGTCTGATGGCATTGATTAATTAGGATCAGGAAACCGTTGTACAAATCATGTGTTTCCTTTCTCTGGAGTGGAACTAAATTTCTTTTTTGTGAAGTTGAAAAGTAAACTCAGTACAACATTAGACTAAGATAAGTCAGGGTCAAACATATCTTTGTGAGGTGTAAGTATTGTTCTCCAGCTAGAGTCCTAATACTTTATTTTTGTCAAGGACTCGTAGTGTGTACTTATACACAAAATAAATAAGCTTGAGAACTGAGAAAGGCGGTGCGCATTCTAGAGTGCATTAATATGCATTTATGCAGTGGGTGGAGAGAGAGGGAAAAGGGCTCAGTGATTATCAACTAATGGCCATTTGCACTGAGACGGAGATGGTGAGGCACCATTTGCTTCTCACAAAGCCACACTTCAATTGTCACTTAAAATGTGAAAACATACATAAATATATATTCATACTACTGTTTTCTATTAAATTAGTCAGTAAGAGGAAATGTCAGTTTTTCTCAGCAGGTAATGAAGCCCTTTGGATGGTTATCCACTTATATAGGTTTAAGCTTTTAATTGAACTGTGTACTGTATGTGAATTCTGTTTCATGAAACGACACCAGTAAAATGTCAACTGTCTGAAAGTGTCACATTTAATTTCTGAAGCACACCCAAAAGTAAACTTTATGCAGATGCAGACACAGAAGCATTTGTCCATTTGCACACTAGCCCAGGCTTTGACATTATGTAGTATTTAATGTCAGAAATCCAGTGTTGGATTTATCCTCAGCACAAACCCAAAGAGCAACCTCACGCTGGCTGTGAGCAGGTTCTCTGTTGACCAACTAGCATCTATCCTCTGACCCTACCATAACTGGGACAGACTGGAGACCAATTGCTGACACAAGTTCTGTCCAGATGGCACTTAATTGGTCACCAGAAAGAGCTAAAAGATCGCTGAGTACTGAATGGCTTAGCCAGCACTAACACAAAACCCCATTTTAAAACTGAACGATACACCCTGGTTGATAAAAAAAAACAAACAAACAAAAAAAAAACATAACATTTCATTTAAATATTCATGAAAGTGAACCTGTCTGATAAACCCGTTACATTTTTCTACAAAAAAAAAAAAAAAAAAAAAGAAAAGAAATGTGTTGCTTTGCTGGCCTCTAAATACAGACAAAGGTATGGATAGACAAGAAGCCACACACACACACACACACACACACACACACACACACACACACACACACACACACACACACACACACACGCACACTGATTAGTAAACTCATTATCCCCTAACCTTCCACTTTTCACTTTGTAATCACTAACATGTGTAGTCACAGATAATCATTCAGTGAACTGTTATCACATACACAGGTCATTATTGTTATGTGATGTTTACTGAATCAACAGAGAGACTCTTAAATCCTCTCCGCTGATTGGGTAGATTGAATTTGAAGTATTATTTTCAATTTTTTTATTTATTTTTTGCTAATTAAAAGGTAATCACTGTAGCATTGCTGGATCTGAGATGTATCCACTATATCTCTCCTAAAGACTGGAACATACATTACTGAACCAATGTATTAGATGATTAAAATGCCACATTCCTTAGAAATATAAATAAATGCAAAATCATAGTGTACCTCAGAAATTTTGATACTTTAAGAAATTGAGTTTTGATTAAAGTCTGACTTTGGAATCTTTCAAATGTCTAGGGATTGAACATGTTTTCACCATTGTTATGAAGAATACATGTGAGATGTAGGTGTAGATATTCTAAACAGCACTGCTATCAGATTGGTACCTTGGCCGAATATTTGGGCAGAAAGAAAAGGGGTAGTAAAATGAAACGGTTGCATTGGTGTACTTACAGACAAAACTGTGTTTCAAAGGATAGTATTAAAAGCAACAATAAGCAATAATATGAGTGTGCACCCATATCTATACCGAGTAGTGTACCATGTGTTACGGAGCGACAGAGACGTGAAGCGAAGCTTTAATTTAACAAAGACGTGGTAATGCACAGGCAAGGGTTGAACAATGGCAGACAGGTATATGGGGGCAAGACAAAAGAATAATCCAAAGACAGGCAAGGGTCGATCGACAGCAAATGTGATACGGGGGGGCGAGGCAAACGTGTAATCCAAACACACAGGTGATAGTCCAAACGAGGGCCGAACAGAGTCCAAAACTACAAGACAAAGGGAGAATCCAAGACAGGCAATAATGTTCCAGGGCAGACAGAGGAACAGGCAAAACGAGGAAACCAGGCTAGGATCAAGACACAAATAACCAGACTAGAAACAAGATTTAACTAGACTTTGATAAATAGGAGAGGGAAATGGCTATCTAAAGTAGCTAACACTGGGAGAGTGTTACACCCTAGACAATGCTTGGACCTGAATAGTGTAAATTAAGGGCCTCATATTTATAGTGAGTCTGATTGGATACAGGTGGAGAGGGTAATCAGTGCAATGGAACATGGGAGGTGTAGTCCGGGGTGACATGTAGCAGTCTGTGTAGCGTGAGAGTCGATGTAATGAGCGGGTGACCTCCAGGTGGCGAGTAGACGGAAGACCACGGATAGGATTCATGACACCATGATTGTGGGACTCAACAACAACAAACAAACTTAAAAATTAGGTTTAGAGAGTATGCATAGCATTTGTGTACTGTAGCTATTGGCTAACACAATTCTGTAAGACTTATTCAGACCAAACACTTCATTATGCTAAAAAACACTTTCAGTGTGAATATTCACTTCATCAACTGTATCAATTATGCTGTTTTGCTGGTTTTAAGAGAAACCTCTCCAAATAATTGAGTGAGACAGCAGTCTGCATGATTTGGAATTTAATATAGGCTGTTTTACAAACCTCTTTGACCAAATCACTGGAAACAACTTCCCTGGCCTAATTATTCTTATTTTTCCATTTAACTTTGAACACAGACATTCTGTTTACACTTTTACATTTTGTCAATTTTCTCTAAATACAACCGTTCTTGGAGACTGCTGTGCAGTAATTTGAATGATTTCCCCCCATTGGCAGTTTATTATTGTGCTATCATCTATTTTAGCTCGCCCTTGAAATGCATGCACAAATTAAACAAATCGGTTGTTGACTTTGTATGGTTGTTTAAGAGAGTAGTTCTTGACCAGAGTCAGCTACAGCATAGGCCAGGCTGTTAGATTACAAACCTGTACTTTGCTGAGCTTTTGAAACATTGTATTGCAAATTCATGTTTGATAAAAACATGAATGAATATGAATGTATCTGCATTCCATTTAATAACATTGCTGTCTACAGAAACAACTGAGATGTTACAAATACTTCATTTGTGATATTTCTTTCTAATGAGCAATTTGCCCACTAATATTGCACCACACATTATGTTGCCCTTACAGTAAACTTAATGTTGTTGTGCAAATTCAGCTATCAATATGCATTCTCTGAAGTGTCTTTGCTGAAATGTTTTCATTAGGTTATGAAACGCATAATGTCAGCTATAGCTGTTTATAGCACGATAAGCTGATTAATGATCTGTGCTATATTGTGCCATTAAGCCAATAAATCCTGCTGATGCTTTTCATTAGCTGTAATAGCAAAGATACAGAGAAGAATGGTTTCAACAGATGAGTTTATTTACGGCCTTTAGTGACTGTGACGTGGTTACAACATAAATGAGAAAGCGTTGCCCTCGGTCCTGAGCTGGCTAACTTATGCTTGAGAGCAGTGTAGTCTGATTTGTCTAGACTTGTTTTGATCTGCGTGTTTTTCCCAACAAGGGGCACATGGGAACTAATTCCAGGGAGAACTTGGTAAGATTTTGCTTTCCTGTGATTTGCAATTTCCCACAAAAACTGTGGGTCAGTGGTACTAGTAAAAAATGGCTTTGCTATGTTTGTTTGAGCATGTTTCCCGTAGACGTGACGTGCTATTTGACATCAAGGAAAAACATGGCATCTGAGAACTACTAGTTTCATTCGCTGTCTTTTTCCTTTATTTACAGTTGTGTGACTAAGTAGTGGATTGTTTCTGGGAGTGGTAGAGCACATCTATCAAAGTGCACTCTTTAAAATGACACTTTTATTTTCTTGATGAGCTATGAATGAAAGACATAGATTGAAATTTGTATACAATATGTAATGATTAATGAAATGTAAAGAAAATGAAAGTGTTGTTGCATTGTAATGACAAATACAGAATTCGATGGAACAATGGTTTTGGGAGCACCGATTCATTTTACTATGCTGCTAATGACAATGTTCTGCTTATCTGTTTATCCAACCAGTGGCAGATGGGGCAGTATTTTACAAACCTATTGCAATTCTGTTGAAGAAAACTAGTGATTCAATAAAAAAATACCACTTTAATGCTACAAAAAAACTGTAATATATTGATGTATTAAAGTTATTCAAGCTATTTTTTTTTGTACCAAATGCCTTAAAGGTGCTATAGAATGCATTAAAACAATATTTCAAATTGTTCTCTGATATCTACATAGAAGGTATATGGCATAGGAAAGGGCAAAAAATCTCCAGAAACGGTTTTACAGGTCCATTTACAACCCTAGGATTTGTCCCTAGAATGAAAAGGTCTGTTATTGCCTTATTTGGAAGGTTTGTGAATATTAATGATGAGCTCTGCTCTGATTGGCTGTTTCACAGAGCTGCTCATCTCAATAGCTCACACATGGAGGAAATATATATTTAATTATGGAGCTCTAGCCGCTTTTAATATGCGGTTTGTTGAATCTGCCGTTTTGAATCCGCAACATTTTACTCTCACTATTGTGATCGCGTGTACTCTGTGTAACGTTGTACTGCAGCGACACAAGTACTTACCACACAAGTTTAGATGCTTGTTAGTTTTGCTCAGGATCTGTAAATCATTCGCCATCATCAGCGCAGTCATCTCTCCATTTATGTGGTAAGTGAAATGTAACAGGCTAGCGCTAGCATTAAGCTAACCATGTCCCTTCAGTGACTCGCCTTATTTTACTGATGTACTGACGTTAATGATGATTGGGCGATGCAAATGTTGGCGGCGTGACTATTAACGATCCTGGGGCTATTGCGTAACAGTCGGTGTTATGTTGGAATTGACCTGTTTTTCAGTGGTCTTTTGCAAACACCATTATTAAATAAGAAGGAGGAAATGGTGGTGTTTGAGACTCATGGTATGTCATGTCCATGTACTGAACTGTTATTATTCAACTAAGCCAAGGTAAATACAGTTTTCCATTCTATGGCACCTTTAACACGTGTCTCCCTAGCAAATCCAGTTTAATGAGGTTTTTTTTCCAAATGAAACACATTTCAGGTGTCAATGACAGGCCTCCATGTCTACAACTTAAACACTGTTAACATCTGAATGTCCTGAAGCAGCAAGACTGATTGAGGTCATTGCTTATTTGAGAAAAAGATGACTTCATTTCCATCTTTAAAACCTCGATTAAAGTAGAGAGCTAACAAAGAGAGGTGACCTCAGGGCCTCCACTAGTGGTCCGACAGAAGGAGCTCTAAATGAGCCTGACTGTCGTTCGCTGAGGTTTGCTCTGACGCACAGATAGTGTCTGGGGGCTTTCTTGTGTGATGAAATGGGCTGCTGATTGAATCTGGAGTGGGCAAAAGAGCCCACTCTCACCAGCGGGGAGAACATCTATGGAACATTCAAACTGTGGATGGCCTTTCAGTAAGATCTAATGTTTATAATAGGGTTAGCAGCAGGATGCAGCTGTAACCTTTGATTGACCCTGAATAATGTGAGAAATTCAGCACTCTCAAATGCAAAGGCTTATTAATTAACTGAATATGTGTTAAATACGGTCTGCAGTAGAGGCTCACACTCATGTTATTACTTCTGACACAGTTACATTTAGAACGCAAAACCAATCGAATTTAATGCATGTTTATATTTAAACTAAATACATATCATGTATTGACACTCCACAAATCTCAGCATTGCTGATGAACTTGTCTCTCTCCTCTGCATCTCAGCACTAGCGCGTACTGCATGATTTCATGGATGCATTAATATTTAGTGTTTAAAATTCAGATTTCTACTGGGTATGCAGTAGTCAACATTCAAAGTGGATCAAAAAAGTTTATCAAAAGTTGTCCAAAGATAAGAATGGGTTTTCTTTTTGGTTTTAGGACAAATTTGATGAAAGGTTTTGATCCACTCCGAATGTTGACTACTGTATATCCATATTCTGCATGTGGTGTAATCAATACTGTATTTTCTTTGTTGTGAAATATGAATTCAAATAATCCTTCTGAAATGCTTAAATGTTGAAAAGTGTACCCGGGTATTAAACTGCTCATTGCAGATAATTGACCCTCACTGAATGTACATAAATGACATGTCTTTTTTTGTGTTGTTGTTGTTTTGTTTAATACAAATATTTAAATTTCAGAAAATTCCAAAAGAAAGAAAGAAACATCTTTTGAGCAGGGTTTTCACACCAGACGGAAAAGGCAACTGATTGTGGATTTGTGTTGATTTATTTTTTATTGTATCTTTGCACCACCTGCTGGTGACCTTTGCAGATGTTCATGATGATTTTGTTTAGATTTGAATTTTAGTTTTAGCTTTAAAGAGGGTTAATAAAATGAAAGCTAATTCAGCTTTTATGTATGTATGTATCTATTTATTTATTTCCCTTTGAGACAACTGTCAAATGCACTGCAAAAAAAAAAACTAACCCTAACCCTAACCCTAACTTAGATTTTTTTTGTCTTGTTTAAATATATAAGAATTCTTAAATCAAGAACGATTTTCTAGACGAGTAAAAAAAAAAAAAAAAACATTAAGTTATTCTAAATGAAACAAGCAAAATAATCGGCCAATGGGGTAAGAAAAATAATCTTGTTTTCTGTTTGAAATTAGTTTTTTTTTTTTTTTTTTTTGCTTACCCCATTGGCCGATTATTTTGCTTGTTCTAAGCAAAAACTCACTTAAATTTGACTATTTATATATTTATAATTTAATAAAAGAAATTTTTGATATTTTGGCTGGAAACAAGACAAAAAATAGTAAGAAAAGCAATTTTTCCAGTGTAAAATACACATTTACAGAATATACAGTCGTGGCCAAAAGTTTTGAGAATTACGTAAATATTGGAAATTGGAAAAGTTGCTGCTTAAGTTTTTATAATAGCAATTTGCATATACTCCAGAATGTTATAAAGAGTGATCAGATGAATTGCATAGTCCTTCTTTGCCATGAAAATTAACTTAATCCCGAAAAAACTGCATTTCATTGCTGTCATTAAAGGACCTGCTGAGATCATTTCAGTAATCGTCTTGTTAACTCAGGTGAGGATGTTGACGAGCACAAGACTGGAGATCATTATGTCAGGCTGATTGGGTTAGAATGGCAGACTTGACATGTTAAAAGGAGGGTGATGCTTGAAATCATTGTTCTTCCATTGTTAACCATGGTGACCTGCAAAGAAACGCGTGCAGCCATCATTGCAATGCATAAAAATGGCTTCACAGGCAAGGATATTGTGGCTACTAAGATTGCACCTAAATCAACAATTTATAGGATCATCAAGAACTTCAAGGAAAGAGGTTAAATTCTTGTTAAGAAGGCTTCAGGTCGTCCAAGAAAGTCCAGCAAGCACCAGGATGGTCTCCTAAAGAGGATTGAGCTGCGGGATCGGAGTGCCACCAGTGCAGAGCTTGCTCAGGAATGGCAGCAGGCAGGTGTGAGCGCATCTGAACACACAGTGAGGACAAGACTTTTGGAAGATGGCCTGGTGTCAAGAAGGGCAGCAAAGAAGCCACTTCTCTCCCAAAAAAAACATCAGGGACAGATTGATCTTCTGCAAACAGTATGGCGAATGGACTGCTGAGGACTGGGGCAAAGTCATATTCTCGGATGAAGTCTCTTTCCGATTGTTTGGGGTATCTGGAAAAAGGCTTGTCCGGAGAAGAAAAGGTGAGCGCTACCATCAGTCCTGTGTCATGCCAACAGTAAAGCATCCTGAGACCATTCATGTGTGGGGTTGCTTCTCATCCAAGGGAGTGGGCTCACTCACAATTTTGCCCAAAAACACAGCCATGAATAAAGAATGGCACCAAAACACCCTCCAACAGCAACTTCTTCCAACAATCCAACAACAGTTTGGTGAAGAACAATGCATTTTCCAGCACGATGGAGCACCGTGCCATAAGGCAAAAGTGATAACTAAGTGGCTCGGGGACCAAAACGTTGAAATTTTGGGTCCATGGCCTGGAAACTCCCCAGATCTTAATCCCATTGAGAACTTGTGGTCAATCCTCAAGAGGCGGGTGGACAAACAAAAACCCACTAATTCTGACAAACTCCAAGAAGTGATTATGAAAGAATGGGTTGCTATCAGTCAGGATTTGGCCCAGAAGTTGATTGAGATCATGCCCAGTCGAATTGCAGAGGTCCTGAAAAAGAAGGGCCAACACTGCAAATGCTGACTCTTTGCATAAATGTCATGTAATTGTCAATAAAAGCCTTTGAAACGTATGAAGTTGTAGCACCACACCAGCAGAGGGAGCCCTCACCTGAATACTGACTGGTACCACTCCCTCTGCTTCTTCTGCCTTCACTTCCTGTTTGGCGGCCATTAAAGCATGGCCAGGACCAAACAGACTTTGCGAAGTATTGCCAGTTTTACTGCCTTACCGAGCGTTTTTCTTGACTTGTTTTGATTATCACGTGTATGACTTATCGCCTGTTTCTCTGGTCTTCGCCATTTGGACTACCCCTTTGTTTGTTTGCTGGTTGGACTGATTACTGTGATTTTTTGACCATCTTGCCTGTGACCACGATTCTGATTTCTGCCTTACGATTTGGATTGCTGAACTGCTCACTCATTAAACTTCTGCAAATGGATTCCAACGCAGCCTCAACCTCAACCTCATTACAGAAGTGCTTGTAATTATATTTCAGTACATCACAGAAACAACTGAAACAAAGATCTAAAAGCAGTTTAGCAGCAAACTTTGTGAAAACTAATATTTGTGTCATTCTCAAAACTTTTGGCCACGACTGTATATAAAAATGTATAACACATTATAAATAAACGTAAGGTCAGAACCACCGTATGTGAAATTAAGAGATACAATTTTTTTTTTTGTCTCATACGATGCAAATGGATGCTTGAATGGAAAAATAACTACAGCATACTCACAAATCAGCAGCGGAGGCTGTCAGAAATACCCCACATCTCAAGTAACAATGGTGTCACATTGTGTTAACATGAACTGAATTAGCATATTCTCAGTGTCATGTTTGGAGACCAGCATGCCGGAAACCAGAGGCGCCGTGACGGGTCTGTCATGACATCCATATTAAATCTGTGATGTATTGCAAGAACTCTGTGCTTCTAGCCCTCGCTGATATAAACAGGATGGTGTGTGTTTCTTTTCCCCGATGTTGCAAATCATACTGGAACATCCTATTACTTTTGATGGACTCTGCAATATTACAGTGTTTTATAGGCAGCGTGTATGGTTTCGATGGCAGTAGAATGTGAATTAGCTTTGCTCGTCCTGTTTTCCATTAGAATATGCGTGTGCTTCACATCCACCTTTCAGTGATAGTAAAATCAACTTCATTATGAATTACAATAGTTGTTGCCAATAACAGCATAGTCTATATGTGACTCTAGATGTTCTGGGGACTTTAGACTGAAGTTTGCTCCAAGTTGTCAATAATCAACTTTCACATTGTTACAGATGTGCATGACCTCTGAGAACAGAATTGAGCAAGAGTGATAAATTGTATAAATGTGCGTGAATACCATATCATTTTTATTCGTATTTCAGTGTAAAATAGGTATGTTTACTTGCAATAACATTCGTCAGTCTGAATGAATCCATTCTAACTCCAGAAGTGCTATCTGACTGTGATCTGCTTGGGAGTTTATTAGCTTTAAGTCACCCAATGCAATGTGAGGATCTTTGAGTACTAAAATTTCCTATAGTTGAACAGATTATCACCCATTTTAATAGGATTGAAATTTAGTTTGAATGAGCCATCAACCCAATTAGAAATGGATTGAGTTCATGTAAATGAAAAAAAAAAAAAGATATCAGGCTGATCACATCTCCAGATTTTTAATGAAAGCATGCATTAACAACTTTTTTTCAGCTAGAACAGTCTTCCAAAACTTGTTCAACTTTTCAAACTTGTTCTGGAGACCTACCACCATTTGGGATGTGTGACATCCTGTCTACTGAGGTGTCTTTATCTAATCATTTTTGAAGCCAGCATAAATGCACAGTATCCTGCACTGCCTATGACATCTCATTATTCTGTGCATTCGATTCCATGGCAGTTGAGTTAAAAAAAAACAAAAAAATAAATCAAAATCACTTTGTGTGTAAATGTATGTTTTTAAATGACACATAAGCATTAATGTACATTGTGCAAGATTCTAAAGGTCAAACGTTAATATTATTTGTGATTGTTTGACAACTGAAAATACAACAAAAAAACTATTCCTAATGTCATGTCATGACCCTTTCAAAGTTCTTCCTCTGACAGTAACAGCTGAGATGCTCTTTTGTTTTCTTAACCTTCTAGCCAGTAAGTGTTTAGTTGGCTGTCAGAATGCACTTAGCTCTCTGAGTTAAATGGTTCGTCCTCCCCAGAGAGGTGGTGTATGGATGCTTCCTTTATTGTTGTAGATAAATGCCTTCAAAGTCCCACGTCTGGGGCCTAAATGTCACCGTTCGTAGTTTCTCCATCACACGAGTAGTGGACAGAAACAAGACTACTACCACTCATAACCTGCCATTAATATTTCATTCAGTTACTATCCCTGCTTAAAAATCCAGCAAGCTGGTCTAAGCTGGTTTATGCTGGTATAGTGTTGGTCTAGCTAGTGGACCAGCATATTCATGCTGTTCTCAAGCAAAATGCAGCTGGTGATGCTGGTTCATCAGCATGGTTGAGTGTCAGTAGGCCAGCTGACTGTATACTAGTGTTTTAAGGACAAACATAGTTTTTGCTTGCGTATTTATCTATTTAACAAATTAATGATGCAACAGAAAAACATGATTTATTGAATTTGGGGCAGTTGTGGACTTTTGGAACTTGTGTGGTAAGTACTTGTGTCGCTGCAGTATAACATTTAACAGAGCACATGCGATCACAATAGTGAGACTAAAATGCCGCTGATTCAAAATGGCAGACTCAACAAACCGCATATTAAAAGCGGCTAGAGCTCCGTAATTAAATATATTTCCTCCATGTCCGAGCTATTGAGATGAGCAGCTCTGTGAAACAGCCAATCAGAGCAGAGCCCCTCATTAATATTCATGGACCTTCCAAATAAGGCAATAACAGAGCATTTCATTCTAGGGACAGATCCTAGGGTTGTAAATGGACTTGTAAAACCGTGTAGATATCAGAGAACAATTTAAAATATTGTTTCAATGCATTCTATGGCACCTTTAAATACGTTCATACTTACGAAGTCACATATGTCCAAATCCAGCTGTCAGTCACTGACTTCAACTGCTGAAATAGAGTTAATTCAACCAAAGTCAATAGCCAATTGCCCACTAAAAGGAACACTAAATACCATAATGCATTATAAATGCTCAGCTTACTCCCGCTTAGCAGTTTAATGTGTTGTTGTCCCTGATATTCGAAAAACAACTGCACTGCTGTTCATGTGGTGTTTATCAACACAACCTTTTGCAATATTGGCTTTTATGAAGCAACAATAAATACTGGACTGAATTTCTTGGAGAAAAAAAATGACATCAGTTGGGTTTGATGCATGTTCTGCAAGCAGTGATAGACACTACATTCAGTAAAGAGCTACAATTTGAATAGTAAATGTACTAGTGCTGTCCTTTCACTTCTCAAACAGGAGACTTCAAAGTTATCTCCCCATACCCTGCCCTTTCTTATTCTCATTTGTATCTTCTTTGTAACGTTGATTGTCTTCATGCCACTTTGTTATTGATTTTTTAATACCATATTGCAGGGGCCTGATGTGGCACTTTTCCAAGTGCCTCCTGCCAAGGCATGGGAGAATTAAATGCTCATCTTGTGGCTTGTAAATGATTTAAGATGTTTTCAGTAATGCTGGCCGATAAACCTGGATGATCACACAGTTGACGTCAGGAAAGGTTCACCCTTTTCCCCTCTTACAACAAATAACAAGTAAAGACAACTTAGTGTTCTGTGTCCAGCACTGTAATGGTATTGACGCCAAAAATATTGACACAAAATGTCATTCTTTTAATGAATTCTAAGAAACCACAGCATCCTGCGTCCTCTGGAATTTAAGTCTTAATTTATAGTGAGTAAATGCATATATGCAATCATTATAAACCTTCCCATAAGGAGCTTCCAATTAGAGGCAGGGTTTAGTTTGAGCTACTCATCAAAGGTGTCATTAAGGATTAAAATGAGCTGACTGTTAAAGCTGTTTCCTAAGAGATATATGTTCACCACCTTATCCAATTAAAGTGATACATAGTATATCCATTCACACTTGAGAACAGGGATGTGGTGAATACATCATATGCATACAGCACAGGGCTGCTAATGCAGTATGATTCAAGGACTTAAAGCAATAGTTTGCCCAAAATTGGAAATTCTCTCACCATTCTGTGGCATTTTGAATGGTTCCCTCATCTAACACACCTGATCAAGTCATCAGCTTATTAGTAGATACTGCAAGACTTGAATTGGGTGTTTCTGATATTGTATATAGATGTATATCCTCGACATTAGCAGACTAGCAGATAGTTGTTGAGACGCTGCAGAGAAAACAATGTGAGTAGTAGTTCCAAAACCTGAAGTGGATTAATAGAGTAGGAGCCTTCAGCCTTGTATATACCAGTGCCTAAAAGTCCCGGAAAATGTGTACCAGACTACTAAAAAAAAAGAGTCGTGAGCACAATTAAACCTGCTGTGGATGCCTTTTTGACTTGACTATTTTGATAGAATATTTTTTTTTTCTTTCTTTCCTTTATATTTTGACCATTTAAACTATATGTCCTAGGGGATTGTTTTCTATTTTAACTATTTTTGCTGGGGATTGTTTACTGTTTGGATTACTGCTTGCCTTTCAAACTATTCTGTAGCCGAAACCTAAACAAAGTGAGTGGCAAATCTAAAATAAAGCCTCTTTCTCAATGGTGGAGAAGTTGGTTTGGCACAAATTAAACTTCTGTGGAATATGAATAAACTTGACTGGCATCTACTTAAAGTTGGAGAAGCTGGTAAAACAGGAGATGACGTGAGCAATCGTTTAACATTCTCAAAAGCATGTTCACATTTAGGAGCCCACACAAATTTTGCCTTTGTTTTCAACAAATCATTAAGCGGAGCTACAACAGAAGACAAATTTGGGCAGAAACGCCTGTAATACCCAATCAATTCACATTTAGCCTAAGGAGTTGAAAAGTTGTCAATTGCTATAACTTTAGCACGGTGTCCAAGAACTGATTTGGACTGAAACCCAGACTCTCCTGTATAACCTCCTGGGCAGCCAGCAACAACCATGGCAAACCTACCATCTCCCTTTACCTCTCTGCAATAGGCTCATAACAAAGTCTGATGTAAACGCTCTCTAGCGCCCTGACTTTCAGCCTGGTATGCACTTGACCTGTTATGTCTAATACCCAGCTGTCATAACACCTCTTGAAATACTTTAGAGGTACAAATTTGTCCCTGATCACTTTGAACAACTTGTGAAATTCCAAAAATAGATATAAGCTGTGACAATACAGTACCTTTACAACAGATTGGGTGGTAATTGAATGCAAAGGAACAGCTGCAAAATATAGAGAACTCTGACACATGACTGTCAGTAGATACACATTCCCAGACTTTGAAGGGGGTAGCGGCCCCATACAATCCACTAGATGATGTTGAAAAGGCTGTTCCATAGCAGGTGTGGGATATAAGGGCACAGGCTTCAGGGTTTGGTTTGGTTTACCAGTCAACTGACAGGTTGGGCATGTCTACTGACATACATCACTGAATCTAATCTGAAGCCAGTAAAATACTGCAGTATGCTAGTAGTAGTAGTAGTAGTTCTTAGTAGTGGCTCTTTACTACCACTTCAGACTTTGGATGAGTTTGACAGTGGGCAACCCTCTCTTACATGGTAAGAGAGGGTTGCCTCTCTTGATGGTGATTTTGCTTGCTTTGATTGTGACAGCCTACTGTCCACTTCCCTCTTTAATTCCCCATAACATTTGGAGATATACGCTGTGTGATCAAAGGCTTGCTTGTTTACCTTCTCACCAGTCTGGATGATTCCCCAGCTACACTTAAGTTGTAGGTAGCAGTGATTGCTGCTAAACATGCACCAATTGATGGTTTTTCTTTTGGGTCCCCTGTTTTATGAATAGGACAAGATGGCTGAGACTCTTCTGTCCTGCTCATATTCCTTTCTTGACTTACAGTATCTTTAAAGGGTTTACAAAACCTTGTTTCGAATCACTGGATTTAGCTCCAGGAAGAATTCTGACTCTAATGAACACAAAGGATGTCGTATTCAATGAAGGATTTGTTTTCTCTTGCGTAGGAGGCATGTGGGTTATCTTGGCTCTTGACCTTCAAGTTCACTCTGTTAGAGGTGTTTCATCTTTGCAGGCATTATCTAAATGTATTGTCTATATATGTCTTTGGAAGATATTTGTATACAGACAGGTTGGGCCTCTCTGCACACTTTTATAGAAATGTTGTAGAAAGTAATCAATGGTATGTCCGTTTGAGTCACTGGTGACATGCCCTAGTGCCATCAGCCAATGAATTGGCATGATTCAACACAGGCTTCAGACAATCATTACACCTGCTGGAGTTAGGAGCTAGAGTGGCTGATGCATCATCTTATTTCATTCTCAAGTAATCAATGTTACATACGTAACTAAAGCCTGGAATACACTACACAACTTTTAAAATCTGAACAGATTTTTAAAACACGAGGCATAATACACTTAAATTGACTTTGTAAATAGTGACAAAGGAAAACTGTTACATGACTGAGGATCATACACTAACAGACTGTAAAAATTTGCGGAGAAATGTGCACTTTGTTGAAAATGAAAACAATATGTGTTCTAAAATTGGCTGAAAATATCAAACACCCTTGATATACTCCGATTAGGTGGAATCAGAGTCTGAATCTACAAAATCGGAGTCTGTGCCCATCATACATTATGCGATTATTCTGTGGAATCAGTCAACTCAAATGTGCAGGCTAGCACTGGCTTTCGGCAACTAGCTGCTCCAGACTGTAAATCAGCAGAAAATCAGGGCAAAAGTCATGTAGTGTATTCCAGGATTAAGACGTATTCTGCGAACAGCCCTAAATAGTTGACTATCCTGATATGTGGACTTGGGGAGATTTTTTATTTATTTATTTTTTACTGTTTTGGGCTTATGTCAACTAAAGTAAAAGTGTAAGTGCAGACATTTTGTGTTTCCGCTTTTGAGGCCTACCTTTGTATTATTATGATCCACAAAGAAATGGCTTGTTCAGGTAAGGCCTATTCTCAATCCAGCAAAAAAAGCAAGGTCTAAACACTAAAATAAATAAATAAAGATTTGCTGAGATGAAGGAGCTACGCAGAACCCTGACTTGAACACTATCTGTGACTGTTAGCTGGGTCTCATTGCCAAAAATCAGTGGCTACCCCCAGTAGCGCTCCTGAGGCTGAATGAAAGCAAAGTTTCCCTGCAGCAAAGTTTCAGTTTCTGAAAGAAAGCAATCTCAAACGAGTGGAGGCAAAGAGAGGACTGATGATTCATGATTTAATGGATTCATGCTCATGATCCTGTAAGGAGAAATGAGTCTCATTCATGAAACATGACCAGAATTAATTCATCCTTGTCAACCGTTGCTAACCCTGCTAACAAGTCATAGTTCTTCTATGGATTTGGACATCTCAGTTGCTTCTGTCTCTTCTTGTAATTCCAGAACGACAGTGTGGTGGTGATATCAGAGCACTGTGTGCCATTAAATCTGTTGTGCTGAACTTCTCTGGGTTATTACCTTACTCGCAAAAGGTATGTTTCAGAAATCCAAATTTATATATCATACTGGCACAGTAAAAAAAGGCTGCACATAACTAATTAATAAATTAGTTTGTATACTTTGTAAGGTCCACAAATTAGCCCAACAGAGGTATCCAATGGTGGATGAAGGTTTCCTGCGTGTACAGTCTTTTCATCACTCAGCGTTATTAAATTTAACACAGTCTATAACACAGTCTAACTTAAAGTTCTTGTCATATTGTATTACCACTTTCTAAACTATAGTGAATAAACTGTGATAATGTGAGAAATAAATACATTTTGGTTTGACTGTATATTTATTTTCTATTATTTCCCCCCAAATTGTCTGTACTCTTCATATACCACCACTTAGGAGCCCAGTTTCTTTATGTGATGTCTCAGGATACTTAGAAGTATTACCATTTTGATCTGGAAATGTAATATCTTCTCCATTTTCTGTACCTCCGCACTCCATATTATCTGCAATCTTGCTGGAATCCCTTTGTGGTTGTGTCCACAGACAGCCTCTAAAAGAGGATTTCTAATCATTCATCCAGCATGAGTGAACATAATGATGAGGCTCTCTTTCTCTGCTGTGCAGAGATGAATCATATGTTCCCTAAATTAAATCAAATGGATTTTTAAATGACTCAGGCCAGGACTGCAGATGCTCTCAAAAGAGGTTAGCAGTTCAGAGTGCATTGTAGTGTTCAGTTGTGGCGAAGGCAAGACTTGGTGCTTGGTGTCCTGGCAGGAAAAAAGGCGAATTAGAAAGAAGAACCTCTGGCCACAGCAAGCAGAGGCATTTCTGAGCCAGACTCCACTCTAAGGGCCAGATTTACTAACAGCTTGCACCAACGCAAACCCTGTTTTAACATTTAAAAAAATACTGTAAGGATTTACTTAAGATGCACAGTCAAAAATGGGAGGCGAGTATCTGAGTTAATCATGCAACATGACTAATTTTAATTTAGGTTTGTGGTCATAAATGTATTGGTAATTGTGTTGTCATTTACTGTCACGAAAAAAGCATGTCTTTAATCAGATGCTAATTTTGCGCTGCTCTTGGTAGATTGCGTTGATCATTTTGGAAATGCGCTGGCTACGTCTGTGTTCTTTATTTTATGCAAACCTCAGTTAATGGCTTTCTTTATTTTTTCTTTATGCTAAATGATTGATTGCAATGCTAATTATTGTCTGTGGAATGCTGGGTCTCATTCACTAGGGTTGCATATGCACAAATTTGTGTGTAAAATCCATAAAATCCATTTAGAGTACTCCAGATTCACTAAGATTAGGATGAGGTTAGGAACAAATTCATGTGCACACACACGTGTTGTGAATTAGATGGAACGTTTTCATGAGATGTGAATTTAAATCTGAATAATTTACACATGTATTAGTGAAAAAGGCTAAATGTGCTTATACACACTGGCCAGTCTCTGTGATGCTGTATGAACTGAGTAGTTCGTAAACAGGAGCAATGCCAGATTGGTTATTTAGTATGTTCACATGTAGATAGGGTATGAATGAAAGAAACTGCAGTTGCATTTTGTGTGTTTGAAAGTTTCTTGGTTAAACAACTTAGTAGAAAGACTGTGCTGCTCCACTATGATGATTGATCTTCACCATCTGATCTTTTCAGACCATCTAAAACCCATCTAAAAAGTTTCCTCATCATCACCAAAGATGCACCTAACCCTTTTCTATTGTTGATAGATTTGTTTTAGAACATAAATATGAAGAACAAGACAGCTAATAGCTAATACTGACAGATTACAAATTACAAAGAGCCAACCCAGTTTAAATAATAAGAATAATCTCTAATAGACCTTGAAAATTATAATCAAGCAACAAGAGGCAAAACTTCATGCAAATGTGGTTGATTTTATGCAACAGACAGCTGTGATTACAGCTGCCAAGAGCCTTTAGGAGATGCTTTCAGAGTATTCAGTAAACGCAATTTTATGAAGGAATGATGAATTAGAGCCTATTTTTCTCTTTTCTTGTTGGAGCAAGTGCTTAGTATGGATATATCCAGTGCCTGTTGTGTAATGCTTGCCCACTAACAGATGGCTTTTCATAAAAACATGCAAGAGCTTAGTATCATGATGGGTTTACATGTTTTATGGGGACATTCCATAGGCGTAATGGTTTTCATACTGTACAAACCATACTTTCTATGGCCCTACACCTACCCTACACCTAAACCTAGCTCTCACAGGAGATTGTGCATACTTTTACTTCATAAAAAAAACTCATTGTGCATGATTTATAAGCCTGTTTCCTCATGGGGACCTGAGAAATGTCCCCACAAGGTCAAAATCTACTGGTATTCCTATCCTTGTGGGGACATTTGGTCCCCACAACGTGATGAATACCAGGTACACACACACACACACACACACACACACTATGTATTTTTCATTAAAAAAAAAGAAAAAAAAAAAGAAATCAGTCATTCTGGCTTTGTGTTGCATAATTAATAGCTTGTTATTCTCTATGACTTAAAAGCAAATAAAGTTTGTGAAGAGACTAATTAAAAATGCACTGCATTATGGTTTTGTTCCTCATTAAGTCGACATTGTGCATAATGTACCATGTGGTGTAGCATCCCATGGATTATACCTAATGCTACTGTTGTTCTGCACTATGCATCTGTTTAAATGTGTGTAAAAGGAAGCCAGCGAATACAGAGAATGACATTCTATCTCAATGTATTTAACAACAGAAGTGTGCACTGCACCTCATGTCACATTAGTGCCACCAACTCATTTTT
Source organism: Garra rufa (assembly GCF_049309525.1). Lineage (NCBI taxonomy): Eukaryota > Metazoa > Chordata > Actinopteri > Cypriniformes > Cyprinidae > Garra > Garra rufa. Next base: position 8,186,880 of record NC_133371.1, read on the forward strand.
TTTTTACAAACGCCTTCTAATAGATCTTTGTAGAGAGAAATGAGTGTTCAGTGAGTCATACTGATGTTTGTCTTGGTGTTTAGCTTTGTCATTATGTACATTTTCCGTTAGTTCAACTCACATCCTATATCCAGATATATTGATGTCAAAGCCTTTAGGCTCCAAGTTTTCAATGTGCAAATGCTGTCAAATGGAATATTTCACACAAACCTTTATGGTGCCAGCAGCTTCTGGTGCTGCACGGAAGAAAATAATACATCATAAAAAAATAAACATTTACATAGTCTTGTAATCAATATATTTTGTGTTCCAAGAAGACTAAATTAAATCATGCGAGTCTGAAATGATATGGAAGTGTGTAAATGATGACAGATGATCAATCTCTCTTTGCTAGTCAGGGATGTGAGAGTGTTGTCGGTCAGCTTCACAGGGAGAATATTCTGAAGGAAAAAGTAGATTATCTTCTTTCAACAAAAATATCACCAGGGCTCAGATTTAGGGTAACTGCCCTTCCCACAGTGACCAATAAAGTTAGCTCAACCTCAACTGGGTTATGTTTCCCACACAAGGACATAACTCGCAGCTTAACCGAGTATGCTTAATGCATCATTAGAGTCACAAAGCTTAGGCTGCAGACTTGTTGCCTTACTGCCTGACTTTGCAGGCAGCGTATGAAGGCACCTTAGAAAACTGAGAAACTTACAGACAGGTGTGTTAGAACTGAAGTGTATTTAAAGGATTAGTTCACTTTCAGAACAAAAATGTACAGATAATGTTGAGTTTGTCATTCAAGATGTTCATGTCTTTCTTTCTTCAGTCGTAAAGAAATTCTTTTTTAAGAAAAACATTTGAGGATTTCTCTCCATATAGTGACTTCTATGGTGCCCTGAGTTTGAACTTCCAAAATGCAGTTTAAATGCAGCTTCAAAGGACTCTAAATTTCTAATCTAATTATCTAAATCTAATTTTCTTTAATTTTCTGCAAAATCGTCCTACATCGCTGCAGAAGTACCGACCCAGTGTTTACAAAGTGAACATATAAAGAAGATCAAACAGGTAACATGATCAAAAAGGTAAAACAGTGATGTAGGATGATTTTGAAGTTGAAGATGAAAACGAGAAGGGAGTTTTTCGACATACCCTAACTGTATTAACCCAGATCACACAGACTGCGCATCACAGAGACGAGACTAGATGATCATTTGAGGTTAAAAAGTATATAAATTGTCTTTTTTTTTTTTTTTTTTCAAAAATAACCAATTGTTTCTCTAAATAAGACCCTTCTTCCTCGGCTGGGATCGTTTAGAGCTCTTTGAAGCTGTGTTCAAACTGCATTTTGGAAGTTCAAACTCAGGGCACCATAGAAGTCCACTATATGGAGAGAAATCCTCAAATGTTTTCCACAAAAAAAACAATTTCTTTACGATTGAAGAAAGTAGTGAGTAAATTATCTGTAAATTTTTGTTCTGAAAGTGAAGTAATCCTAAAATAATAAACAATATAGATTGTACTGCATGTTAGTTTGCTTGTCATGTCCAAGAGCATGATCTATTTAAGTCCATACTGTATGTCATACCAACAAGAAACTATGTTTATAACCACAGATTGAGAGATGAGACAAGTTGAACTATGTTGCTAACAATGTTAATTGCGACCATATTATCCTTTAAATATTCTGACCAGATATAAACCCATAACCCAAAGCATTCAGTCAGACTGGAACTGACCTGTAATAACAAAAACAGTTCTGTAACATTTAACTTATAAAGAACCAAGGAAAACCTAATCTAGTGATGCTCCTTCAGGAAAAGCAATTGTGTTCTGCTTTCGAATCGGTGTGTAAGAGAGCTGGAGCTGTACTGCATGTCAGACTCAAAGCGTGAAACAAAGTGTCATGTCGCTGTATTATGAGGAGCGATGGCCTTTAACCCTCACAGTAAACCTGATTCCCTTGCCAGTCTTTAGTGATGCCCTTCCCATGAACTCCTGATATGATTCGAGTAGAGCTGCACACACACACACACACACACACACACACACACACACACACACACACACTCTGCTGGTCTGTGTGCCGTCAGCCATTGATTAAATATTTATACTGCTTTTATGAGACTCTGATGCGATCACTCCATCAGCAGGAAGAAAGGAAAGCTTCATTCATCACTTCCTGTCAAGACAAATGAGGGATGACTTGAGAAAAAGAGAGGAACACTGCAAAAAAAAAAAAAAAAAAAAAAAAAAAATGTTGTAACTCTTAATATTTTTTCTCTCTTTTTCTCATAAAAAAAGGCAGCCGTGGCCTAATGGTGAGGGAGTTGGGCTTGTAACCCAAAGGTTGCCGTTCGATTCCCACACCGAAGGTGAGGATTGTGAATGAACAGCGCTCTTTCCACCTTCAATACCATGACTGAAGTGCCCTTGAGCAAGGCACTGAACCCCCAGTTGCTCCCCGGGCGCAGGCTGCCCACTGCTCCGGTGTGTGTGTGTGTGTGTGTGTGTGTGTGTGTGTGTATGTGTGTGTGTGTGTGTGTGTGTGTGTGTGTGTGTGTGTGTGTGTGTGTATGTGTGTACCTGGTATTCATCACGTTATGGGGACCAAATGTCCCCATAAGGATAGGAATACCAGTAGATTTTGACCTTGTGGGGACATTTCTCAGGTCCCCATGAGGAAACAGGCTTATAAATCATGCACAATGAGTTTTTTTGATGAAGTAAAAGTTTGCACAATCTCCTGATCTCCTGTGAGGGCTAGGTTTAGGTGTAGGGTAGGTGTAGGGCGATAGAAAGTACGGTTTGTACAGTATAAAAACCATTACGCCTATGGAATGTCCCCATAAAACATGTAAACCCAACATGTGTGTGTGTGTGTGTGTTCACTTCTCACTGCTGTGTGTGTGCACTTGGATGGGTTAAATGCAGAGGACCAATTTCAAGTATAGGTGACCATACTTGACAATATGTCACGAAAGAAAGAAGAAAAGCAAGATCAATTTGCTTGAAAAGAAAAAAAAAATATATATATATATTAGGGGTGGGCATAGATTAATTTTTTTAATCTAGATTAATCTAGATTAAATCTTGGAATTAATCTAGATTAATCTAGATTAAAATGGCTAATTTGAATTCTGCTGAAGGCATTCAGAATATGTGTGCTACCCAAATAATGACTAAAAGTAAGTCTTTGAGAATGGATCATAAAGCTCATAAAGCTGTTCTATGATAATTTGTTGATGAAAATAAATTATGTTCAATTAGATGTACTTGTGTTTACTAACTAACTAACAATGAAATTATTTTTTCTACCTATTAGATTGTGTTTTTTTTTAACGTCAACACCTACCCAGCCCATTACATGTTACACCGTACTTTTATTTTGACAGGTTGCCGTGACGTTTCTGTGTCATACAGTATGATATGATGCTCGTTTTCTCAAATGAAACGGTAAAAGTGACACTCACAGCAGTTTGGGAGATTAAGTTTAATCTAAAAAAGCCAAAAATTACCGGGAGCGTCACGTGTGTTTCAGTATGAGTGTAGTAAAAGCTCGTCTCCGCCATGCATACATACAGCTAGGCAAACGGAACATTTCAGATTCATATTAAAACGGTCTTTTTGCATTTCAGGTTTCACATACACTAGTCCATATCGCGATTTGAATTAAGTGACTGACCAACATTAGATTTATGAATCCAAAAAACGACGAATTTACGTGGCATTTCGCTATAGTAGATTCGGTTTTCATGAATGGAGGACGACGCGATCCTGTCTGTGTTTTGGCGGAGGAGACAACGCGTGACCATATTCGGTATACATTAGCGTTAAACTATCAAGGTGAAAGTCATCATAGCTTGCGTAGTTTAGACCCAGCTCCCAACCCAAATATGAGAATAGATTAACGGCGATATTTTTTTTATCGCACGATAAGAGTTTCGCGTTAACGCAGCACGTTA
>NC_133371.1:8191332-8207702 GCF_049309525.1 Garra rufa
ATATATATATATATATATATATATATATATATATATATATATATATATATATATATATATATATATATATATATATATATATATATATATATATATATATATATATAATATATATATATATATATATATATATATATATATATATATATATATATATATATATATATATATATATATATATATATATATATATATATATATATATATATATATATATATATATATATATATATATATATATATATATATATATATATATATATATATATATATATATATATATATATATATATATATATATATATATATATATATATATATATAATATATATATATATATATATATATATATATATATATATATATATATATATATATATATATATATATATATATATATATATATATATATATATATATATATATATATATATATATATATATATATATATATATATATATATATATATATATATATATATATATATATATATATATAATATATATATATATATATATATATATATATATATATATATATATATATATATATAAATAAACGCTCTGCTCGTGTGTCATGAGTGAGGCCCAAAATAAACCTTAAAGGGTTACTCCACCCCAAAAATGTAAATTGTCAATAATCACTTACCTCCATTTCGTTTCAAATCTGTAAAAGCTTTGTTCGTCTTCAGGACACAATTTAAGCTTTGTGATTGTTCCATTAAATGCCAAGTAAATAACACTGTCAAAGCCCAGAAAAGTATGAAAGATGTCATCCAAACAGTCCATCAGCCATCAGTGATTCAACCATAATTATACGAAGCTACGAGAAAACCAAAAGGACGCTACGGTGACACGGAGGAGACGAATTGTTGAACAAAGTTGTTATTAGTTGACCTATGAAATGCAATGTGTTTTTTGTGGCACGTTGAAGTAAAGTTTAAAGGGGTCCTATTATGCTCTTTTACAAAGTCTTTATTTTGTTTTGGGGGTGTACTTGAACACGCTCTCATGCTTGGTGGTTCGAAAAACGCATTATTTTTCACATAATTTATATTATTACAATAGCTTTCTCCCCAGGCTGGCACAAACGGCTCGATTAGTTCCGGGTTCCGCCTTCCGAAAAACCAAATGTGTTGTGATTGGTCAGAAGTCCCACTGTGCTGCGATTGGCTAACAGCGTAGACCGCGTTCCGCCCTGCTGCGCCCCTTCCCAAAGCAGCAAACTAGATTAAAGTCATTCTTACGTTTTAAATCTGGATATTTTTCTTACAAAAACACATTGGATCGCTAAAGGAGGCTTTTACTGACCGCCCTGGAGCCATGTGAGGCACTTTTTTTATTATTATGGATCGCCTTGTTTCGGACTGATGGAGAGAAACTCTCATCTATACCGTTCAGTTCTAAAGCTTGCGAGAGCTAGGATTATTTTCAATCTAACTCTGATAGCATTTGTCTGAAAGAAGGAAGTCATATACACCTATGATGCATGAAAGGTGAGTTAATAAAACGCTACAGTATTGTTGGTGCTATCGTCAGCCTGCGAGATCGCTGATACATGATATTATCATTATTGTGCTAACGTATTTATTATTTACATGCCCGAAACCATAAGGCTAGTGAAGCTATCTACACTGTACTGTATGATGAATAAATCTCTTACCACACACTGCACGTCTACGGCGCAGCTTCAACACGTGCACGGATGATCACCGCACGTCAATAGTGCGGCTCCAGCATGGATTCCGGAGCAGTTCGCAGACTCTTTAGTTAAAGCTGAGACGACATGTGGCTCGCTGAAGCATCCCAGAAGCGGCTGTCCATAATACATGCTAAAGTTAGGTGAATCCCCAACTCGCTAAGGATTTTAATTTCTGTAGGCGAGATACCGCATTGTGACATCATTGCATGCGGAAAACAAACGCTGTAGTCCAAAGGAGCCATTCGTTGTAGTTCTTGAAAAGGGACTTTTTAAAAACTAAGTATCTCCCTTTGGAGTGGACTTTGAGATTTGTAACTTTGTAGATGTTTTTTATGCCCAAACGTACACACCACACACTGGCTAAAGTTCAAAAAGTGAAAAAGCATAATAGCACCCCTTTAATGATTGCAGTTGTCTCAGATGATATTATCTTGGGAGAACTGAATGTAAAAGAGTTCATATTAAAGCACATCTGAGCACATTTCTCCTCTGAAAAGACACGTGTGAGATTATTGTGGTCTTTTTTTTTTTATTTAAGCAAAAGTTGCTCTTTGCCCTCTATTTAATCTCACTAATGTTTATTAGAAACAACAACAACAAAAACGATCCTAGTAGTGATTGTCCTGTCTTATAGGCCCTCCCTTTATGAGATTTCATAATGCTTACAGACAAAAATGTTATGATCTTTTTCTTCCCTGTTTTGTCAGATGACACTCCAGAGACATGTATCTACTCCAACTGGTCTCCGTGGTCTGCGTGCAGCTCCTCGACGTGTGAGAAGGGGAAGAGGATGAGGCAGAGGATGCTGAAGGCCCAGCTGGATCTGAGCGTGCCCTGTCCACATACTCAAGACTTTGAGCCCTGCATGGGGCCTGGCTGCAGCGATGAGGGTCAGAATCAAACACTCACACAATCATTCTGACAGTATCTGTTTAAAACTCTAGTCAGATGCATCGTTGTCTAATGTCTACATAGTGTAGGCAGCTGCCTTCTAAGGGGCCATCTAAGGGGCTGCTAAGGGCAGCCATGGCCTAATGGTGAGAGAGTTGGGCTCGTAACCCAAAGGTTGCCAGTTCGATTCCCACACTGGCAGGAATTGAAGGTGAGGATTGTGAATGAACAGCGCTCTTTCCACCTTCAATACCATGACTGAAGTGCACTTGAGCAAGGTACTGAACCCCCAGTTGCTCCCCGGGCGCTGGAGCAATGGCTGCCCTCTGGTGTGTGTTTAACCAGAGTGGGTTAAATGCAGAGGACCAATTTCTAGTATGGGTCACAATACTTCACGACTTTCACTTACAGTGAAGGTGCTCTTGTCTTCAAAAACAGGATGCAGTGGAATTGACAAGAATGCATGAGTCTATAGGTCTTTCGTCAAACTTCAAAATAACTTGATTTTCAGTTTTAAAAACAAAATGTGTTCTTACATTCTGAAAGCACTATTTGTTATGTTGGTCAAATAGGTGTCTATGCTACACCCTGCCTTGATGTTTCTTTGTTAGTTTTTTCAGCATCTCTCACATGGGGCTGGTGCCACCTTGTGGTCAGAAAATATAATTCAATTTACAAAAAAATGCTTGTAACTTCTTACAATTTTACTATTTACTATTTTAATGAGACTGGTCTGGTTCAATTCTATTGGCAATTCCACTGGCCCCATTATTTTGTGTATATAAATATATTTTTTATTTATCTTGACTTTTTGTAAAAAAAAAAAAAAAAATCATCACAAATGTTAAGTTTGTTGCAGTAATACATTTTGGGATTTCTGGGATAAAGGACATAAATTTTGTTTTCATGAGATAGAATTTTACTTTAAATATGTTGATCAGCTTACACTGTTTATAACTGTCCCGATAATCGAACCTAACATCCTGCAGAGACACAATTGACCAGTCATACTGTGACAGCATACAATTTCATGGTGGGCTAACCTTTAACCACTAGTTTACTTTTGTACACACCTTTATTGATCAGGCAACTTGGGGCACCCTGCCTTGACCAGGAACATTTTAAAAATGCCCTAAAGCAACAATAACTAGACATTTTTATCAGGTGACAGAATATTTGCATCATTCCTGAGTAAGGCTGCATCTTACTTATCTACGGACAGTGCTATTGATTTACACTCAGAGACAATAAAAGGGTCAAAGTAGCTTGTGCATACAGTAGTTTTTACTGCCAGAGTGGAAATCGATACAAAGGCATAGCTCATTTGTATTATTGCTAGTAAAACAAAATGTTGAGGCACAGGATGAGCAAGCATGCAAGTGTATAGTAGGATATACTTGTTGGATGAGGAGCTGTTTTCTATTTAATACTTTAAATAAAACAGCCCTGCCATCTAATGCAAACCACACATTGCTAGGTGGACAGGTGGGTGGGTTTTTCCTTAGTGTTTAATGAGGTGTTAACATCCATTATCAATTGATTATCATGCAATGAAGATGATATAGAGGTGGCCTCCAGGATGTCACATTTACTCACGGTTTTATTAATGATTCAGTAAGCCATGTTTTATCGAGCAGAACAAATGCCAATAATTTGAGAGAAGAGGGAAATCTTTGCACTATAAAAGTTTGATCTTGTCCATCTAACTATAAACGATTACCGGTGGGTTGCACAAATAGGGATTAAGTTTAAATCTAGATTAAATCAAGGTTTATCTTGATTATCTTATCTATAATTCTTTTGCACCAAACTTTAAACCTTGTTTAAAAATAAGCAGGTTTACATTTAAACCATCATTTTTGAACCTGGATTTGTTTTATATTTAAGATAGATTAACGTCAATCCTGTTGCTCCATAACTTTAAACTCAGATTTAAATCTCAACTAGGGATTCAATTTACAGGTGAGGAGGTTTAAATAAAATAAAGTGCACCTACAGTTACAATATGTGGCTGATTGAACAAAGACAGAAACAGTGGGTGTGTCGTCAGGTCTCAGAGAGTGATCTTTAGACGAAAGTGTTATCTGGGTTGCTTGAACAGTCGTTTGATCAACGGTCTCTCCACGTATCAGTTCTTAAAGAGAGCTGACATTTTACAAGTTTATTTCCTTTATCTAGCAAAGCTGGTGGTTGAAATGTTAAAATATTGTTGGGCAAGGTCATTAATAACAAAGTGAGCCCTGACTTTTACAGATTCTTCAACCTGCATGATGTCAGAATGGATCACATGGTCACCATGCAGCATGTCATGTGGCGCAGGTGTGCGTTCGAGGGAGCGATACGTGAAACAGTTTCCTGACGATGGCTTCCCTTGCACCCATCCCACTGAAGAGACAGAGCCATGCACTGTCAATGAGGACTGCTGTGAGTATTATTTGCCTGTGGACTCATAACAAGCCGACGTTTACATGAGCAAGGAGTCACACGAGTAGACATGAGATATGGCTGCATATCGGCTATAGGTAATCACAGCGTGCCGATATACAGCCATATCCCACGTCTACTCGTGTGATATTGCATTTATACAACAGTTTGATGGCACAAGTGCGTAAATATATAAACAAAATAACAGTGTCTTTACAAGCCCTCTTTTGTGCAGATTAGGGTTAGGGTGACAAATCTCAGTTTGGCAGTTGAACAGTTGAGCCTAAGTCTCCATTACTTATTCCAAAATGTCACTTTAGAACCAGTAACAAATGAATGGTGAGTTGCTTCATTGAAAGCTTATAGTATTACTGCATCACTGTATTAAAAGCAGTGTATTATGTTTAGTAGAGGATTGAGGGAGATTGACTGAGCGATCGTGATTACCTGCATCTGATCGCAATAAATCAATAGCCCATGGGCTCGTACTATCCTTTCATCGGTTAAGGATTCCTGATGACGGCGCTGATTGGTGCATTTGTTGGCTGTGCACAAGCTTGCTTTGACAGGAAATATAACTTCCTTGCAAAACTCTGTGTTTTTTAAATTAAAAGTCTTTGTTGCTGACTCATAAAACAGTCTATTTTCTCCATCTAATGGTGGAACGATGTAACTAAAATCACCATCAAGAAACACACACACACACACACACACACGGTTTCTTAATACTACTATTATTTATATAAAACATTCCCCCGGTTTCACAGACAAGGCTTAAGCCTAGTTCTAGACTAAAATGTAAGTCTGAGTTGTTTCAACCAAAATAAAATTGCACTGTTTGATCTTAAAATATACCAGTGCCTTTGTTTTGTCTTAAGATGCACACCAGTAATGTTTTTTTGCAAGCATGTTTATAAAAATTACTTAATTATCCTAATTAAACTATGGCCTAATCCTGGCTTAGCCTAAGCCCTGTCTGTGAAACCGGGCCATTATTTATTAAACAATAATATTTAAAGAAAACAACAACAACGGCAGCCATCATAAAAGTTGCTAGGCAATTCAGTCAAACCTACAAAGGGAGCGCTCTGATATACAGCACAGAATTTACATAAACATGATTAGATTTAGCCAAAACTATTTGCTTTGGAACAAATAATAGATTAATGAGACCAAAGACTGGCTGTTAGATTTACCCAAAACTAATTACATCTCATGTTTAACTGCTACAGAGACATCAGAGCCAGTGGTACATTCCAAAAGATCTGGCCGATTTGATTTGTTCTCGGGAGGTACTTGAGCGCTGAACGGCTCTGACACTCTAGAGCTCGCACATCCCAAAACGTTGTTGCAAATTTTCAAGTAAACGTTATCAGTATTAACAAACAGCATATTCGAAGTCCAAACAAGTACATTCCTTCCTAAAAAGTTCTCAAAACTACATTTCATGACACAAAACAATATTGTTTTTAACATTGTAGTGGATTTGGGTACCCGCCGTGACACTCGCTGTGAGAAATACGGCAACTTCAGCAAGCAGAGTGATACAAAAAGGGTGAAACGGCTGTTGGAGTTCTGTTGGACTGTAATATCAACACTCCTATCAGCCAATCAGACTGGAGGACCAGAAAGATCTTTTATCACAAATTAGGATTATAATGTTATATTTTATAATTATAATGTTCAAGTCCCTAATATACTGTATTGAGTTTTAGGCTATGGGCTTAAAGTTGTTTTTAACCAAAAAGGATCTCCAAACAGGAATATCTGCTCCAATCACATGTGCTGTATATGTTTCTGCCGGTGTAGCTCCAAGCAGTTGCCTGGTTACTGAATGGGGTGAATGGGATGCATGCAGTGCCACCTGTGGGCTTGGCATGAAACGACGGGAGCGGATGGTGAAAATGCCCCCGTCTGATGGCTCCATTTGTGGGGCTGAAGTGGTGGAAGTGGAGAAATGCATGATGCCAGAATGCCGTAAGTACAAACAGTCGCATACGTGGCCACAATAATGTATGCATATCAATGTATGCTCAATTGACCATATTCACACTTGTGTACAAGCACATTAACAGATTCCCACACACACAGTACATGTTACTCCCATCCATAACTCACAAAATAAGCACGGCCATATTAACCTATTGGTAAACATAGTTTATAAAAAATTATCTGTGAATATTTATGCAACTTGAAATCCCTACATTAACATATTCTCACACATACATGGCCACATTAGCATATTCATACATGATACACACCCACACACCTGCAGTTCTCATATGATGCCGTTTTTTTCTGTGTATAGACACAATCCCGTGTTTACTGTCCCCGTGGTCGGATTGGAGCGATTGCAGTGTGACGTGTGGTAAAGGCACACGGATGCGTCAGCGTATACTCAAGTCACCTGCAGAGTTGGGAGAATGCAACGAGGAGCTGGAACAGATGGAGAAATGCATGCTGCCAGAGTGTCGTGAGTTACACACACTCCGTTAACAGCTCTCTAACATAACAGATACACATAAGTGAGAGTGGGTCCAGTAGAAGGACAGTTTATATGCATGCATGTGTGTACATGTATTTATTTGTTTTTGTTTGTTTGTTTGTATACAGGCCTGTTACTATTTTTCAAATTTGAGTCTACACACTGAGATGAGCCAAACATCTTTCTTTGTAATGACTTGTAATGAGAAGCATTTCTAAACCATAAGAGAACACTATAACACACTAAGCAACATCAGTCAAATGTTAGAAATAACTTACTTTTGTGATCTTATGTGGCTTCTTATCACAGAATGAGGCAGAGATATATATTCTACACTGTGATACAGACTATGTCGATTAGCAATGGATTATACTTAATTATTATGAAAATAAGGTGGTTTTAAGAACACAAAGTATACATTGTCGCAGTCGACTAATTATTGTCTTACCATTTCATCATTCAAAGGCAAATCAATTCTATCTTCTTTTATTCAGTTACAGCAATAGCTGGATGCTTTTGTCCATATTAGGGATTTCCTGGAGTGTAGTCAGTTGTATAGAGACTGTGACACGCGTCATATTCTGAAAACAATCCAGTGCTTTGTATTGTGGGAAGCTGCCTCCTTGTCATTTCTGATTTACAAAAAAAAAAAAAAAAAAATCTTGAATATTGTCTCCTTGTGTTGTTGTCATTCTAGCGATGGACTGTGTGATGTCAGAGTGGTCGGAGTGGTCGGAGTGCAGTAAATCCTGTGGGAAGGGTCACTTGGTCCGCACACGCACAATCACTCTGGAGCCTCAGTTCGGCGGCGATCCGTGCCCTGAGACCACACAGAGAAAAACATGCAAGATCAAGAAGTGCAACCAAGGAGGCATAAACAGTGACGAGAGGAAGAGACGCAAGGAAGAACGCAAGAAGAGGAGAAACAAACAGGGAAGGGAGGAGACCGCCGATGAGCTCGCAGGTGAACGTGCGTCATCACTGTTAAAAGAACGCTCCACACAAAGATCATTTACTTACTCTAATGCCATCTCAGATATGATCTTTCTTCTGTGGAACTAAAATAGTCTCTCAGCCTTAAAATTAACGCTTCAAAAAACATGCAAAATGAACACAATGTTAATCCCCAGTTGATAAATCAGTGTCTTCTGAAGCAAAATAAACAACTTTTAAATAAACAAACTACTAAATTCAGGGCTTGTGAAGAGTATGGTAAGCATGCTACTGAAATTACATTTTAATGTTATATAAAAGGAGTCACATATATTGATTATTATTCTAAAACATTCTTTATTCTACAGAAGAAAGACAATTGCAGGTTGGATGAAAAGAGGGTTAGCAAAAAATATGTGTTGGTATTCCACTAAATCATAATATTGCTCTCATTAGAAAATCAGTATCATGACATCATAGGATTATAACATTACCACAAAAGACAATAGCCCCTTTCATAGAGTCTTGACTGGTAAATTACGAGTAATGTGCTCCGTATGAATGCAGAACGATATTACCAATATAAGCACATATGAGTTCAGAACATAAGACGTCTACTCTGGGCCAAACAGAACATTCTGACGCAGATGACGCATTTGCTCCACACTGTGCAGTTCGATTTAAAGTAGTGTAATACAATGTCTCTGGGACAAAAGCAGCTGCACGAATGTGAACGTTTTACACAAAAGTCATCTCTTTTTTGACTTCATCCTAAAAAAGAAAACACTTTTGCTTCTCTTTACTTAATCCCCTGTCTTGGTTTGAACAATGGCTGAAACTGGATATTACGAGCACTTCCTGTGTTTGTTTGCCTCTTTATAATGAATTGCTTGATGTATTCCCCAATTGTAAGTCGCTTTGGATAAAAGCATCTGCTAAATTTTAATTTAAACCCTTTTTTATTTACCCACAGGTGCACATACTTTGTCTCTCAAATGAGTCAATGAGGGGAAATAAACTTATCGTTCAATGTGCAGTCTTTATGATGAGCCGAGGTAAAGAAAACGATGAAGGATGAGATTTAAATGATTAATGATGAAGGGGGTTTAAAATACATTCAATCAATGCCAACAAATTCCCCTCTACCAAACAAACCTATTGCTGCTTCTTCTTCTTCTTCTTCTTATAGAATTTGTGGCTGCCTAAACGCATCACCGGCGTATTACTGCCCTCCTCAGGTCATCTCGAGACACTCTTAAAAATAAAGGTGCTTCACGATGCCATAGAGAGCCCTTTTTTGTCTAAATGGTTCCACAAAGAACCTTTAACATCTGTTTCAAGAAGAAAAAAAAGGTTCTTTGTGGCAAAAGATTATAAAAAGGTATGAAAGAGATGTTTCTTTAAAGAACCTCTGACTGAATGGTTCTTCGTGGAACCAAAAATGGTTCTTCAATGGCATCGCTGTGAAAAACCTTTTAAAGCACCTTTATTTTTAAGAGTGTACTCCGCTTAACATATAAATCCTTATGTAAAGTCCAGTCATGTGCAAAAAACAACTTTCACCGACTCATAATGCTTTGGGCTATCTTTTCTTCCCAACCTTATAATAGTAGAATGCCCCACAGTACTGTTGGCTGAACAGAATAATAATGTCTGCCTTTATGTCCTTCATTCCATTCTTTTTGCCACAATTTATTGTTCTTTCTTGGACAATAATTTTACAGTCAACTCTACCATACATAACATCCATCTCTACTTAAGTTCTAATTACAGCTTTTCTTGTCATTTCATCTGCCTCTTCATTTCCCTGAACACCTTTGTGAGCTGGCACTCAAAGAAATCCCTCAATATTTCCCATTTTAGTAACTTAGTCTGACCTGGCTTCACTTTTCCTCCCCTTTAATGCCATTAAAGCTGCAGTTGAGTCTGACCAAATAACTCTTTTTCCCTGGACCAATTCAATTCAATTCAATTCAATTCAATAAAATCGCCACCAGTTCTGCAGTAATGACTGACATATTATCAGTTACTCATTTTGCATTCATTAAATTTAAATGAGGAGTACTTATTCCTATTGCTGCTTTCCTACTTCTTGGGCTCATTGCACCATCTTTAAGTATCTAAACATAATTTGACCATTTTCCCTTTAAATAATTTTACACCATAACCACAGGGCTACCTTCATCTTAACTAGCAACTCATCACATCATAACCACTACAGACAGTGTCTCTAAATAAAAAAGGCAGACTGACAACAACAGTTGTATCTGGTCTAAATGTCGTCCTACAGGATGCAAAATGAAGCCGTGGTCTGCGTGGACTGACTGTACCAAGCTCTGCGGTGGGGGAATCCAGGAACGGTTAATGACGGCCAGGAAGAGGTTCAAGAACGCACAACTAACCAGCTGTAAAGACCGAAAGGAGATACGGGCCTGCAATGTCCATCCCTGCTAGGGCTGTGCAGAGTGGGCTTGTGTGATGGGACCCAATCCAGATTACAAACAGACTGTGACATGCAGTATATTTAATGCACTCTGTGTGAGGTTGGAAAGCTGCAGCAGATAGTCCAGTTATTTTTACTTTTATTTTCTAGAATTTATAGCAACCCAGGAACTGTCTAGCCTGTAATAGAACGGGAAACCGAGAGAGAGAGTGCGCTCAGAGTTGCAAAGTACTGTACAAATCCAGATGTATTAATATGCATTCGTGTTTGAGAGTAACAGCCCTCTGTGAAGCTTTGAAGAGGGCAGTTCCTTTGAAGATTGATTTTTCACAAGCAGGACAGTGGCATATTAACGATTAATGTGTTCTGACATGAAATGCACAACAAATTTCTCCTTTTATACTCTGTGATCCAAACACACACACATAAAGAAAATAGCATCCTACCAAAATCAGAGGTTCAAAGACATCATGTGATGTGATTTTTTTTACATTTTTCCCCCTTGCTATCACATGAACAGGTCAGAGGAAACACTGGCAGATATCTATGTTCACATTCAACCTGTAATTGAAATAATCAGAAGAGCTACATTTAGATGTATGTAAAGCATTCATTCAGAAGATTTGAAATAGCCAGGGTTTTGGAGATTTCTTTCTGTTTGTTTTATTATTGTTCATCCAGGTTTAAATGTAGAAATTAGTCACATTTTGAGGTACAAACTAAATATACAAATGCTAAACCAAACCCTAAATGTGTATATTTGGATAGACACTGAAACGTACAATACGGGCATATGGACAACTTCTAAACTGCAAGCACTATTATCTATTTATAGCTACAGAAACATAACATTTACAAACAGTATTTGACAAAGATTTGTTTAGTTACATTTTTACCATTTTATAGGCATAATGTTATCACCATAATTTATTTAGGTCACACTTTATATTAGGTGGCCTTAACTATTGTGTACTTACATCAAAAATTAAGTACAATGTATTTAATGTGGACATATTGTATTGCAAAACACCTTTGTTTCTATTAAGGTGGGATATGGGTAAGGGTGAAAGGGTTGTTTCAACAGTGGTAATTACAGAAATTAATTACAAATGTAATTACATATATGTTTTTAAAAATATATACTGTAAGTACAATGTAAAAGCACATATTTACACAATAAGTATATTGTACAAGATTATTAGTTTAAATGCAAGTAGATGGTAGTTAAGGCCACCTAATGTAAAGTGGGACCTTTATTTATTACTAAAATGTCAAAAGGCAGTGCCAAAGCAATCCATACGGTTTCAGTCGCACTTTAGTTTCTAGTTTAGCTTCTACAGAGCAGAACTGACAGAGGTTGTAAATCGCAGTATAATCTGTGGAGGAGCACATATCACATTCAAATGCATATAAAATGTATTGTTATGTAATCCTTTTGAAGTAAGTAAATCAGCTTAATAATCAAATAAATTAATATTCATGAACATGCTTGTCTATAAAGTTGTTCATTTGTAAGTCATTTGTCTCAAATGCTATTAATACAGCAGTATTGTACGTTTTATGGTCTATGCAAATGTAGGTGAATGGTAGAACCACACAAAGACTCATTTCTTGCAGAATTGTTTACTCGCATCTAAAGGGTGCTATATTCTGTTTTGACATCTTCAGTAGCTGCCAAATAAAATCTTTTTTTTTTTTTTCACTTAGCTCTTCAATATACAGTGTATATCGAAGAGCTGAAAGTATTCTGACACCTGAAATCTCTCTTACAATGTATGATTTTTCATTGCTCAGGGAGATACAATATCAAACTAAACGGTGTCTGAAAAAACAAAACAAATGATGCTAATTTTTTTTAATTTTTTTTTATTTGTTTAACCCATAATGAAATGACTAGCTGGTGTCACACAAGTTTCCTAGCAGAATACAGCTGTAGTCCATAATGTGGACATGTTCCACTGACATTTGTCTTTATTTTGAACATATCTTTTGTTTAATTATTTGAAACCCAACAGACATGTTGAAAAATGTGCTGCAATAACATTAATACACTTTTCACGAGTTCGCGCTTACATATAATTAGCCGGAGAATAGAAATGCATGTTTGGCGTGCTGTCCGGTGAAGGGCTCCGAGCTCGGGGATGGCCCGAACCCAGAGTACCCCCCAATAGGAGTAGTGAGAACTCGGAGTGAGGAGATGGGGTGGTGGAGGGTTACTGATAAACCATCAAGTGAATGGAGGTGAGTCAGCTGTATTTAACCTATGGCGCTGATTGACTTGAGTGGGCTCCTCTTGTGCTGTTTACGCTAAGTATCTGACGCGCTTCTCCCGAACTTTGTTAATGAAACATCATTAAGTATGTTTTCCGTGTATTAATATTTTTCAAGGAACACTGAAACACTAAAAGACAAAAAAAAAAAAAGGAGATTGAATTAAAGCCTAAAAGATGTACAGGTAACACCTGCAATTTAACAATCAGTCATTGGGCACACAATCTGTCTAGATCTAGACCCATCTAGTACATGCCCTTTTGTAAATCAAGCCCTAGAGCTGGTAATAGGTCTGATTTTATGAGGCGATTTTTTATTTTTTTGCCCAGAAGTATTGGCATGTTTGCAAACCAGCTTTACTTACTTTTACAAGATTTCTGTAAAATTGTTGTGGGAAAATATACTGTTGTTGAGTAATGATAACGGCCATAAGCCGACTGAAATAAGTAATGTCTCCTGTGATGATATTTGGTGTGTAATTTTACCTAAACTAAAAGCACATTTAACCAGCCATTCCAGGATTTTCTGTGTCTCATGTTTGAAACCAATGCTGTCTAGGACCCACTGATCTGTCATGATGTTGTTCCCCACCATAAGACACATAGATGCCATTTAACTCATGTTCATTTGTTGAATTTAGTTTTGCTTTGGTTTTATCAACTCCTCTGATAAACCCCCCCCCCCCCCCTTTTTTATAAGAAACTATTCTTACCAAAGTCTTGCGTAGATGTTTTGTAGTTGTCTCTCTTCCTTGTTGCTCCTCTGACATGATTCATACTTTTTGAATATTTCATCTTTACAATAAAAGGAAACGTAACAAAGTGCCTAATTCATTTTCTGGTTATTTGTGCAGAAGGTATTATCATATAACTCCACAGACTATAACAGCGCATATGCATCTCAAGACTTGATCTTGGGCACCTTGTTGTTGAGTTACATATCGTTTGCATAAGTGAAAGAAAATGCATTTCTTATTCATTCATTTATTTATTCATTCATTCTAGACCAAATTAACTTGAAATACTGAAGATTTGGCCTTTTATCAGTTGTAGAGGTGTAAAACTGCAATGAACGTTGTTCTTGTGATTACAAGTTCAAGGCTTCTCTTTCTTTTACAGAATGCTAGTCACTAACAACATGGTGTTAAATAAATACAAAAAGCTCTAGAGCCTCAGTTATTTCAACAACTAAGCTTTGAAGCTTTGACCTTCTGATCCAGATCAACACACACTTTCTCAGTTAAATATAATCATGTTGGTTTAGTATGTTTTTTTTTTTAAGTTGCATTAATGTTATCATCATGAACACTTCTCAATTCCTTTTCACCAAATATGTCAAAATAGCATGATCTATTTTTTCATATTTATATTTTTTCAATCTCTGATCATTTATGTACTACTAGTAAGCATGTTTTCACTGTAGCTGTCACAATACTCCGTAGGAAGGACAAAAGAGAAGCAAAGTAACACAAACAATCTTTAATCAGAGAAAGGGGGAAACACACAGACAGGAACTTAAATGCACAGGCTAATTAGAAGGACTCAGGTGTACAGAATGACAATCAAACTAAACGAGAACAGGAACAAGACCAAATAAGGGCACACAGGAACAGAAGCAAAATAAGCAGCAAAACACGTTCTCAACTATGCAATTATTTGAACATCAATCCATGTATCTCTGTTTGTCTAAACACCATTCTTTGTCTTTTTGTAAATTATGTATTTATTTTATTGTGTTTTTTTCAATTTCCTAGGATCAGTCTGTGTTTGCAGCTGTGTGTCTTGTGTTGGGCCACTAGAGGGAGGTATCAAGACATGGAAAGTTCATAATTTAGCCCAGACCAGGGGTGCCCAACCCTGTTCCTGGAGATCTACCTACCTGCAGACTTTAGTTTCAACACAGCTATCTGTAATTATCAAGTGCTACCTAAGAGATTAATTAGCTGGTTCAGGAGTGTTTAATTAGGGTTGGAACTGAACTTTGCAGGATAGTAGGGGTTGGGCACCCCTGGCCCAGACAAATGTTGGAAGGTACAGATCTGTTTCTGTGTTTATGCATGCTCTCTGTATGTGGTTTCAGCTGCCTGTATAACCCTTACCCACACTGACCGTGATTGACTCTCAGATCCAGTTATGGCTGTCTCATCCAGCATATAAAGGGGTGTGCTGCCACAACCGTTCCTGTTAAAGTTCACACTCAGACGTGCCTGCAAACTATGTGTGATTTTTCAGTTTTCTAATTCCACACTTTCTTTCACACTGAGAAGCAGCCTTCATAAGTAGTTTATGTAGGTAATGTGCATGACACACACAAAGAACAAGTGTGGAAGTGCGGGCCCTCAAACCTGCAAAATGTGTGGAAAGAAATTCTGAAAGAATGACTCGGTTGACGTCACACTTCAAATTAACAAGTCACTAGATGGCTCATTTCAAACATGTGTAGGCATTAATGATAACTGAGCTAGCGCAAAGGAAAATGTTTCGTAAGAAATAATGGTTTTCATTTCGTATGTAATCTGAACAGTCAGAATATTAATTAATTATATTAATCCACTGTTTTAAATGTTCACACTTATATCATTACAACAAAGTTTTGCTTATTAGATTTTAAAGATTCACACTCTTAAAAAGTTCTCAGAGAGTCTGCCCATCTTCTTTATTGTTTTTATGTATGTATCTGCGGATGGATGGATAAAGTGTTGTAACATGGGGTTAGTTGTAACACTGTCAGTTTGACAGTTTGATATATATATATATATATATATATATGTGTGACCCTGGACCACAAAACCAGTCTTAAGTAGCACAGGTATATTTGTAGCAATAGCCAAAAATACATTGTATGTGTCAAAATTATCGATTTTTCTTTTATGCCAAAAATCATTAAGATATTAAGTAAAGCTCATGTTCCCTGAAGATATTTTGTAAATTTTCTACCATAAATATATAAAAACTTGATTTTTGATTAGTAATATGCATTGCTAAGAACTTCATTTGGACAACTTTTAAGGCGATTTTCTCAATATTTAGATTTTTTTGCACTCTCATTTTCCAGGTTTTCAAATAGTTGTATCTCAGACAAACATTGCCCTTTTTTAACAAACAATGTATCAATGGAAAGCTTATTTACTCAGCTTTAAGATGACGCAATAATCTAAATTTCGACAAACTTACACTTATGACTGGTTTTGTGGTCCAGGGTCACACACACACATGTTGGGT